>NC_082662.1:184721766-185025594 GCF_025265405.1 Mesoplodon densirostris | reverse complement strand
CCTCCACAAGGATGCTTTAGAGTCTCCTGATGACAGATTATTATAATTTTTTTTTTCGGTAGTATGCGGGCCTCTCACTGTTGTGGCCTCTCCCATTGCGGAGAACAGGCTCTGGATGCGCAGGCTCAGCGGCCATGGCTCATGGGCCCAGCCGCTCCGCGGCATGTGGGATCTTCCCGGACCGGGGCACGAACCCGTGTCCCTTGCATCGGCAGGCGGACTCTCAACCACTGCGCCACCAGGAAGCCCTATTATAATTATTTTTATCTTAATGATCACTAGCGCATTACAACAGAAAACTCAATGTGAGGTACAGAATGAATAACTGAAATGACTGAAAGCGGTACACTGCTTTACAAAATGTTTTCTTACATATATTATTTCATTTAATTCTCCAAATAGGCCATAAGATAGCTATAAATGTGTTCATTCTGCAGATGAATAAATGAGGCTCAGTGGACATTGCTGGCAAAACCCAAATCCTAAACTAAGGAATATGAAGGAGAGATCTAAAATAATAACATTAACTGAATAATATTAGAAGAGCCAAGCAGAGGGTTTGGAATGGTCAGGACCTGTGAAGGGTCTGCGGTTTTATTCTACTTCCAAGCTAACAAGTAGGCCTGCCATAGTGCCAGGGTTGCTGGTAGGATATGAGACTCCTGGGTCAGAGACAAAGGACAGTTGATCACTGCAATAGCTGATCAGAGACAAAGGTCAGCATTTGCACTGGTTCCCCAAGTTCACATTCCCACACAGCAATACAAAGGGGCACAGGTGACATCTGCACATGTGGTGGGTAGTTTCCAGGACACTGAGGTTAGTGAACCACACATAACGGGCAATAAGAATGCCCATCCTTTGCTTCATTTTCTTATATTAGACGGTGATCACACCTGCCTCTTATTCTAAAGGGAAACACTTCCAAGGTGGTTAACTATACAAATACTCAAAACATAGTCCAGAACAAAGGCATTCAGCGCTTCTCAAAGCATGGAGGAATGTGAGAGGCACACAGAGATGATATATTACTTGTTTCATAATCCCCTTCTATTTGCTGACAGTAATGAAATGTAATAAGCAACCAGAGGTGGGAGCAAAAAATGTCATGGATCTTGAACCATTCTGCAGCCCTTCAAGCCTCCATAGGCAACTGATGAACAGGCAAACCTTTTCTGGTTAGTAACTGTATAATAAAATGACAAGTAATCTGAGGACTCTATTCTTGTGAGAATGTTCATGGAAATTGATTATAAGATACTGATGAAACAAGCGAAATTAAAATACCAGCTTTTAGATGCCATGGCATCAGCATTTTTTTCATGCCCCCGTTTGACATTCCTTTTTTAAACCAGAGAACTAAAAAAAAAGTTTTAAATGACGGAATTTTCCAGCTAAAAACAGCTGTGATTTCTCTTTACTAGGCTGACTGTTTCTAAAGCGTCTCACTGAGGGACTGCCTTAACTTGCTGTACTACACTTCTGTATCAGAAGAAATTCTCATTGAATTTGAATGAAACAAACTTGGGTCAGCCATAATTAATCTCATATTTGATACGTTCCTTTTATTTTCTATGAGCAAGTAACAAAAGAAGCTCGAATTGACTAAAATTCTAAATGCAATGCTGATATAAAATACCCATTAGCAGAAAGGTGGCCTATGTATAACACTGTTAAAGCTGCCGGCATTACCCTCATTCTCAGTATCAAATGACAAGATTAGTAGATGACTGTTTACAACTGATGGCTGTAAAATGAAGTGGCTATGATAAAAGAAGAAAAAGAAAAAACCTAGTCTCCCAGTTGGATTGTTTTACAGAACTATCCCCACTGGCACATTGTGCCTCTTCTTTTGTTAGTTTAATTTCTAATAAATATATTTTCTTAATAATTCCTAAAAACATAATTTTAAAGTTCTGCTCATTACCTTAGATGTTCTAAAATGTGAACAAAACCTTAAAGCAAAACAGTCTTCTTCCCTGAAGTGGCAGAGTTTTAGTAGAGGTGACCAGGAGAGCTTGACAATGGTACCTTACATTCCTTAGCCTCAGATGACTTCATCCATCTGCCGTGGGTTTTGTTAGAGGTTCATTTCATTGAATTGTGATTTGGGGTATCTAAGGTCTTATTTCAAGGCACCTTCTCTTTGTATACTTCGTCACCAGATTGTCCCTGAAAAGAATGAGGTGTGTACATTTTGAAAAGGGGTATATTTTTAGGGAAAGGCAAGAGAAAGCTGATATATAGTAGATACCTTCTTCTTTCTGTCCACTATCTATGTAGATATATCTGCAGGAACACACAGTCAAGACCTCAGTATTTGGAGACCATGAAGAATGAAAAGAATATGTTCCTCTGGTGAAATGAACAAGCATACCCTCTACTCTCCCTGCAGTATCGGCAGTGGGGGAAACAGACATGTAACCCCAGTAAAGAATAAGGAGAGGGCCTCCCTGGTGGCGCAGTGGTTGAGAGTCCGCCTGCCGATGCAGGGGATACGGGTTCGTGCCCCGGTCTGGGAGGATCCCATATGCCGCGGAGCGGCTGGGCCCGTGAGCCATGGCCGCTGGGCCTGCGCGTCCGGAGCCCGTGCTCCGCAACGGGAGAGGCCACAACAGTGAGAGGCCCGCATACCGCAAAAAGAAAAAAAAAAAAAAAAAAAAAAAAGAATAAGGAGATAACACAACCACGGTCAACAGACAATGCCATTAATTCTCAGCTGGAGACAACCACGGAGCAGTAGTAGTTGAGAAGCTGACAAAGCAGGAGAGCAACTGTTCCATGGAGCACGAGAGAACGGAATATTCAGTGAGGTTTCCAATAGCGCGAAAACCCTGAGGCAAAAATCATACAGCTGTGTGAAGCTCCAGGATCGACGTGCGCATAGAGCAAATGCATTCTGAGGACAGAAGTCAGCGATGCATTCTCTCTGTCTCTATGCGGTTTCCTCAATGTCTTTTAGCTAAAAGCTGTGTATGTACATTCAGGACATGACGTCTTGTCCTGTATTTTAGATGGTTTCAGAACAACAGCAAATATTTTTTAGCATTACCTATGTGCTGGGCCCTCTTCTAAGCACTTTAAAGATATTACATCATTTATGACTCACGATAATCCTGTAAAGTAAATACCATGATGGTCATCCTCAACTTTATGGATGAAGGAACTGAGAAACAAGGATATTTAGTAAATTTCCCCAAATCATCCAAATAGTGAGTGGTACAACTGGGATTCAAACCCAACCTTTCTGGCAGCAAAGCCCATGGTTTAACCACTGAAAATACTCCCCGTTTAGGGACTGTTTAGAAATAAGAAATTATCACACAGCAAGTAGTTCATGAAATTGATTACTGCAGAAAATTTATTATCATGTGCACAGCCTGACAGGCTAGTACACAGATATAAATACATATTCATATGTATACCTGTATGTGAATTTATTTCACCCGTATCTTCCCAAATATAAAGAGGAAGTCAGTTGTTCTTTCAGAGAAACTGATGGAATTCACTCGTGCCTACAAATTCAGGGCTTTGCAAGAACTTCAAAAAGACGCAAACGCTTTTTAAAAATTCTTCTTCCAGTATATAAATATCAAGTATTTTTCTTTACAAACTTTTTAATACACCAAGGACATACTGCTGTTCCCAAGACACACACATTTGTACATACATATATCCTGCATCTGGCACACTAAAATAATGTCAACTGTGTTTACTTCAATAATTACCTTCAGGGGCTTCCCTGGTGGCGCAGCGGTTGGGAGTCCACCTGCCGATGCAGGGGACACGGGTTCGTGCCCCGGTCCGGGAGGATCCCGCATGCCGCGGAGTGGCTGGGCCCGTGAGCCGTGGCTGCTGGGCCTGCGCGTCTGGAGCCTGTGCTCCGCAACGGGAGAGGCCACAGCAGTGATAAGCCCACGTGATGCAAAAAATAAAAAAATTTAAAAATTTAAAAAAATTTAAAAAAAGAATTACCTTCAAACAAACAAATGTAGTGATTTTATCTGAATGTCAGCTCCCACATGGCACTGTTCTTGTCTAGCTAAGGCCTTGAGGAAATAAATTAATGGATCAAAACCTGGTAAAATGCTAATCCAGCCCTTGAAACATTTAGGGGAACTAAGGTTTCCCCAGAGGTATCACATTCTTCTTTTCAAATAACACTCATAGTAAAAAGACAGTTAAATCATACAAGGCAACGGTCATTTGAAATGACAATGTGTTACATATCCCATAAACCAGTAAGAAGTTATTACTAACATGGAAATAAAGTAAATTTTTATGTAGACCAAAGATACAGATTTTTGTATCTGTATCTTTACAAAATACAAGTGTCTAACAACTGATGGGAACATACTGCGTAGCACAGCTAACTCTACCTAAATGCACTGTGGTAACCTAAATGGGAAGGAAGTCCAAAAAGGAGGGGATATCTGTATGTGTATGGCTGATTCATCTTGTACAGTGGAGGCTAGCACAACATTGTAAAGCAACCATACTCCAATAAAAATTAATTGAAAAAATAATTTTAAAAATGTTTAAAAAAACCAAAATACAAGTATCTAGATCCTCGCTCAGAGATTCTGATTTAATTAGTCCTGGATGGGGCTGGGGCACCCTGGATGTTTTATCCCCTCTGGGCATTTCTCATGACCGGTCCAGGTTGAGAACTATTGCTTTTAAAGGAGTAGTTACGGGCCTCCCTGGTGGCGCAAGTGGTTGAGAGTCCGCCTGCCGATGCAGGGGATACGGGTTCGTGCCCCGGTCTGGGAGGATCCCATATGCCGCGGAGCGGCTTGGCCCGTGAGCCATGGCCGCTGAGCCTGCGCGTCCGGAGCCTGTGCTCCGCAACGGGGGAGGCCACAACAGTGAGAGGCCCGCATACCGAAAAAAAAAAAAAAAAAAAAAAAAAAAAAAGGAGTAGTTACGTGGACATATGACCTTATACCCTAAGGAATCATTAGCTATTATACTTAGGGGTCAGAGTTAATGTAGAAAGCTGGCTGAATAGTACTTATGGACCATGATCATGACATATGAGTGATTAACATTTTGAGGGTCTTACCTAGTTCCTTTTAAGTAAGAGTTTGGATGATGTAAGTTCTCTTGACTTTGTTGCAAATATAAAAAGCTACAGTCCAGCCAAGTAACCATTAACTCACGTTAATACCTCTCAGTGACTTCCCAAATATTACCTGACAGGGTCCAAAGCTCTAAGTGCAGCAGGATGTGGGGTCACCCCTGTGACCTTGCCACCACCTCACCTTTCCTCACAGCGTGTGTGCTCTTGGCAGCCCAGTGGAGGGGCAGTTCCCTAGCACTCAGGCCACTTCAGGGCTCCATGCCTTTGCATAAACTGATCCCTATGGATTGGTGATCTAAGTTTCCAAAGTAATTTTGAATATAAATATGTATTTTCACAAGTTAACACTTACCAGCATTTATTTTTATTGTAAATTGGATTTACTTTAGCCAGGACAGATCCTAATATCCGAGCACAGGTGGAAAGGGTCAGATGAGATAGGACCCAGGCTGATAGATGCAAGCCTTAGCTGCCCCACCCAGATTAGACATCAAGAGCGAGAGTGAGAGGGAGGGAGGGAGGGAGGGAGAGAGAGAGAGAGAGGGAGGGAGGGAGGGAGGGAGGGAGGGAGGGAGGGAGGGAGGGAGGGAGGGAGGGAGGGAGGGAGGGAGGGAGAGAGAGAGAGAGAGAGAGAGAGAGAGGGAGAGGGAGAGGAAGAGGAGTGATGGTCTGGATACTGCTCTTCTCAGCTTTGGCAGCTAAGTGATAGACATCACTTCCGTCTACAGTCTAATGGTCAGAATGAGTCAAATAGCCCCACCTCACTCCAGTGGGCAGGGACATGTGAGTGACTGGACACTTTAAACAATTCAGCAACACTGCATTGATAAGTTAGTGATGGCTTTATAAGACCAGAGGAGGGATTCAACATGTGTTTCATGACCCATAATTAAAAAGCTGGAGATGAATTGATTTTACTTAGAGCAATTAGTATGATAATTTCATCTCTAGCTAACCTGGTACCACAATTCCAAAAACAGAAACAGGCATATTATTTGGGGAAAAAAAAAAATATATATATATATATAAAATAAAACATACATTTTGCTGATTGTGAAATTATCTATGATTAGAATATTTTGTTAAGAGGACCAAGGTTCCAATTTAGTCACTATATGAACCAAGAGTGTCAGATGCTGCACCTCTAAGCCCAGCCAATCTAACCCACACCCAGCATCTGATAACAATGGCAGATCCTGGCCGTATCACTACAAATCTCCCAATGTCATTGCCAACAGCTTAAAGTACATGCTGTACTGTGAGTAATTTGTGTTTACCGGGACACTCAGAACCACTGTTCTAATTATTTTATCACCAATCTCTGCCTTAAAGACCCAAAATATTCATTCCAGAGCCTTTCATTAATCATTCATTACTTTGCTCACAGCTTGGGCTATTTTTCATAGCAGAAAAATTACCCTAAAAATAAGATTTTCCTTTCTAAAATACATTTGTAAAACTGGATATCTATGTTTATAAGTGCCTGGCTCATTAAATATAATTTTATTATAATATATAATGTTTTAGACACTTAAGACCAAAGAAAATTTTTCTCAAAGAAGTTTTGAGATTAATGTATTTCAGATTTTAAAACCACCTCAGTTCTTCACCAGTTATATATTTATGTATGCATATATATACATAGATATATAACTGTTATATATATATAAACAGTCATTTTATGTGCATATATGAAACAACATACCAACAAACTTTTCCTGTATAGTTACTTAGATTAGCCATTGAGAGTACAAGTACTGAATATTTTTTTTTGATTTACTGGTATACATGAAATGCCAACATGCAATTTGTAAAGTACACTGGATCATTATTAATCAAAACATTTAACTGATTTTAATGTAAAATGACCTGTGGCTAGTGGACATTATGGATTCAATAAATTTTTAAATAACCTGGTGCCATACTTTATGGAAAATTCATAGGCTGATTAGTTTCCATACAAAACAGGTTTCTGATGAGAAAATGAAAAGAAGAAATTTTTCTTTAGTGTACAAAATCATTTGAACATGGAAAGAAAGAAAAAGACCACTTTTCCAAAGTATCAATGTACTAATGTACGTGTTCATTGTAGTCTATTTAGCCTACTTACAGCTAGAATATAATTTTATTTCTAAACATTTCTTGAATGTGTTTTCCCTCAAAAGTCTCAGTATAAAAATATCCCTTTGAACTAATGACATCAACCAGTAAGGTGGCATCTTCCAAAATACTGAGATTGTAAAGTGATTTTGTATAATGCAGGCGTATGCCCTGCATGGTGGTCTAGTTGAATATGTGGATGATAAAAGAGACAGAAATTAAATAGGCTTTATACAGTTCCTAAAGATATCTTCTACAACCTGAATAGAAGACCATTATTTGGTGAAATGTCACGCTCTGTGTGGACTTCAAATGGAGTGAGCTGTCACCTCTAAAGAATTTTAATCCTCTGGCTTACTCCATGATCTATGGTCAACATACCAGAATAAACCACGAATCCTCCCACAGTTAAATTCAAGCCCAATTAAACTTTTTCATTTGAACAGAAGCAGCAGCACCTTCTTTCAGGGGTGACACTCTGTCACATTGACACGAGTTGCTACTCCATGGCAGGACATGTGTCCAGTTTCTTTCAAGTTCTTGCCCTAGCTGAAGCCTGGTTTGCCCCTGCATCTCCCTCTCCCTTTATTGATAACTGTTTCCCTTTCTCACATCCCATATTTCTCAGGAGCTGATGTCCCGGAAGGCATCCTTCTTTTCCCCCACTGCTACCCCTCTAACTTTCTAAGTCATGAAGGATCTTATAGCTCATTGTAAAGCTGTTTGAGTGAATCAGGGAGGCACTGGGCACATCTGGACACAGGAATGACATGACCTCACTTGTTTTCAAAGGATCACTCCAACTACAATGTTGAGAATAGAGTGAAAGGGTGAATCAGCGACAGCAGGAAAACCACAAGACTGTTGCAGTAACTCCGATGAGAGATGATGCCACCAGGGTGGTTACGGTGCAGGTGCAGAAGAGAGCTCAGATTCTGGGGCTATTCTGAAGATGAAGCCACCAAGATCTTGTGACTAATTATATGAAGTAAATGCAGCCTGAGAGAAATACAGTAATCAAGGACGCCCAAGCCTCTTGATCTGAGCAACTGAGAACAAGAAGTGGAGCTGCCGCCACTCACTTTGGGAAGGCTCGGGTGGATCAGATCTGGGGAGGGGGAATCAGGGGTTTAGTGTGAGACACGTTTAAGATTGAGTCGTCTGTTATATTTCTAAGTGGACATGCAAGCAAAGGCCCTATGAAACTGGAACACCGGAAACATGTCTAGACTGAGAGAAATATGAGATATAAAGGATTTTCAGAGATAATTTCGATTATATCTACCTTTCAGCTTTAACCGACATCGCTTTATAATCTCACAAAAGATGCTACTCCCTTACACCTTGTACTGCTTATAAAATCCATCTTGGGGCCTCCCTGGTGGCGCAAGTGGTTGAGAGTCCGCCTGCCGATGCAGGGGATACGGGTTCGTGCCCCGGTCTGGGAGGATCCCATATGCCGCGGAGCGGCTGGGCCCGTGGGCCATGGCCGCTGAGCCTGCGCGTCCGGAGCCTGCGCGTCCGGAGCCTGTGCTCCGCAACGGGGGAGGCCACAACAGTGAGAGGCCCGCATACCGCAAAAAAAAAAAAAAAAAAAAAAAAAAAAAAAAAAAATCCATCTTAATCAATGTAGTAATTACCAAATTAAATAAGGGAAATACTAGAATTAGTATTTAGTCTATCAAATTGCTTTAACCAAGCATTTTTAAACAGAAAATAAACATTTTCTACCAACCACAATGAAACATTTTCAAAAATCCTCTAAGTGTATCTCAGCTGGTCTTGACTCCAGATCTCTTTCATCCGGAGCCAAAACCAGACAAAACGTAACAGTATGAGTGGTTTGATCTCACTGCAGTGGGTCTCCTCAGTTATTTACATGAAATAAAAATCTGGATCAATCTTTAAGAGTCAATGTCTCCAATCTGGCAGCACGTCTGCACAATAACTATTTGGAAATTATCCCGTTAACTTGATCGATTGAGACTCTCAGAACAAATAACTCAGGCTCAAAGGTGGCACTGTTTAAAGAATATTTACTAGATTTTGAACTCAAAGTTCCTTTATTATTTATTAATGGTAACAATGTTTCCTCACTGCCGGTTGGAGGGGGAAACCTACCCTATCTGTACTAAAATAAAATAAAGAACAAGTGCTCTAGTGTTGACTAAAACTACTTTATACAAACCCTCTCCCTCCTGGAAAGCAGAACAACAGAAGAAATAATCCTGAATCATCCTAAAGTACAAATGAGGTTAACTCTTCATGGGGAAGGAGGGAAAAAAATGACAGAATTATCTTATTTTAATAATATGTGCTTCTGATACAAAGTTGATAGTTAAATGAAACAAAATCAAGCAATTATTAACTGACATGAAGAATAATGTGCCTACTTTCCAAAACAACCTCAGAAAACATCTTATTCCTTAAAGAAGTAGAGATGTTCAAACAGCATTCAACAAAATACCAGAAATCCAGCCTATGCTCTTAGAAGGTCATTTATGTCTTAAGGAAACATTAAAAAAAAAAAAAAAAAGAACACTGATAAACAACAAATGGACAACATTCCAAATGACAAAATTGGATCTAGAGGTCTTATACTTTTCTCCAGTTTGGTACAGAATGTGAAATGAAAATATTACTATATTAGAAAATTTTTGTATTTGCCAGCGATTCAAAGTAATGAAAAGATTAAATCTGGCCACCTGACAGAGCTTGCTTTTATTAGAGTATTCTGGCTTGGTAAATTGGAATTTGAGGCAGTTTATCTTCAATGCAATAATACCAGGTTATATGGAAAAAAATAATAAAAAGCAGTGTTTCCCCTTCTCTTTGGGCAATTTACTTTTGGAGGCTGAATAACTCACTTCACATGAATTATGCAGTTCCCATTGTCTTACTGGCGTAACGGAGGAAAGCATTTACCACCAGAGGATTGACGGATCCTGGGAACCAAAGGCAAAGGATATTTCCTTTGGGATCTGGAGAAGGGCAGAGTGTGTTTAGCCATATTGATTTCACAGAACCTAAAATGCAGGGCCATTTAATTATTGTAAAATATATTTGAAAGAGAAGAGTACCACAGAGTTTCAGGAGGTACAATTCCTCACAAACTGAGGTGGAGAGAATTATATACATATTTCCTTTTTCTTATAATTGAACTTAATTTCTGCCTCAGCCTTCATTTCCCCGGAGAAAAGGAAACTTCCTCTAGTCTCATCCAGATAAACCTGGCTGCTTTACTACCTAAGGTTTATGCTCAGCCAAGCCTGAGATCTTCCTTCTCCTGTCCTTCCCGGAGTGGTGTGCAGTCAGTGGGGTGGATCCACATCTGAGTTTCGCTGTGTCCTGGCCTGTCAGCCCTGAGATGTGTGATCATACCATCACCCATCCATGCTGTGCTCATCTCCACGCGGGCCGTTCGGGGCCGTGCGGGAGTCCACCGAGGCTGGTCTGTCCACTCTCAGGCTCCAGACTGCACCAGCCCTGCTTCCATCTGGGCGTGCATCCCTGTGCCATGCCTGTGAGCCTTCTTCAGACCATCAGCTCTCAGCATCAGACCCCTGCCTACCTGAGCCACGTGGAAAAATATTTATGTGCTCTATTTCCCCCACTGGGGTGTTCTCTCTAAGGCTGCAGCCAGGCCCATCTGCCTAGTTACTCCACGCAATCATCTCTACTCCGCCCTCTCCTCCTGTAATGGCACAAGGCGTCTTCTGCCATACTCACGGTTTCCTAGGCAACCATGCATAATGTAAGTTAACACGCTCCTCTTCTCAATCCCCATGACCTGAAGAGGGTAATCACCTTCTCCCAAGGGTATGGAGGTAAATCTAGAGCAACTCATATTAGCATCCAACTCACTTATTTAGTAGCCAAGCTTCCCTCACTTTACCATTAATTTAGAGGCTCTTATCTCACTTAGCTAATATCTCCTTCTTCCCACGTATTTCTTTTCTTACACCTGGTCATAGGCTTTAGAAGTGAACAGCCAATGTAGTAACATCAAGTTCTGTAGTTTCTCCAAAGAACCTTCCCCTCCACGCAATTGGGACATCGATGGCTTTAATCCTGGTTGCTCAAATGGAGGAGAATCATGGATTTAGGAAAAGAAAAAGTACATATTTAATACTATATATATCATCCTGCTACACAGATGTTTTTCTATCAATATGTCTTAATGATAAGAGCTGTGGAGACTTCCCTGGTGGTCCAGTGCTTAAGACTTCGCCCTCCAATGCAGGGGGTACAGGTTAGATCCCTGGTTGGGAAGCTAAGATCCCACGTGCCTCACAGCCAAAAAACTAAAACATAAAACAGAAGCAAGATTTTACAAATTCAATAAAGACTTTTAAAATGGTCCACATCAAAAAAAAAAAAAAAAAAAAGAAGAGCTGTGGAGTCAGATGAAAAGTATTTTCAGTCCCAGTCACTCATTCATCCATTCAACACAGTATTCCATGCCTACTAAGTGCCCAAAAATGCACTTGGCCCTGGGGATGATAATAAAACAAGTCTAGCACCTGGTCTTCGTGAATCTGACAGTAACTCAAGAAAATCACAAAAGTACAGACACTGTTAAGGACAGTAATAATGCTATGAAGTAAAGGTAGATGATCCTAATCCCATTTGGATCTAGAAGATTTGTGTAACAGCGTTAGGAGAACTGAAGGATGAGTATTAGCCAACCTGGTGAGGAGGGTACATGGGGCATGGTGGGGGAGCCCAGTGTGAGACAGGGTGGCCGCAGAAGGGGTGGAGGGTTGGTGATAAGGCAGGACGGGGTCAGAAAGTCAGTGGGGACCAGGCCACGCGATGCCTGTGGGGAGAGGAAGCCCCTGAAGGGTTTTATTCAAGAGAGTGACATGATCAGATTTTCACTCTGGTTTTAAAAGAAAACTGTGGCTACAATGTGCAGAGACTGTGAATAGAAAATGTGATCCTTGACAGCTCTGTTTCTTCATCTCCAAAATAAAGATAATAATATGAAGAGTCTGTTAGGAGAATTCAACACAATAATGCATGTAAAGTATAATGCCTGACACAGAGTAAATATGCAATAAATGTTATTTTAAGAATCAACACAGGGCCTCCCTGGTGGCGCAGTGGTTGAGAGTCCGCCTGCCGATGCAGGGGATACGGGTTCGTGCCCCGGTCTGGGAGGATCCCATATGCCGCGGAGCGGCTGGGCCCGTGAGCCATGGCCGCTGGGCCTGCGCATCCGGAGCCTGTGCTCCGCAACGGGAGAGGCCACAACAGTGAGAGGCCCGTGTACCGCAAAAAGAAAAAAAAAAAAAAAAAAAGAATCAACACAGAACTCTGTAAGATGAAAATCCAGATTATCAAAGTGCATTAAGAAGAAAGACAATCAGCTTTGTAGCCAAATATGTGTATTGATAATTATGGGTTTTGATTTATTTGGCCATAAGTTTCATAATCTCATCTGACACTTCATTTCTTTAGACAGAATCGGGGATCATCCCACCTATCTTACAGTACTGTTATGAAATACATTAATGTATATGACAACTCCTAGCACAGGGCCTGACACAGTCATTCTGAGCAAAGATTTTCTTCCCCTCTCCATTTCCAAAAGAATTAACTCTTCAGGGATGGTCACTTATGAAGCTGTATCATATATAATCCTTAATCAATTTCTGCTTGATTTTACTTATTGAGAGATTACTGGCCCACAAGTATTAATTCCATTTCCCAAAGTCCCTAATTTACTCTAAGTTTACATGGTTGGAAAGAGAAGAGGAAGGAAGGAGGGAAGAAGAGAAAGGGGAATTAAAGTGAGTTATCTCATGTTTAGTAGAAAGAGCCATTCATCTTAACAGGAATGGGATGACGAAAGGATCAGAAAAAAGTGCACAAGTGTCCCCTCGAACCACTTCACTTTTGGAAAGTCAGACTCCTTAGAGCAATCTTTGACACACAGATTTTTATACTTATATTTTTTCAGAAAAATTGTTTAGAGGATAATTTATGGATGTTTTCAAAGCATTAAGTACTTTCATTTTGCTAGTTTTATGGCCAACATGTATCTCTTCCAGGAAAGAGGGTGAATACTCAGAATCTTTAACAACAAATGTATTTTTCTGAAAGAGACACTATAATTGAATAAACGGGAATTAATTTAGTCATTTCCATGGCCTTTCCGGTCAGCCTTACACTCTGAAGTATAAATCAGAGTGACAGATGCACTGGAAGTTTTCCACACTGGTTTGTTAAAAGGTGAGTCGCTTCATGCCAGCAATATTGCAAAAATCAGACAGAGCTGATTTGGCTTTCACAGATCTGTGGGCCAACAGTGAGCATAATTTATAAGGAAAAGGCCATTCACCCAGTCACTCAGCCATTTGCCCCCTAAAGCTCAGAGGCTGCTTAAATTTCATGTTACTTCTAGGAACGTGGGTCACTGCCAGCCTACACAGCTATAAAATTGGGGCAAGAGACATCAGAGATTCTCTAATTCAGACAGCTCGTTTTCTAAGTGAAAACACAGAAGCATTTGCCCAAAGACTCATGTCTAGTTTGAGAAAAAATTAAGACTAAAACCAAAATAACCCTTCACGAAAACAACTAACCAAGCCCAAGTAAACAGATAATAAGGAAGTATTTTCTTGCCTATCATATGCCATATTCTCTAATCTTTAGAACAAACCTCAATGCCAAGTGTTACCATATCCTCAGATCTGAGACTCATCTTTGTTTAAAAAAAAAAAAACAAAAAAAAAAAACTTTGCATGTTCTGAAGTTGGGATGCATCTTACAATTGCTGAGTACATTTAATACACTGTCTATTTTTCTGCACTGTTCATTAGTCAATGGTGATTCTAGAGAACATTGAAGTCCAGGAGTCAAGAGAACACAGATTATTTCTTTTACATACAGAGGAAAACTGAGGTTCACGGGCGCCATAAGTTCACATGCTAGTATGTGACATACATAAGGACAAAAAGCACATCCATCTGACACTGAAGCTCTGAGTTGTTTCACTTCCCTCCACACGCCTGGAAGTTTTAGTCGGTAATAGAGCCCATGTCACTGTACAGGACATTCATCTGTCTGCCCAGAACCCATCCCCCTCTGCCCTCTTCCCAAGAATGTTTCTTTGAGAAACAACCCTTTCCTCATCATGTAGCAGCCATGTAGTGTGGATGACATAAGTCAAGGAATACAATTTCGTTCATTTTATCACGGTGTTTGCTGAAGAAATGAGCAAAAGCCAATTGAAAAAGGTGGGTTTCCCCTGGACCCAGTGACAGGCTCAGGTTGGAACAATCAGACTAAAGATCAAGAACTTTGTTAGGTAAGTGTGGGGAGCAATCGCCTTCTCCCCCCTCCGAATATGAATGAGGAAGCACATAGCCCTGATTATTGCTGGCAGACGTACCGCCAGCATGAGGGAGACCAGTCTGACAGTAAAGCAGACACGCGACAAAAGGCAGAGACAATCACAGGGAAACTGACGCAAATCCTGTATTAAACCATGTCTGAAGCCTGACCTGGCTCCGGTGTTGACAGTGATATGACTGTCAATAAATTTCCTTTCTTATTTAAGCCAGTTCGAGTTGAATTTTCTGTTATCTGCAACCACTAAAAGAACCGTACTTCGTACATCACCCAGAGTCCAACAGAAAGCCCAGCTGACATCAGACTAGCATCCCATTCCTACCAATATACTGTCTTTAAGATGCCTACTGCTCAACAAAGCCTTATGGCCCATCTAAGTCCAACCCCACACATGGAACTACACTATCCAACATTGTTTCAATAAGCAGATGTGCCAGAAAAACATCAGTTTACATTCTAGCATGGAGCCTATGATTTTAAATAAATTTAATAATTGTGACAAATCTCATGCAAATCTTCAGTAATGATTCCATTTATATAACTGAAAGCCAAAGAAGGTATTGCACTTTCACACACCTCTTATCATTGTTCTATCATAAGGTCGAACTACTTTTTAAATCTCCCAACAACAGTAAACAGGGTTAGCTATGGATAAGGAATTATACTTTTCTGACCCTCTCACGTAGTCTTTTGACTTACTCAGTGCCCTCCCCCACCGCCCATCCCTGGGTTATCCCCTGCCCAGTGGTCCTCAAGAGCTCCACCGAGGTTCACTAATTGCACACATCCCCCCACTACGTCTAACTCTTCATCCTCTATTAAAACAGAATGATTTTATGTTCCACTTGTTTCAAACGTTGCCTTCAATGTTGCAAGGTGCCAAAAACTTTACATCAGGGCTTCCCTGGTGGCGCAGTGGTTGAGAGTCTGCCTGCTGATGCAGGGAACACGGGTTCGTGCCCCGATCCGGGAAGATCCCACATGCTGCGGAGCGGCTGGGCCCGTGAGCCATGGCCGCTGAGCCTGCACGTCCGGAGCCTGTGCTCCGCAAACGGGAGGGGCCACAACAGTGAGAGGCCCGCGTACCGCAAAAAAAAAAAAAAATTTACAGAATGTATTAAAAGTTAGGTAGTCAATGGGATAGTAAATTCAAAAAAATGCTTAAAACGTGAATGTTAAGCCATGCCATTTAAACTTAGGGTTAATGAATTACAAAAGAGAGTTCCAAAATAATAAAGTTGTTTGGAAATGGTTACTACGTTCAACTGCATCTTGGCAATTTGAAGAGCTCACTCTAAAAATCTGGGAATCAAAAGAGCTTATAAAAGACCTAAGAAAGGAAGAAAGGAAAAAAAAGATGATGTGCCTGGTTTTCTATTAATATGCGATTTTTTAAAATTCTGCCACATTTTTTAAGCTCTGGTAATAACGGCATGTGTGTAGGGGAAACTGTGCTGTTTTTACAAGTCTTTACTTTCTGGTTAACAGTGTTCGAAATGCTGAAGTCATACTCATATTATATTTAAATACATGGGCAGTAATTTGGCCTGGTTTCCTATTGTGGTTTTATACATCCAGGACAATCAATTACAAAATACAATAAAAAATCTGATAAGAGGGCAAGAAACAACCTTTCATGACAACGTCTAGGCCACATATGATTTGTTTCCTGAAATTGAGGTCCTAAGTGCCAATTCTGTTTTTGACCTTGTATTCATTTGAGGTTTTATGTCTGTACTTGCAGTGAGTTGCCCAGCCTTGGTCTTGGTCTCTTCTGTGGCATGTCATTATCTCTTTCTTGTTTCTCTTCTGTTGTTTCAGTCTATGATTTGCTAGGGCTTGTTCTTTTAAACCAGTCAGTTGTTATCTGACAGATAGCTTTTTTCCTAGGTATTTTCTCTCCACAATGCTACTTCCCACCAACCAGGGAATGTGTCACCTGAAACACACGGGCATGTTTTCTCCTCTGATATGGAAAATAAGAATAGGTACAGCCCGATCCACTAAATCAAATTCAGAAAAATATCTTTACCTAAAAAAGAAAAGTATGAAAATGTTCTGTAAATTACCAGTAGGTTTTCTAAATTAGTAAATGGAGAGACTGTTTCTAAGTACAGTGAAATTACACCCAATTTGTCCACAATGGCAGGGAATGGGACACTCCTGTTTTAATGATCTGCTTTTTATTTATATATATTTATACATGTATAAAATTGTTATAAATACTAAATGGGTTAAAAGTTTTATATTAATAGGACTATTTTTTAAAACATAATTTCAAAACAGGACTGAACATCAGTTGATCTGTCCCTGTGATCATGAAGTCATTCAAGTATCCTGAATTCTCTCAGGTAATTATTATGAACATTAATAGTCCTTACACTAAAATATGCAGTGTATTATTTTAATTGGGGCTTTCTGCTTTTTGAGATCTGAACAAATAGGAGTTGACTGAAATATAATCCAGACCTTATCACTTTCTATCCAGATGATATTGCAACAGCTTCCTAATCAATTTACCCAACTTCAGTCTTTCTCTTCACTCTGACTTACCTTCTTTAAATACTTTTATCATGTTATCTTCTGAGTCCAAAACTTCCAGTGGTTCCCCAGTTTATAACAGGCCCTATCTACTTTGTTTAGTTTTCAAGACCTTCCAAGATTGAGTCCCCAGCTTCCCAGCCTTAATTCCTGATCCACCCCAAATCATAGTTTAGTTTATCATATCATAGGTATATGTTTTCTAATATTACTTGCTGTGATTTCATGTAAACTAAATAAACTCCAAACCAGCTTCCTTCTATCTACATTATTAGTTCTCAAAAACAAGACGTCACACATTTATTCCCTTCAGGGCACCAAATACATTAATGAATGGCAAAAAAAGAAGGGAAAACTACTTTCCTTCATGGAATAGATGCTAGACACAGTTCTAGGCCTTTGCAGGCCCATGAAATATTCAAACATATAAAGCGTCCAGCACAGTTCTGTGCACAGTAAGGGCTCAATACACGTTTATTATTACTACTTTGTTATTTAATCCTTCCAACAAACTTTAAGGAAACACAGATGAGGGAAGCGCAGGTCTAAAAGAGTGCGTGACTGTCCACACCAGAAGGAACAGTGGAATATCACACCAGATGGCTTTCCCCATCAAGCGACAGACACAACTCAAAGGAGTTTAAATAAAAAGGGGGGCCTCCCTGGTGGCGCAGTGGTTGAGAGTCCGCCTGCCGATGCAGGGGATACGGGTTCGTGCCCCGGTCTGGGAAGATCCCATATGCCGCGGAGCGGCTGGGCCTGTGAGCCATGGCCGCTGAGCCTGCGCGTCCGGAGCCTGTGCTCTGCAACGGGAGTGGCCACAACAGTGAGAGGCCCGCGTACCGCAAAAAGAAAAAAAAAAAAAAAAAAAAGGGACTTTACTACTTCAAGTAACAAAGAGTTCAGAAGTGTGATGACTCTAGGACTGGTTAATTCTGGGGCTCAGTGATGCCACCCAAGATGAGGTACTGCCATCTTTCCACTCTGCCTTTCTCAGTGGGTTAGCTTAGTTCTCAGGCTACATCCTCCCATAAATCAAATATACCCATAAATATACCCAACCCAAGCTCCAGACACAGTAACATTCAAAAAAACACGGACTTCTCAACAGTGAAAAAGCCTTCCCCAGAAATTCCCCAGCAGCCTTCCACTACTGTTTCATTGGCCAATGCCGTAAAGAACTGAAAAGAAAATGGGGTCAATCTTGATTGTCGTAAGCCCCAAAGGAGCCAACACTCTCAGGGGTGAGGACTGAGCAAACTTCCTCTAAGTGTGTGGAGAAGGGGAAATACATGAACAAAATCAGGGCTCTGTTAAGAAAGAGGTAGAAAAGAAGAGTGAATTGGTGAT
Source organism: Mesoplodon densirostris (assembly GCF_025265405.1). NCBI lineage: Eukaryota > Metazoa > Chordata > Mammalia > Artiodactyla > Ziphiidae > Mesoplodon > Mesoplodon densirostris. The sequence continues at coordinate 185,007,161 of NC_082662.1, read as the reverse complement.
GGGGAGAAAAATCAGCAGGACGTGCTGTGGCTAGGTTGCCTCAAAATAGCAAATATTAAGTTAATATTAATTGGCCTATTGAACACATCGATATCTATGGTTATTACAATGAAAGAGAGAGGAAAAAAGAGGGAGAAGGAAAGGGGGGAGAAGGAAAGGGGAAAGGAGAGATGGAAGGAGGGAAGGTGGAGGGGAGGGGGCCAAAAATGAGGGAAACAAGGCAAGAGACAAGGAAGGGAAAGCCCAGCTGAAGGTTCATTTGGGGTCGTGTTCACTGTTGCGTGTGCCGCTCCCACAGGCTATGAAAGCAGTTTCTGAACACTCAGAGCCCTGCAGGAGGGTCTGTATATACTACACAGGCTTTTATGGCTAAAAGTGATCTGAATCCCAATAGGGAGCTGATGGTAGCCACGTTCAAGAGAGCAGACCATCAGCAGCTAATGAGGCTGTCAGGTCTGGGAGCTAACCAAGGCACAGACACATGGAAACGATTCAGCAGGAGGACGTAACTAACCAAACAAGGCTTCCCTAAGAGCAAAGCTGCAAATGAGGAGGAAACTGAACTAGTTTCTTTCTTAAGAGAAAAAGAGAAAGTTATCTTTTGCACCTAGAGAGAAAAGATAATTTCCTTAGAGAAGGATAGCAAATAGGGAATGGGAGCTGCTTGATTTAATTAATTAATTGAATTAATTAGTTTTTTGCAGTGTGCTAAAAATCCAAGCCGTAAGAGAAGCAAAAGAGGTTAATTTAGACAGTAATTCTCGCTGAATTTAGGCCAATTTTAAAAATTAGAGCTTACACAGTTGTGTAGGCTTGTGATTCAAGGGTTATCAAAGGCGGACATGAAATCCAAGAACAATCTGAACCTTTTCCATAGAAGACACTGCCCACATGTTGAACTGGGCCTTCCTCTTTCTAAACATCATTCTGGATTTTTAGAACATGCATAACCTGACTTGTATCGTAAAAGCAGAAATGTGTCTGTGATGCTATCTTCTGCGTTTAGGGTCAAATGTGGGGACCCAGGAAACTGAAGGCCAGGGCACCATCTAAAGGCACCACATAGGAGAGAGTGGCATAGACATATATACACTATCAAATGTAAAACCGATAGCTGGTGGGAAGCAGCCACATGGCACAGGGAGATCAGCTCGGTGCTTTGTGACCACCGAGATGGGTGGGATAGGGAGGGTGGGAGGGAGATGCAAGAGGGAGGAGATGCGGGCATATATGTATACACATAGCTGATTCACTTTGATATAAAGCAGAAACTAACACACCACTGTAAAGCAATTATACTCCAATAAAGATGTTAAAAAATAAATAAATAAATAAAGGCACCACATAGGACATGGATCACAGCGGGGGCAGGGGGAGGGACAGGTCTCTTGGACAGAAATCCCACTTATTAGCTGCACCACACTATATGCTTCCTAACCCCTCTGTTTCCATCCTTTCATCTGTAAAACTGAGATAATAATACTAACTAACCTTTAGGATTTAGAGAATTATATAAGATTTAAAACCCATAGTGTCTGACGCACAGTGCCCACTGTTAGGTATTATTGCATTAATAATTATAAATCAGTCATGAGCTCCCAAGACAATAAGGTTTTCTTCTGAGAATGTTGATTCCTCTCTTCAGAGAGAGGTATAATGAAAGAGTAATAAGCTCTTCCCAGCCCCTGGGTGTTAAATAGGTCAAGATGGCCAATTCCCAACCCTTCTAATAAAATGACAGGACAGCTGAGAGACTCGGAGGTCATCAGACAAAAGTGGGTCTGTAGATGAACACTGCATTATCTGCTCCTTGGGGGACCTGTGGGCATCACAGCATCCTGGACAGTGTTCAGTGGAAGCACAGATGATCAGATTTACTTGGTGTCTTCATGCTCCCTTGCAGCTGCAAATGGCTTCAAACCCAACTGACAGTTGAACACCCCAGGCAATGTGCATCTCTAGAGAGCAATTTATGGTTAAGTTTCTGCTGAAGATTTTTAAGACAATAACTAATGCATCCATCAAGGAAAAGCTCTTTTAAAGAAGTTGCTCACCACTTCTAGCATTTCATTAAAGCAGTAAGCTCATGTTTACATTACTTGCCAAGCCATCTTTTTCGATTTGAAGAAGGAACCTAGTACACTAAGTTTCCTATGGTTCTGGAAAACAGATCTCCTCAAGAAGACACAATGCTGTAGACGAAACATGGCCATCCTTCCTGGTGTGACCTGAATTCAGGCACCAGGCCATTCAGTGATACCCCCAAAGGCATGCCCACAAGTACCACCTCTGCCCCAGTGGGGAAAGCCCAGGACCTAAGTAAATTGAGTTTCTAGGCAGAAACCTAGGAAACCCACAGGTCCTGAAGACGAATAGTTATCCACCAAGAATATCACAGGATGACTAAGTAATGTTAGCAATTATGGGTTTGGGAAACATGGCAACATCTAATAACTGACTGTGTCTACACAGGGCTAATGTATTGAATCAGCGCTACCACTTAAAGTTTGTAAATTTGAGGCAAATTTTTCAGTTAACTCCATTCACTGCCCATAGAAAATTTTAATTCACATTTTAATCCTCCATCTCTAATCATTAACTAGTCCATGAACTAGTATTTTCATTAAAGCCTTTAGTAAAATGTGTCCTAGTCAGCTCAGGCTGCCATAACAAAGTCCCATGGACTGGGAGGGGCTCAAACAATAAATATTTATTTCTCATGGTTCTAGAGGCTGACGTCTGAGATCAGGGAGCCAGTGTCAGTCAGGTTCTGGCGAGAGCTCTCTTCTTGACTTGTGGAAGGCCACCTTCTTGCTGTGTCTTCACACAGAAGGGAGAGAATGAGACATCTCCCCCTTCTTATGAGGCTGCTAATCCCCTCACCAGGGCCTCACTGCCACGACCTAATCTAACCCTAATTATCTCCCCAAAGCCCATCTCCTAATACCACCAAATTGGGGGTTAGAGCTTCAACATATGAATTTGGGGGGGGACGCATTCAGCCCATAATGAATGTATACGTCAACCTTAGCCTAAAAAACAAAAATAACTTTTGAGTCACATTTTTGAATGCTCCCACCCCTGCTTTTGTGTCCAGATATTTGCATGTAAATGTTACTAAACAATCCCAGAGGGGGAGGGAAAGAATCTTAATCACATTCAATGTGTTTGTTTTTATTAGGCAATGAAGGTATGAATATGAATATGTGTTTCCTACCACTATTTTAGAAGGTAATCAGGATTTTCTTTCTATGTGCAGTTTCCTACTTCTGCTACACTTATCTTGCTGGGAATCACATAATAACTTTTTGTTGAAGTAAAACCTAAATAGAGAAAATTATACCCGTCGTAAGTACAGAGATTAATGGATTTTCACAAACCAAACCCACTCACGGAACCAGAGCACAGATCAATGAAATAAAATAGCAGCACAAAAGGACCCACTCCACACCTCCACCCTTCCAGCTCCCACACTCCTTCTCACTCTTCCTCTCAAGAGTACCTTGTATCCCCAAGTCCAACACCACTAATTAATTTTGCCAATTTTTGCATTTGATTAAAAGGTATCCTATAATATTTACCTTTTGGTACCCTCAATATTACATTTCTGAGATACAGTAACGTGGTCGTGTGCTGCAATAGTTGTTCATTGTCAGCGCTGAAGGTTTCATTGTATGAATATATTAAAAATGATTGATCCATTTTAGTGTTCATAGGCATCTGGGTAATTTCCAGTTTGAACAGTGCTGCTAGAAACATTATAATGCCTGGCTTTTGGTGAACACACACACACTTCTCTTAAGTACACAATTATAAGGAAAAATCACTGGTCACAGGGTATGCATATGTTCAGCTGTAGGAGAGGGTGCCAGACAGTTTTCCAGTGTGATTAGAGCAATTTACAACAGTGTATGATGATTCTTCCCCATCCTTGCTAAGACTTGGTATATTCTTTCTTCCCCATTCTACTGAATGTGGAGTATTATCTCCATGCCGTTTTAATCTGCACTTTCCTAATGACTAATGAAGTTGTGTGCCCTTTCATGTATTTGTTGGCCATTTGGTTATCCTCTTTTTTTTTTTTTTTTTTTACAGTGGTTGAAGATTTTTGCCCATTTTTCTCTTGAGCTTACAGCCTTTTCCTTATTGATTTCTAGGAGTATTTTATATATTCTCAGTAAGAATCCTTTGTCAGTTATATGTGTTACAAACACCTCCTCCTACTCTGTGGCTTCCCCCCTGCAACACTCTTTTAAAAGTGTCTTTTGTTGAAAGTGTGTGTTAAATTTTAATGTAGTCCAATTTATTTTTTCTTCATAGGTCTTTTTTTTTTTGCACGCTAGTTAAGAATGTTTGCTAATGACAAGATCGTGAAGATATTTACCACTGTCTTCTTCTTACAGCTCTCTTGTTTTACCTTTCACATTTAGATTCACAATCTATCTGGAATTGATTTTCATGTCTGGTTAAAATACTGGATATTGGGATGATGTAGCACCGTTTGTTGAGAAGACCAGCCTTTCCCTCACCACACACCAGTGCCATCTTTTCATAAATCAAATCCACCTTCTTCGGGGTCTGTTTCTAAATTTTCTACTCTGCTACATTCATTTACGTATCTTTAACAATACTATACTATCCTAATTACTATAGCTTTACAATGTCTCAATACCTGGTCAATACTCCAGCTCCATTCTTCTTTTAAAGATTGCCTTGTCTATTCTTGTGCTCTGAATTTTCATACAATTGTAAAATTAGCTTATTAAGTGTTCACACAAACACACACAAGTCCTATAGGGATTTTTACTATGATGGCATAATTTATAGATCAATTCGTGGAGAACTGACATATTTACAATACTTAGTCTTACAATCTACGAATACAGCATTTCTTGCAATCTGCCTAAATCTTCTTTAGTTTTTCTCATGTTTTGTAGCTTCATTTTCAATAGTTTTGTTTCTAGGTATTTGAATTATTTGTGTTACTGTAAACGATATCTCTTTAAAAAACCTTTTCATTTGTAATTTTTTTTACTGACATGGAAGTAGAATTAATTTTATGTTATTAATCTAATTTCTACCAATTTTGCTAAATCCATATGTTATTCCCATGACTTTATAGATTCTTTCAAACTTTCTATACATGCCACCGCATCACCTGTGAATAATGAAGATTTTCTTTCTTTACCTCTAAACTTCTGAACTTCAAGAAAGCAGAATCATGATCTTATTGGATTCCTTCCCCAGCCAGCAGAGGGGGATCTCATAATACCTGCCCGGTAGGGTTTCATCACTGTGATGGATAACTGAATGCTATGGGTCTTCCACTCTCTTCCTTCCAAATGGGAGTGTTTGGTATCGGAGTCTGTCTCTGCTCTACCACCAGATGGGGGTGAGGGACATCGACAGCTTGGTTGTGCGTTCATAGGTGGCCGGACTGGAAGGAGAAACAGGTGGACCTGAAGGAGCTGAACACTTCTCCAAGAGACTCTCAACTCTGATCTCCATGCAGTAATTAGACAGGCTTCCGAGGAGTTCTTTCCCTTGGGGAGAGGGTGTGTGTAACACTGGTGATTGTTCCATATTCCTCAATATTCTCTTCTTTATTGGCCACTGACCTTGCCCTGCTTTCCTCTCATCTCTGAACCACTCTTCTCAGCAGCAGCCCTTCCTCTGCCCCCCTTCATAAGGCAGCTCTTCCCAAGGTTTTAACATTACATCTCCTCTACGTGGGTCCTTCAGTCCCTGCTGTGTTGATCTTACCCTATATTAGCTAAATATCTCATTTATGAAATGTCTAGCTTTAACTTTTTTTTCATTGATTTCCAAATTCTACTTGCTGGAGAGATCCCCCTTGAAGGTCAACCAGAATTTCAAAAGCAACCTATTCAATATAAAAAAATCATCACTCCTCAACAAAGCTGTTCCTGTTCTTGTATTCCATGCTTTCTAAATGGTGGTACTGTTATCTCTCTCTCTCTCTCTCATTCTTTCTATTTCCTATATTCAGTCAATAGCCATTGATGCAATCCAAAGCTGAACCCCGGGAGTCCTAAAGTAGGGCAGGAGAAACATGCCTACCCCTGTCCACAGTAAATGTTTGTCACACTGCTATCCCTTGCCTTCTAATTCTACCCTTAACCCTCACCAAATTCTCAATAACGCTCTATGTCCTATACGATTTCTTGGACCATCAGGCATTCTGGCACATAATGAAAGCTCTCTGTGTCTTTGAGGTCACAGAACTCCTAAGTGATGGACATTGGAGACTTTCACTAACTTTCTGGCATTTTTCCAATTCTGAGACTTTCCTTCCTCTATTACATTTCAGTGGAATATTCTAATGAAAACTCTCTTTTTTTCCACTTGTTTCTGCCTATATTATACTCTCCACAAGACTGTCTCATCTCCTGCAGAACGAGATGCCCATCAGGTGCTCTAATGTGACCCACAGTGGGAGGAGACCACAGTGGTCTCCTCCCCAGGGGAACAGGCAAAAAACCGTGAACCACTTAAGCATGACTTTCATCCCCTCCCCCTCCCATTTCAGAAGTCCTCCTACTTCTTCCAGCACGGGGAGGCTTTGGAGGCTGAAGGAAAACCTGATTTCCAGCCTAAAACTTCATCAAAAGCTTCTTTGGCTTTCTGGGTTTACAAACTCATAAAGTGCTCACAGTGCGTCTCATTAAAGGCCTGGCCTGTCTCAGCCCAGACAGCGTCGTAAGAAAAAAAAAAAAAAAACAACATAAATCAAACACCCTCCAACCCAAAAACAACAGAAAGCAAGGGAACTGATCTTTCTTTACTGCGTCTCTTCTTTTTCTTTTCTTTTTTTTTAAATTTCTTTCTTTTATTTATTTACTTTTGGCTGCTTTGGTTCTGCGTTGCGGTGCACAGGCTTCTCACTGCGGTGGCTTCTCTCGTGGAGCAAGGGCTCTAGGCACGCGGGTTCCTTCTCTCCTTTTGTGTCCCTCTCTCTCTGCTCCCCTGTCATCGCTAAGTCCCTTCAGCTCTCCGTCTAGCTTTTGTTCTTTAAACCTCTGAGCACCCTCTGCTGCTTCCTCTTTTTCCACACTGTGCTGCTTTCATCTGTCCCTTTTCAGAGATCGCCGCGTCTGACGTTTGAACTGCACCAGTTGCCCAACTTCTCTAAGACGCATATTTCATGCCCTACTTGCCTGATGAAGATATTTTCTACCTCAGTGCAACCCACCTTCTGCCTTGTGTTTCTGTTTTTTTAATGTGTTTTTTTATGTGGTAAAAGTCACGTAATATAAAACATACTATTTTAACCATCTTTAACTGTACAGTTCAGCGGCACTAAGTGCATTCACATTGTTGTGCAACTCTCACCATCATGAATCTCCCCAATTTTTCACCTTCCTAAACTGAAACTCTGTCCCCATAAAACACTAACTCCCACTTCCCCCTCCCCACTGCCCCCCACCCCCGGTCCCTGGCATTAACCAACGTACATTCTGACTCTATGAATTTGACTATTCTAGGTACCTCGTATGAGTGGAATCAACCAGTATTTGTCTGTCATACAGAGTGAAATAAGTCAAAAAGAGAAAAACAAATATCATATATTAACACACATATGTGGAATCTGGAAAAATGGTACAAATGAACCTATGTGCAAAGCAGAAATGGAGACACAGACATAGAGAACAAACATAAGGATACGGTGTGGGGGGGGGATGGATTGGGAGATTGGGATTGACATATATACACTACTATGTACAAAATAGATAACTAATGAGAAACTACTGTATAGCACAGGGGAATAAAAAATAAAGACGGTACAGTCTGTTTGCAGGACGTATATTAAGTTAACGTTAAAAATGCATTCCAATCTACATTAGGTGCAGAAAAATACTGCCTTGTGCTTTCCTTGTCCCATGTTTCAAGCTTGCTCAAAACCACTTCCACCCTCTGCTTCCAGACTGTAAACCATTTGAAAGCAGAGCTAACTGAAGGCTAAAGCTTCCACATGATCAAATAGATCGTTTTACCTGTAATAGGGATTCCAAAACATTTTTTAATAAAATGTAACTTTTTGAATATAAACTATTATAAAAGCACTTTATGCAAAGAGCAGCATAGACTTGGAATTCAGTGCCTTAAATAAGTACGATTGTATTTCACGTACCTGAAAATATTTACAGCCAGAGAAGCTATGAACTGGATTTTTTTTTCTTTCAATTGTTTATTCAGTTTTATTCCCCATAAATCGGTATTCTAATATAGTTACTGTGACTACTCACAGGGTTGGTAGGAGGTACAGTTAATTAACATTTGCTGAAAGGTTTAAAGGTCTCAGCTAAAGATATTTTATGGTTCTAGATCCCTTTATTTTATTCTGTAATAGCAGAGTGGTCCAGTTTGTCTGTTTGCACTGAAAAATGAAAGGACGTGAAGAATAGAAGTACATAAAAGACACTACAAATCCTGCAAACCTTGGTCGCATTTAGTCATTAGATCTTAAAGACAGTCATTTTAATATGTATTTTGGAACTGTGTTTAAAGTAGGAATGACTTCTGAGTTACGGAACAATCTCCTTGAATTATAGCTCAGACACTGGCACAAAAGTCAACTACTTTTCTCTCACGAAGATTTTTGAAACCTTACTAAATAAAAGGAGCAGCTTCTCACTGGAACTATTTAATGGTTCATTTAATTTTAAATATGCACAAAATATGCTGTTTATCAAAATAAATGAGGTGAATCAGATGCTTCTTTTCTAACATTATAAAACCTGTAAATTACCTAATAGAGTTTAAATACATACCTTAACCTATACCTGGTATACCTAAGGTCCACATATGTATAATTACAAATGCCTTTATTAAAATCAGGCCAAGATATAAATAATATAACAGACCATTTATAAATACTTGTATAAATATAGAGCAAAATCATTTTTATGGTATAAAAATACAAATAGAGAGATATCCCCTAGTCAAAATAAATTTTAACATAACCTCTCATTTTGTAAATCAACAGACAGATGGAGAGATTGCTGTCAATATAAATATCTAGTTAATAGACACATACACAAACTCACGATATATACTTGTACGGTAGCTTCCTGATCAAATATGAAATTTTGAAGATGCATATTTTTATATTTCTTGATGAGAGCCAGAAAAATTGAAGCAGAATGAATCTTCAAAATAATACAACTTGGGCCTCCCTGGTGGCGCAAGTGGTTGAGAGTCCGCCTGCCGATGCAGGGGATACGGGTTCGTGCCCCGGTCTGGGAGGATCCCATATGCCGCGGAGCGGCTGGGCCCGTGAGCCATGGCCACTGAGCCTGCGCGACCGGAGCCTGTGCTCCGCAACGGGGGAGGCCACAACAGTGAGAGGCCCGCATACCGCAAAAAAAAAAAAAAAAAAAAATAATACAACTTACGTCAGACAAAAAAAATGACAAATTCAGTCAAAGCAAAAAATTTATGTCTCACATGGCACACCAGGGATACCATGAATCAGAAACAATTCTTTTAGCTGTATGCTTCTAAGAAACATGGATTTTAAATAATATTTGAACAGCAACAACCTATACATTAATATTTAACATTAGGTTACTGCTAGAAAATATTCGCTGAATATGTGATATCCAATGTTAAAGGCGTAGCTGTGTCTTCTAAAAGCCACTCACGGAGGATGCTGTCTGATCTGGGCTTGCAGGTGCCTCAACTCCCACCGCCAACACAGGCTCCCTTTTGGTTACTGTCTCCTTCAGGTGTTCAGCCCAGTCCCTATGAAGATTGGTTCTCACTAGGGGTAAGAGATGAAGTGCTGAAACGGAAGCACCAGAAACACCTGCCTTCCTCCACTCCTGTTCCTCTCCTAGTTAGAGCCACACCGACGCAATCAAGCTGGTATCTTCTCTTTCCTGATTGCTCTTCACAAATGAATAAAGCAAGGATACCCTTCACCTCTCCACAGCCTTTATCTTAATGACACACTCAGAAGCTAGTCTGAACCAAAATCTGTTTTCCTCCCTCAAAAGACTCTTACCAAATTCTCTATGTCTTCAAGATGCCATTGAAAGAGTGTTTCTAGCTTTTACCCATGGAAGTCTTCCCAAGACTTTACAAAGCTACTTCCCGCCTTCATTGACTGCTGACTCAGAGAGGGTCCTCTATCCAGCCACTCTCAATGTGCATTACACAGAAGTTTGGTTCCATGGGACAGTCATAGGTGCCAGATGGAAAAATCCTGACTACAGGAATTCTCAGAGTTTTTAGCCTGTTAACGTCCATCGTGATTCTTCAAGAAAGGGTAAAGGTAATTAGCGTTTCCCAGCCTGACTGTAGGAATGAAGCTCTCATTTCAGAGAGAAACTCACAGAAATAGTGATTCATGAAACATCCTCGGGAAACAGTGTTTCAAGCAATTATTTTAAAACCAAATCTACTGATGTGTCTGCCTCCCTGCTGCTGTATTTCTCTTCCACACTCAGCTGGAACATAATCCACAAAGGCAGACTTAACTCTACCCTTAGCTCTGGATACTGAGAGGTCTAAAATGAGTCAACATCCACTCATCTTTGTCAGAATGTCTTCCTGACATTTCTGAGGGCTCCCATCCTGGTCACTGGGTCTCTGCCAGGCTCCTGAGCCAACATCCAGCTTTAAGGATGGTTTCCCATCATGATGTCTCATACCCAGCTCCAGAGAACTGTTCTTTACAGAAATGGGTTTATGAGTTGCTTTTACTTTCTTCCCAACTCTGTGCCTTGGCCAAGAGACTGACTCTGAATCCTAGCTCTGAGGCTGGAATCCTACCTACTGTCAAACACAAACCCGGACCTCCACACATTATATATTCCACGTTTGCTGCATATACCTGGTACTGACTTCTGTCTGTCTAGTCACATATTCTTTATTACCCCCTCCCCATGGTCCTTGGAGCTCAGGCTCCACCCACATGTCTGGATTCTCAGTTCCAAAAGTGAAGTTCTCACTGCCCTGGGTCCCTGACCCCAGGTCTCCCTAATCAGATCCGTCCTACACCCTTCTAAGCCCCACACCACTGCCGTGGTGCTAAAGGGACAGGTTTGAAAATCAGCAAACATAGAAAGTACACAGCGATTTCTAACTTTACTTATTCCACTCAGTCGAATATTTTAATTTAAATATTACACGGAAAAAAACTAGCCTCACGAATTATAACAACATTAAATACACCATACTGGAAGTGACCATCTAAAGAATTTTGCTCAAAACCTTTCTCTACAGTAAAGAAAATGTCTAAGTTCTTTTCTTCTTTACAGTTTTATTGAAGTGTAATTAATATACCAAGAAAACTGCACATATTTAATGTATACAATTTTCTGAGTCTGGACAAATGTATACATGTATGATCACTACAGTAGTCTCAGAATTAAACAGGTTATCAGTTTGGAAATGTAAAAGACTAGCTTCTCAAACAACCACCTACATATTCCCCTCAAAGTGTGGGAATTTTGAGACAGTTGTTATATTTTCTTCCAATGATTCTCACCCATTGGTTCTACATAAAAATAGTATTTTTTTAACACTGTAAAGAACCACCTGAGAAAACTGCCTCATATTCAATTAGAGAATGAGATTTGAATTTAAAACCTCTGAAATATTTTAAAATATTTACAGTCTATTTTAAACTCTCCTCGATCTGGGATAAAACTATCCAACAAGCACCATTCAGCACCAATTGCTTCCTCACAGAGATACTGAATAATCAGAAATGATTAGAAGAGAATGCCTAGCTTAGCTTATCTTTCCCAAACTAAAACTAGCCATCATGGCCACTTAATTTTAGACCAGGACCATAGCCACATGTAGTTGACTGACATGGGGGACTTGCCCTTAACCCTCCCACAGACGTCCAGCTGCCAGTACCTGCACCTCTATTCCCGCAAGCTTTTCTCCTCAGATCCTCAGAAAGCTGCCGACAGACACCAAAGAATGCACCTCCAGAAGCAGCCCTCAATGACTCTGAAGAATTGGTGTCAAAATACCCACTCCCTCACCTCACAGGCAGGGTAATTCTGGTGCATACGTTGTGTTCCATTTTACAAACTCTTCTCCGGGGACTGAACTCCAGTTACAGACTATGCTGGCTTCATCAAGCTCTGTTTTATAACTGACTGTCCTTGCTTCCCGGTTTCTCTTCCCCACTTCGCTCTTTCACTTCCCCACTTAGCTCTGAAAATTTTCCCATGAACTTTGGCTTGAGGTAAAATGGATTCTACCTGTTGTCTAGTTCTTCCACCTTCTACCTAATTTACGATGACCTTACACTCGTCTGGGACTGGTTTGCCTCAGAAGGTCCTAATTGATGCCTATAATCCTGGTGTATTTATTAACAGCACTCCTCTTCATTCTCAAGTGTCCTGGTTTTACTGATAAATTATATCGTCACACTGCACGGTCCTATTACTCTGCCAACCGTCTCAGCTGTCAACCTTATGGACAGACATTAAAGCTTACACCTCGCTCTGCGCATCAGCATAGTCTTCTCTATTGTGACTTCTTGCCCAAACTTCTCTGCTTCCTCCATCCTGGTTCTTACCTTGGTACCTCACAACTCAGGACACATGTCCTGGTATAGCAGACTGCAATTATTAACTGCCTTAGTTGGGAATCACTATTTTCTAGTTTTTTGTACTGAGTAGAATTGATTTCTTATTAATATTTCAAGGATAAAAGAAAACTTTTCTGTCGAGTTGCATACTTTCACCATAACCCACATGCATTAAGGCAACCTGGGATGCTAATGGTAGACCAGGAGGGAAAAGAGACTAATCCAACCCTATGCGGGTTCAGGCTATTTAAAAGGGGTGAGTATCATAGGAGTCACAAGATCTAAAGTAAGGTGACAAATGCAGGTTCTACTTGAGCAGGAGAAAAATAATAGTATTTATTTTGAAAATTTGTAAGATGCTCTCATTAGTAAAAGCCTCTTGTATTTTTTTTTAATTTCTGAAAACAATCGGTATGATGGAATAGCAATGATTTTAGAGAGGAAATAACAGTTGACCTGGCCGTTGGCTAATGAGTAGCAGTTCTATTTTTCTGGTGCAAAATATGAGGAAAAACATTCACATTCACAGCCACGAAGATGAGAGCGCATGTGGCAGCATGAAAAGTGGGTAAAAATCTGTTTAACTGGAACACAGGTATTACTGAAGAGAACAGCGAGAAATATTTTATACCAGCGCACCTAATTATGTTTGACTAAGGATGCTTCAGATCTACTTTTCCTGATTGCGTTCTTTAATATAATTGGGAAGATATAATTTTGTTAAACCTGTCTTGTTACCAATTTTAGCTTTTGATTCAAATAAATACAGACAAAAACTTAACGATATGACCCTTGGGTCTCTTATTAAGAGGATTCTTAGGAGACAGATATCAAAATATGTTTTACTAACAATGCTCCAAAAAATCAGTTATGGAAACAAATGAAATCTAAATGTACTTTTCCACACATTTATTGAGAACCATGAAGAACCAGAAATTTACAAGCAGTTTTTATTCCATGAAAGATGTTGGCCTGAAATATGTTGGCCTGAAATATTAATACTTATTCTTAAATCATTTGTGATTTTTCCCTCCTTATTTCTCCTCACACAAATGAGCGTAATATTTTACTGTGCCTTTTTATTTAAAAATTCAAAGCTTCCAAATTGCAGAAATAGTCGAAGCAGATTTCTGAGACTCAGGACATCTTTTAAAAGTTGCCCAGTAATGTAAAAGAAATTCAGAAAGAAGACCTGACAGGGTTGGTTGAAAGGAACAAAAAACTCTGTATAATGTTCAATCTCTAAATCCAATTCCCAAGTGCACTTTACTTGATCATTTTCAGTGAATCCTCCTAAAAAGCACCAAACCACCAGCATCTCACCAGCATAATTTAGGCAATTCAGTGCATGTGCGTGCGTGCACACACACACACACACACAGAGTCACACACACAAATATATATGCCACTTCTAAGTCTAGCCACAAACTCTCTACCCACAATCCTTCTCTCTTCCATCTTCTAACAGCCAGATGTGGACCATCCAGTGAAGTCCTTGAAATCCTACAGTATTACAAAGACTCTAGAAGGAGAAAGCCTGGATCCTTTAATGACTGTGTGGCACACAATCTCCAACCCAAACCTGATGCACTGAGTAAAAATTAAACCTCTGTTTAGTGAAACCACTATTATTTACCTAACACAAAAGTTCTCCTTTAAATTTTAATAGATAAAATTAAATTGTCCTCCAAGGGGACTGAGTCCACTTACACACCCAAGGAGAATATACTGGAGAACTACTTCACAATTTTAATAATTTGAATAATCTTTTAACCTTCACCAATGTTGTGGGTAAAATGGTATTGTTTTGTAACAGTGATTTGTATTTCTTATAAATAAGGATGACCACCTTTGTGTAAGCTGTATTGATTTATCCTTTTTTTATTTATGTGCTATGCCCATTTTCTACAATGCTGCTAGTTTTTCTTATAGATTTGTAAATGGTCATGGCATAGTAAAACAAACACTATATGTTGCATATGAGGCACTTTTCCCAGTTTGTCCTTTGATACTTTATGGTAGAAAAATTTTTAATTTGTATTGATGCACGTATCAATCTTTTCTCCCATGGCTTAACCACTTTGTACCATGCATAAAAAGCTTCTCCCCTCATGAGTTATTTATTTTAATGTCCTATGTTTTCTTTCAGATCTTTTGTTCCAGTTACCTGATGCTACATAATAAATCACCCCAAAACGTTAATAGCTTAAAACCACCACCATCATTTTATTATCGTCTCTCATGGTTCTAGAGATTGGCCTCGTCTGATGAATCTCACCCAGGACCTCTCATATGGCTGCAGTCAGACGGTGCCAGGAACCAGACTCATCTCAAAAGCTTCTGCACTCACACATCTGACAGTGGATTCTACCTGCTGGATGAGACTTCTCCATGTCAGCTTGGAGGCAGAGTTCCCAAAAAGCAAGGGTCTCAAAAGAGAGACAGGATGAGCTGCCCGTTTCTTAAGGTCATATGCTATGGGTCAAGCGATCACAGAGCCCAGATGCAAGGAGAAGAATACTGACTACATCTTCTGATGGGAGGAGTGTAAAAGAATATTGGGGGCATGTGATAAAACTGCCATAACTTCTGTGAATGAATTTTAATATCATCAGTTTGATGGCAATGTAATTTGCATACAGTTCACCCGTATACAATTGGATGAATTGACAATTGCATACAGTTGAATAACCACAACAATCAAGATATAAAATATTTCTATTACCCCCCAAAGTTCCCTTTTTGCATTCACTCTCCTCCTCCCAACCCCAGCTCCAATCACTGACCTACTTTCGTTGTCTTTACTCTGCCTTTTCTAGATTTTCATATAAATGAAATAATACAGCAGGTACTCATCACTGTGCCTGTTTTATCTCACTTAGCTCGCACAGTGCTTTTGAGATTCATCCACGTTGCTGTGTGGTCAGCAGACTGTTCCTTTTCGCATTGGGAAGTATTGCATTGTATGGATAGACCATAACTAGTTCATCCATCCACCTGTTGTTAGACGTTTGTGTGGTTTTCTGTTTGGACTATCAGGAATAAGCTTCAATGAACATGTGTGCACAAGCCCTAGTGCAGACATAAGTATCTACCCAAGATGCATAAAAACCTAAGATTTGGATTCTTTAGTCAAATGTAAATGTATGTTTAACTTCGTAAGGAAACATGTCTTCATTTTTATTATTTAAATAATTGACCCCTCAGAAATTATTTTTAGTTTAAGGAAAGCGTGTCTATCACTTGTTTCCAGATAGCTAGTCAGTGTTCTGAATACTATTTACTGAGTAATGATTTCCTTGACTTTCAGCACACCTGTAATTTATACTACTCCCCATGGGTATCTGGGTCTACTTCTGACTTTCCCTTCTGTTCCACTAGTGGGCGCTGGTGGAGGGACTGAGGCTGCTGCTTTGAGCATTTTACATGTGTTAACTCGTTTAATCGCCACACTAATTCTTTGAGATAAACACTACCTTAATACCCAGATGAAAAAGTAGGACAAAACCCAGAAATACAAAATCATTTCCCTAAGATCCCACATCCAATAAGGGGCAAAGGCAGGACATGCACCTAGGCCACCTCCCTCCCGCGCTCACACGTCCAAGCACTGGACTGACTGCCCTACAGCAGTGCTCAGGCAAGGACTTCACTCTGCACCCTCCTAATACCGCACCGAACCTGTGTGAAGAACTGTCCTATCACACGCTTATTTTCTCATACGAACAATGTAATTAGCTTGGCTAGTTTCTCCCCGCGCAAAAAAAAAAAAAAAAAAGAAATCCCTTTGGTATTTTGATTTGTATAAAAATATAAATTAGTTCAGGGAGAATTGGCCCCTTGATAGTATGTTATGTATGTTCATATTTCTATCCATTTCTAAACTCCTTTTAAGACTAGAATTTTTTTTCTCAGTGTCACTGATATGCTTGATATACTTTCCTCATGTCACACACATCTGGATGTGAAAAGTGTGGTATCCTTGTTCTCCTCAAGGAGAATGAATGAATAATACTCTTAGGGGAACTGCAATTCAAAGACCATTATCAGGAATGTCATAGACAAAGCTGGGAAGCAGGGGAAGTTCTCAGCATGCCCACACATACACACTTTTCTCAGTCTCTCTCCACTTTGTAGCATACCTTATCTGAGGATCCTGACCTCCCCAGATGCTCCCAGTATTATATTTTTCTGTACTACCCTATGCTATTCTCCTTCCACTGACACTCCTCCAAATCTCATCCCTTTCTCCTCTATAAAGTGTATGAGGTGAGAGCTAGCTTATTTCCCAAACTCATCCCATGTTAATATGCTGTGAAGAGAAGTCCAGAACAGGAGCCGACGTAGCCCTTCAAGGCTCAGGAAATGCAAATATGTTTACATGGAGTCTTTCTCATGGCAACGCTCCTGCTTTGTAATCTCATCAAGCTATGAGAATTTCAAATCATCCAACTGGGGAGGCAGGGAGGAAGTATCTATAGGTGGACAGGGCTAGGCCACGCCCTCATATTCATCTACACCAGCTTCACCAAGAGGCAGGTTCAGTCCAAACCTCTTCATACTAAATTTGTATTCCCATTTCTAAATTTAGGCAAGAAATATAGCCTTACTCTCAGTAAACCAGATAATCATTAAATCCCCCAGAACATCTATTCACTACCTCTTTCATACAGAAAGATTACAAATTTCAGAGTGAAACACATATTGAGTCGTAAGACAGGGAAAGGAAATTCTCAATCATCTTTGAATTAAAAAAACAAGCAAGTAAACAGAAGTCCTCCTGGGAAGTCATTATCTATATGTGCTACCCTGTGCACATGTATATGACACTCTGATCCACCATCAGGGAAAGGTGGCTACTCAGTTTTCGAATTTGGTTTGTCCTTCTTGTGGAAAACTATTTCTCCTGGGGAATCCTCTGAGATTAAGGACCTGCATTGGGACTTAGGGATGCCTGCAGTCTGTCAGAACAGTTTCCTCCTGGGTCAAAGCCTCAACATGAAATAACAGCACTTTAGAAATGAAGCATAGTATATTACAGGTCATATAATCTGACTACTTATTAAAACCCAATTATTTTCTGAGGCAATGATGAGGAAACTGAGGTTCAGAGAGGCAAAATGACTTCCCAAACACGACACAGCAACTTAACAGCAGAGCTAACATTGATCTGGTTGCCTTGACCCCCGGTCACTGCTTCTGTCTGCTGCTCAGACAGCCCTCAACCAACACTGCATTTTGTCTGGATCAAAGACAGTATATACAACAAGATGGTGTCTCTCTCCTAAAACCAATTCTTTATGTGCCAAAAAGATATACTACTGTTTGATTAAAACAAGATTGACAAGTGCGTCCTTATATGAAAGCACTTAGTCGTATTATGCTTTACTTATATCAAGGTGTGTCCAGGGACTTCAAGGTCAAAAAGGTAACCTTCAATAAAGCTTGTTATGCTAAATGAATACATTCCAGAGATCTGTTGTAAAACATAGAGCACAGAGTTAACAATACAGCATTGCATACTTCACCTTTGTTAAAAGGGTAAAATTCATGTTAAGTATTCTTGTAACAAAACGGGGGGGACAAGGAAACTTTGGGCGATGTTGCACGTGTCTATTACCGTGATTGTGGTGATAGTATCACAGGTGTTTGCATATGTCCAACCTCATCAAATCATATACATTAAATATGTGCAATTCATGGTATGTAAATTGTACCTCAATAAAGCTGTTAAAATAATACTAATACAGTGTGCATCCGCCATCCTAATTCAACCTATGAAAAATAATATTTGGGGATGGGGGACAGTCCACAGCAACTTGCATGCTCTTTTTTTGGATCCCATTAAGCTGAGAGGGGACAAGAAGAGACAATTCCTAGTTTGACTGAAGGAAGAAGAAAGAGGGACTCACCAAAAGCAAAGGAACCACATCTACTATTTCCTTCCTGATTGCAGATCCCAGGGGGCAAGAGACTGAAATGGACTTGGACCCACCATCATGCCAATTGTCAATGTTTAAAAGGAGCTAAATGAATTCACCAAATATACAATCATTATTACACTTGATATATTTAAAGTCATTTAAAAACTGAAAAGGAGAAACTACGGTTCGGGCAGCTAACATGGAGCCAGGTGGCCACTGTGGGTGTGGTTTCAGACTAGTTCCTACATCACTGAGATCCTGAACTTTCTCAACTGTATCAAGTTCAAGGATAACACCAGCTTTCGAAACAATATCTGCTAGCAGCTGCTGGCTGCAACCTCCTAGTTTCGAAGTCCCTCGAGCCCAGCTTCACAACTATGTAATCATTTTGCACCTCAATCAATCCTTGCGTAACAAGCACCCTTTCTTCTTGTCAGCTCCAATCCTAATTCTTGACAATTTATGTAACCTTGCAGGTTTTGCCTTTTATAAGCTTCCCCCATTTTGCGGTCCAGCGGAGCACACTTCAAGTGCTTCTTGGATCTGTCTCCCCTGAGCTACAGTCCCAACAAACCCCAGATAAATTCTTCTTTATGTCAACCAGGTCTCTGTTTCTGAAATTGTAGTTAACATGCAAAGTTGTGTAAATGTAACTGTGTAAATGTGTAAGTTTTACCGAAAACACTCACACACACAAAAGAAATCTTTTTTGGATAAAGACAAAGATTTCTTTCCCCCACCCCCCCTCAGCTGCACCTTGTGGCATGTGGGATCTTAGTTCCCCAACGAGGGATCAAACCTGTGCCCCTGGCGTTATAAGCGCAGAGTCTTCACCACTGGACCACCAGGGAAGTCCCCAAGACAAAGATTTCAATAATAATGCAGCCCTGGGAAAAGCTGTATTTTGACAGATTATTTACGTACCACCATTTTGTTTTTAAGATAGTCTGATCTTTGCACATTAGAAAAACACTTAATAATCCTCACGGTATCCTGATGGTATGATTCAGACTTTGCAAATGGTGGATAGCATGTTGAATCCGAGGTCAGATAGGTACCTACGGAACCACACCACTCACCAAGGAAACTGTCCTTTTAATACAGCTTATATACCAGTGTTTTAAAAACGAAACAAAATAAATTCTTGATATTGTCCCTTGCCCTGCTCCTCCACCATCTCTGATGCCTCGGAAAATGCCAATTCCTTCAACTCGGGGCTCAGGCCAGAAACCCTGGCAAGATCCCGGACTCCGCTTTCTGTCACACCCCATTTATCTAATCCATCAGAAATTCTAGAAGACTTGCACCTTAAAAATACATTCAGAACTCTCACTTCCCACCACTGCCTTTGCCACTTTCCAACAAGTCACATACGGTAGTTGGGGAGGGGAGGGCTCTGGACTGTTTTAACTACCTCCTGACTGGATCCCCTACGTCCATAATCGCCCCTGTGGTCCTTCTCCACGCAGCAGCTGGAGTCCCGTGCTCAAACTAAGTCTATCAGCTCACTCCTCAACTTCAAACGCTCTCATGGTTTCTTTCCCACTCAGAGAAAATGCTGGATTCTTTACAGTAGTCGACAAGAACCTCATCACTGACCACCATGTTAGTCATTCTTCCAATCACGCACTGGCTTCCTACTGTTCCTCTGACACACCAAACCCACGACCCACCTCAGGACATTTGCACTTGGTGTTCCCCTAACTGTAATGCTCTTTACAAAGACACCTGCTTGGCCTGTTCCCTCCTCTCTTCAGGTCTCTGCTTTTTCTGAACAACTTGTATAAAATAGTGCACGCCCACTATAATTCTTCTATCAGCCTACCATGATTTATGCTTCTTTATAACATGTATTACCCCTCAACAGATTACATATTCATATGTTTGTATGGCCAGTCTCCCTTCTCCAGTAATGTAGAAGTTCCACAAAAGTAAATACTTTATCCTTAGACAGAAAAAGAATGGCTGGAACTTAACAGACATTTAATATTTGTCAAATGACTGAATGTATGAGAGTTTCTCTATCCATCCTACATATACACTGGATGTCAAACCATACCTATGTCTTCCACTTCTTATTTATGACATGTAACCTAACATGCATCACTTCATCTGATAGGAATGACATTCTGTATTTACTGTCTTATGAGTTGGACTTCAGAGATTCATTCCAGAATTAGACAGTGTTACTAAATTTGAGTCCACTTCCTTGTCACGGATGCCAGGGTTCAGTACAGATATCTGACCTCATAAATATAACCCTATCAAAGCATGCACCCCACAGCAGCCGAGGCAACGTGTTCTTCGATTATGTGTCCCAGATCCCCTGTTTTTGTCCACAACTTTCTCTTGTTGGTGACAATTTATAATAAGCATTAATATGAGTCTTAACCTCAGTCACTTTTTTCCTGTAATGAGTCAGATAATAAACATCTCAGGCTCTGAGGGCCTGAGGATCTCTGACACAGCTGCTGCCACAGGAAGAAGGCAGCCAGAGACAACTGGCCCATGAACGGGCGTGGCTAGAACTGGGCTGTGGCTGCCGTCTGCCAGACTCTGATCTAAACTGATAAATGTGGACTTCCCTGGTGGTGCAGTGGTTAAGAATCCTCCTGCCAATACAGGGGACACAGGTTCGAGTCCTGGTCCAGGAAGATCCCACATGCCGCGGAGCAACTAAGCCCATGTGCCACAATTACTGAGCCTGCGCTCTAGAGCCCACGAGCCACAACTACTGAAACCCGCACACCTGGAGCCCGTGCTCTGCAACAAGAGAAGCCACCGCAATGAGAAACCCACGCATCGAAACGAAGGGTAGCCCCCGCTAGCCGCAACCAGAGAAAGCCTGCGCGCAGCAACAGAGACCCAACAAAGCCATAAATAAATAAATAAATCATCTTTCTAGATAATACCTGAGTAAAAATTCAACACCTATGTTCTGATCACATAAAACAAATTTTTTTAAATTTGTCAGTGTGGTTCCTGGGGTTTGAGAAGGGTATAGAGGTGGGCAGAGCACAGAGGATTTTTAGGGATTCTCTCATGCGTTTACGATAACTTTCCTAGAACTAATCACCTGGGAGGTGCCCCATGAACCAACTTAGTTACCTTACAGAGTCATCTACAATAAACATGACACTAAAATGATATCCCTGAGTGTCACCTCCTACCAACAGTCAGGAAAAAAAGAAGGAAAACAAAACAGGGTATGTTAGTCATTCTAGGCAGATGTGACTGGTTAACTTTTTTTAAATTAATGACTATGGGTTACAAAATGGATATCAAAGGTGTTAGATTTCAGCAAAACATTTGATATGGTACCTCCTGAAACCTCAATTTAAAACTTCACTCAAATTGACTTTGAAAGGATGACTCCTGCAAGGACTGGGCATGAGTGATCATTAACAGACAGCCACGTAATGAGGAAGGAATCTAGTGTCGTGCCCAGGGACTGGTGTTCAGCCAGGTCTCAGCATTTCATTAATGACCTGGAAAAGAGGGTAAACAGAGCTTTTTCATTACACTTGCATATGAGGACCTGAGCAAGAAGAGTGCAAACCAATGAACAGCAGAATAAATACAGAGAGATTATATTAAGATAGTTTTGGAGACGCCACTGTGGATTAATACAAGTTAAACTTCCTTGAGATCATGTCATTCAATGAGATGAGCATAAAAATAGGGAAAAGAAATGTAAATGGAGTTCATTAAAAGATAATTCTATTTCAAGAGAGAAATAATTGTGCCCTGAATAGAAAAACATCTGAAAAAGAGATGTTTCAAGACAGCATCTGCGTCACCGACTAAGGAGATACAGGGGAGTCTAAGGCACAAGAACACCTCACAATTCCCTCATCGGGGACAAAATAATTTGCTACAATTATATAGCAGACAAGTAAAAATTTTATCACTGTATTTTTAAACGATAGCAAAGTGCTCAATTGGTTAACTCTCACATGGCACATATACTGTATAAAACTCTTAGTCCATTGTCTTGTTTCTTTGGGGGTTTCTTATTATTCATTTTTGTCTACTACTATAAGAAAATCCATTGGATACTTTCTATGCTATCTCCCAGTTCTCATCAGTCAAATGCAAATAGCTGGATGAGAATTTCCTGCATTACTGGATGTAAATTAAAAGTACCCCTATGAAGTCACTGCTCGAATTATCTGATAACTACTCTTGTATTAATTTTGTGGCTGAATACATTAAACAACTGCAAATTCACTTTCTCGATAACATGATAATTATTTTAGACGTTGTTCAGGTACTGCCACTACAGACGCAGGGCTTCATTTAATAGTTAAAGCCTATTAAAAAGCCAAAAATTTATCTCTGGTAAATAACCTTCCTTCTTAAATGAGGAGTGATTTCACCACACACTGAAATTATAGCTACCATCATGAAAACAGAGAACATCCATTCGAATGACATGGGAACCTTTATTTTCATGCAAAATTGTACCCGAAAAAGAACCCCTAAAGATGTAAAACAAATGAGACTTCCTTTCTCTGATCTAGCATGTTGAGAACTTGGAAGCTGTCAGTTCCATCCTCACAAGACAAAAAAAAACAACTCTGAAAATCAACAGCTCTTCTTAGATCTATGAGAGAACCGAGGTCACAGGGCAAACTGCCGCCCCCAACACTGGAACAACAGACACAGACAGAGAACCCCAGCTCACTGGGAACAGGAGGCCAGGATCAGAAGCCCACAGCTGGAGCCAATATCTGTGGGAACACTTTAAACTATGGTGGATGGTTGCTCGAGGCTCAGTGCGGACTAGCTGGAGAGTTAAGCGTTTTGAGGAGACCCTGTGAGGGGTCCGCACAGTTTAATGAGGTTCTCACTGGGAAGACTAGAGAAAAATCCCCTCTTGATCCCCAAAGAGGAAGGAGGAAAATTACCATTGTGAAATATACTCAGAGCAATCTATTCTCCTTAGCAAGCCTGTCCTCATGGGAAGCTTTTTGTACCAGAACCTGACTGAGCTTGGGGAAGGAAAATATCCAACTCCAGCTTCCTTCTAGCCTCCCACAGGGGAGAAAGAAAATCTGTATCTCAAGCTCATCGTGGCCTTAAATGTGGGAAAAGGGAAATAGCCAACTCCAGCTCACAAAGAGACTAATCCTATAAAACAATGAGACCTCATCATATAAAATGGCCCCTCCTCCCCCATCAAGCCACATAAATAAGGCTTTGGTAGGATCACAGAGGATTAAAACTAAAAAGAACAAGCCTCAGATCCTATTTAAATAGTCTCTAGGAAAACCCAAAGACAACAGAGAAAACAAAAATGAGGACATTTAATGAAATTTTAGTCTCTGACACCACAGCTATACAGCAACCAACAAACACAGCCTAATTCCTAGCCAGATAGACACAAAGCCTCACACTAAAGGCCTATCCACAGGAGTTGCTTTTACCTAATACTTCATGTCTGGTTTTCAACAAAAAAATTGAAGGCAAAAACATAGTCTGGGAAGACAAAACAAACATCAGAACCGGACTCAGATATACAGAGTTTGGAATTATCAGACTGGCAATTCCACTAACTATGATTAATACATTAAGTGGTCTCATGGAAAAAGTGCACAACGTGCAAGAACAGCTGGGTCATGTAAATAGAGAGAGGAAAGCTCTCAGATTCAAAAGAAGACAGCCGAATTCAAAAACACTAACAGGGCTTCCCTGGTGGCGCAATGGTTGCGAGTCCACCTGCCAATGCAAGGGACACGGGTTCGTGCCCCGGTCCGGGAAGATCCCACATGCCGCAGAGCGGCTGGGCCCGTGAGCCATGGCCGCTGAGCCGGTGCGTCCGGAGCCTGTGCTCCGCAACGGGAGAGGCCACAACAGTGAGAGGCCCGTGTACCGCAAAAAAAAAAAAAAAAAAAAAAAAAAACTAACAGAAATGAAGAATGTCTTTGATGGCCTCACGAATAGACTGGGCCTGGCCAAGGAAAGAATCAGTGAGCTTACAGATATGTCAATAGAAACTTCCAAAACTGAAATGCAAAGAATGAAAAAACAGAATATCCAAGAGCTGTGGGACAATGACAAAAGCTGTAACACACATGTAATGGAAATACTGAAAAGAGAAGAAAGAAAGGAACAGAGGACATATTTGAAGTAATAAAACAAATGAAAGGGAAACTGTTCTGGGTGAAGCAAAAATTGCTTTCACCTCACCTTTTCCTTTAAGTTTACTCTTGAGAGCTCTGTCAGAACCTTTGGTAGAGGGAATCTAGTCAGAATAGGCATTCCGAGTCATCTCCTGAAATCTTTAATCCCCTTTGCTTGTCGTGTGCCTGTTATACACTAGAGCTCCTGCAAGATTAACTTGGTGACAACTAGACAATAGGCATCCATATACTCTATTGTAAGCGTCTGCCATCTCTATTATCCTTAAGGCAGTTAACTGCATAGCACTTATCTGTAACACAATGTGCCCATAATAAATTTATATGCTCTCTCCAAATGGATTAGGAACAAAAACAACATGTTTTGATAAAGTAGCAAGCCTCCTTTATTTAACTCACTTGAGGATATCTGATTGCCTTCATAATTGTAACGATTAAGATGGCTGATGACTTTTTTTGGCTTTTAATACAAATAAAGCTTGTATTTCCAGAGACCAAGAAACTTGCAGGTGATTTTTCTTTCATTTTAATTAACTTTTTAAGGATCGTTTTACACTTTATAAAATGTTAGAAAGATAGTACAGTCTCATACACCCCCCCACCAATTTCTATTATTACTAACATCTTACATTCCTATGGCATTTGCCAAAATTAATAAACTGATGTTGATACATCATTATTAACTGAAGTCCATACACTAGTCAGATTTCCTTAGTTTTATCCTAATGCCTTTTTTCTGCCCCAGGATCCCATGTAGGGTATTACATTTAGCTGTCAGGACTTCTTAGGTTTCTCGAGGCTGTAGCAGTGTCATCCTTATCTTGGATGACTTTGAAAGTGTAGAGTCGTAGCCAGATATCCTGTAGAATGTCCACCTACTGGGGCCTGATACTTTTCTCATAATTAGACTGAGAAGTTATAGGTGTTGAGGAGGAAGCCCACAGAGGTATAGTGCTATTCTCATCACATCATATCAAGGGTGAATGCTTGGTATCACTTATCATTGTTGTTTTTAACCTTGTTCATCTGGATGAGGAAGTGGTGTTAGGTTCTTTGCCTACAGAGTTACTCTTTTTACCCCTCTTCTACATACTGCATTCTTCAGAAGTTATTTCCTGCAGCCCACACTTAAGGCACTGGGAGTTATTTTCCACCTCAAGAGTATAGTATCTACATACATTATTTGGAATTCTTCTGCCTTGTCCCTTATCCTCCGTGTATGTACTCATTTATTTATGTCAATATAGACTCATGAATAGTTTATACTTTGCATTATAGTCCAATAGTACTTTACTTTGTTGCTGCCCTTTTTTCAGCTTTGGCCATTGGGAGCTCTTTCAGTTGTCACCTGTGTACGTCTGACATATCGCCATTGTTGCAGGGTTTTCTTAAGAACATCCTTACTCTCTGACACTAGAAGATGCTTCGGGATCATCTTATATATTTCTTGCCTCAGTCTTGGAATTAGACAGCCATCCCAGGAGCCCTGGTTTCATTTAACAGACACTGATACTGTTCTTGGGGTGACAGGAGTCTTGAAGCAGGATCTTATTTCGCCGTCCGGGGACGGAACCTAGCCACCAGTCCACCAGGGGCCAGAGGCTGGAAGCAAACTTCCCTGATTCTTACCCCGCTGGGAAGCAAACATGTTTCAAGGAGGCAAAAACTGCACAACAGGTACAAAGCTTATTATTAGAGACACAGCATATGGGAGGGCACACAGAGAAACAGTTTATTTAAATCAGAAGCAGGGCAGAAATACACACCCAGAGAGGAGGGGGGGCGTCCTGAATGAGGAGTGCAGTAAAGAGGGGATTTAAATCTCTTATACGGGACAGTCCTTCGGGGTCTTTGTTTATATGGGCCAGTTATCTTGTTTCTTTTCTCACACCTGACTGGTCCTAGGACCCTCTCCAAGATGTGCACGCAACTTTCTGCTTAGATGGATCCCAACGCAGAGGCTGTGGGTACATGTCCACACATAGTATGGGGTGGCGCCCCCTCCCTTTTTGACCCCCCAAGGAGCCCTCCTGCGCACGTGCAGTCAGGGAAGTTTTCCTTGACCTCAGGAGTGGGCATCTTATCTCTTTACTTCAACAGAGCTCAGCTTCTGCCACTAGCTTTGTCCTTGGACGTGTCCGGGTGAGAACAAAGCTTCAGTGTTACTCCACTTGACAAACCCCAGCTGTCCAGCCCAGGGGCCCATCTACCTCCTGCCTCAATACTGGAAGCCAAGATCTGAACACTAGGCATGCTGGTTGCCACTGGAATGTGTCACTGCTTCCAGGCCCCCTTCGTTGACAAAACTAGGAAATAGAATGTATACTACCCCTTGTCTACACAAGTATCTATAAATGCATCGGTATGCAAGCATCTGTATATACACTGAGCTAAACACAGAGGCATACTAATGTCCCCAAGTCCCATCCATTAACACATCATCCACTTTCACTTATCTGGAACCTCCCACTACAGCAGTGAGAAACCCAGAATCCACCACCTGCCATATATTTAGTCAATCACCCAACTCCCATGTACATGTACACCAGTATCAGAATAGCTCACCCACACACCCACTGGAAAAAACTTTATCAATTATAGTGCTCATGTAAGTTCCTTTTGCCTTTGTCTTAAACACTAAAGTTACTTAAATCATTTGCAAAGTTACTTAGGGTCAACATCTTTCCCCCCATACACTTCAGTGAAATTGTTTCATGCACATGTAATATGTAATACAGTTTGATTGTTTTGCTATGTTCTAACCGGGAGTCCCCCAACTTTGTAAATGATTTTGTAAATTTGTATAAAGTTTACTCTTGATGTTTTTAAGTTGTATGGGTTTTAACAAATGTACAATGTTATGTATTCTCCATTTCAGTATAATACTGAAAAATTTCACTGTCCTAAAAAAAAAAAAAAAAATCCACTGAGTTTTACCTGTTCAACTTTCCCTCAACTACTGCCAAATACCTGACAACCACTTACCTGTTTATCATCTCTGCAGTTTTACTTTTCTCAGAATGTCGTATAAATAGAACCGGAGTGTATAGTCTTTAAATGCTGGCTTTCACTTAGCAACAGGCACTTCCTCTTAGCAATATGTACTCATCCATGTCTTTGCTTGGCTTAATGGCTCATTCCTTTTTACTGTTGAATGGTATTCCATTGTAAGATATATCACAGTATATTCATCCATTTACCTATTGGAAGACATGTTAGTTGCTTCCGTATTTTGGCAATTATGAATAAAGCTGCTATCAATAATTGTGTACAGGTTTTTGTTTGGACATAAATTTTCAGATCAGGTGGATAAATATCTAGGAGTGCAATTGCTCAATCATACGGAAAAACTATGCTTAGCTTTGTAAGACACTATAAAACTCTCTCACAAAATAGCTATAGCATTTCGCATTCCCAGCGATGAATGAGAGTTCAGCTTGCTCTGCATTCTCACCAGCAACTGCTGTTCTTAGTTCTTTTATATTTTAGCCATTCTAACGAGGACGCAGTGATATCTCATCATTGTTTTAGTTTGCATTTCCCAAAAACAAAAGATGATGAGCAACTTTTGATATACTTATTTGCCAGCTTCCTAGAGATCTTTGTTGAGATATCTGACCCGTTATTTAATTGCATTGTTTTCTTAATTTGAATTTTAAAGATTCTTTGTGTATTTTAGATACAAGTCTTTTATCAAATGTGTGTTTTGTCAATATTTTCTCCCAGTCTGTGGCCTGTCTTTTGATCCTTTTAACAGTATCTATCAAAGAGCAGAAATTTTAAATTTAAAGTCCAAATTGTCAATTTTCTTCCATGGATTGAGTTGTATTCTATCTAAAAATCTAAATAAATGCAACGCCACCTAGATTTTCTCCTATGCTTTCTCCTAGAAGTGTTTTATTTTTGCAAATTACATTGAGGTTTATGCTCCATTTTGAGTTAATTTTTGTATAACATGTAAGGTCTATGTCTTGGTTTGGTTTTTCCCATATGGACATTCAATTGTTTCAGCATCATTTGTAATAAAAGTTCTCATTTTCCTCCACTGAATTGTCTTTACCACTTTTTCAAAGATCAATTAACTGTATTTGTGTGGATCTATTTTGGGCTCTCTATTCTCATTGATCTATATGTCTTTTCTTTCACCGATATCATACTGTCTTGATTACTATACCTTTATAGTAGCACTTGAAATTGGGTAATTTGTGTCTTCCAACAATTTTCCTTTTTTTCAGTTGTGTGCTGGCTTTTCTCCATCTTTTTCCTTGCCATACAAATTTTAAAATCAGCTTATCAATATCCATAAAATAACTTGCTGGGATTTTGATTAGTATTGTGTTGAAGCAATACATCAAGTTAGGAAGAAATGAAATCTTAACAATATTGAATCTTCTAATCCATGAACAAGCGACAACTCATTTATCCAGATCTATTTTATTTCCTTCATCAGTGTTTTGCAGTTTCCCACATATAGATCCTAAGAACATGTTGTTAGATTTGTATCTAAAAATTTCAAAATTTTGGTTCTACTGAAAATGTTAGTGTTTTTTAATTATAAGTTCCAATTGTTCTTTGCTTATAAATAGGAATGCCATTGACTTTTGTACACTGACCTTGTATCCTGCAACCTTACTATATGCAATAGTTCCATGTTTTTATTTGGCAGATTCTTTGGGGTTATCTATATTAGCAACCATGTCATCTGCAAATAGAGTCCTTTTTATGGCTTCCTTTCCAAAATGTCTACATATTGTTCCTTCTTCTTTTGTCTCATTGCATGAACTACAATTACCAGTACGAGAAGCAACAGAGGACATACGTGCCTTGAGAGTTTTTATCATGACTGGGTTTGGATTTTGTCAAATTCCTTTTCTGCATGAATTGGCATAATCATGATTTTTCTTCAAGAACTATATTGATGGATTTTTGAATTCTGAACTAGCCGCGCATATCTGGAATAAATCCCCTTGGTCATGGTATACAATTCTTTTTATACACTGCTGGATTCAATGTGGGATAGTTAAGGATGTTGTGTCTATATTTGTGAAAGACATTGGTCCATAGCTTTCTTTTCTTATAATATTTTTATATGATTTTTGTACAAGGGTACTGCTACCCTCAGAGAATGAGTTAAGAGGTACTCTTCTGCTTCTAGGTCCTGAAAAAGATTATGGAAAATTGCTATTATTTCTAAAATGTTTAATAGAATTTATCAATAAAACTAAGCATGGTAGTTTATTTCTTGGAAAGTTATTGATTGAATCTCATTAATAAACATAAGGCTATTCAAGTTAGCCCTTTCTACTTGTATGAATTTTGGTAGTGTGTATTTTTCTAGGAATTGTTCCATTTCATCAAATTTGTCAGCATAGAGGCTGTTCATATCATTCCTTTATTATCCTTTAATGCCCATGGGCTCAGTAGTAATGACCTCTCATTTATGACAGTGGTAATTTGTGTCTTCTCTATTTTTTCATTGGCTAGCCTGGCTACAGATTTATTTTTATTGAAATTTCATATAACCAGCTTTTGATTTATTTTCTCTGTTTATCTGTTTTCAATTTTATTGACTTCTGCTGTAATTATTATTTCTCCTCTTCTGCTTGCCATAGGGCTAATTTGCTCACCTTTCTCTAATTTCCTAAGGTGGGAGCTCGGATTATTGATTTTTGAACTTTCTTTTTAATATATACATTGAATGATACATATTTTCCTCTAAGCACTGCTTTCACTGCATCCCACCAATTCTGATAACTTGCAATTTAGCTCAAAATGTTTTTAATTTCTCTTAAGACTTCTCCTTTACTCATGGTTTACTTACAAACATTTTAATTTTCAAATACTTGGGGATTTTCCAACTATCTTCTTGTTATTGATTTCTACCTTAATTTCATTTTTGTCTGAAAACACATATGTATAATTTTTATTACTTTAATTTACTAAGGTGTGTTTTATTAATAAGCCCAGAATGGAGTCTATCTTGGTGAAGATAGATGATGCATAGATGGTTGGACAGCTGTTGTTACAGTGTTCTATAAAATAGAATTTATATATATTTATATAGAATATTCTATAAAAGTCAATTATATCAACTTGATTTTTTTCTTTGTCAATCAACTAATACTGATTCTTTTCATCTTTACTGAGGTATAATTGACAAATAAAAATTTACATATTTAAGAGGTACAACTTGATTTTTCTGTTGAAATATAGTTGATTTACAATGTTGTATACAACTTGATGTTTACAAAAATAATTGCCACAATCAAGCTAATTGACATACTCATCACCTCACAGTAACTTTTTCTTGTGTGTGTATTAACACTTAGATCTACCCTCTTAGTAAATTTCAAGTATAAGATAAAGTATTGTTGACCATATTTTCATTACTCTACATTAGATCTCCAAAACTTACTCATCTTGCATAACAAATTTTGTACCTTTTAGGAACATCTCCACATTTCCCTCCAGTCCCTGGCAACCACCATTCTACACTCTGCTTCTATGAGTTTGACTATTTTAGATCCTACATATAAATGATTTCATGCAGTATTTGTCTTTCTGTATCTGGTTAATTTTATTTAGCATAATGCCCTCCAAGTTCATCCATGTTGTCACAAATGGTAGGATTTTCTTCTTTCTCATGGCTGATTAATACTGCACTGTATACATACACCACACTTTCTTTATCCATGGACTTAGGTTGTTTCCATGTCTTGGCTATTGTAAATAATGCCGTAATTAATATGAGAGTGCCAATCTCTTCAATATCTTGTTTCCTTTCCTTCAGATATATATTCAGAAGTGGCATTGCTGGATCATACAGGAGTGTGTGTCTCTGTGTGTGTGTGTGTGTGTCTGTGTGTTAAGATCACTTGACACTTTGATAGTTAACTGAATAAACTCTCATCTTGTAGAGCAGATTTCCTGTTAAAGAATTGCCTCAGTTTTTGTTTGAGGAAGACTTTATTTCTCCTTCACTTTTGAAGAATAATCTTATTGGATATAGAAATTTAAGTTGGTGGGATTTTTCTTTCAACAGTTGCAATATTTCACCCAACTCACTTCCTGCTTATCTGTATCTAGTGAGAAGTCCACTGTAATTTTCATTCTTGTTTCCTCTCAGATAAAGTGTTTTCACCGCCTGTAGCTTTTTTCAAGTTTTTCTCTATCTTTGCTTTTTTGCAGTTTGAATTATGGTATAGCCAATATGTGTATTTTTGGTATTTTTCCTGCTGGGTATTCTATGAGTTTCCTAGATTTGTGACTTTGTATCTGTTATTAATTTTGGAAAGTTCTTGGCTATTACTTCAAATGATTCTTCTCTATTCTTTTTGTTATTTTAATTATACATCTGCTATACCATTTTATATTGTACCACAGTTCTTGAACATTCTGGGTTTTTCTTCTGTCTTCAAACTCACTGATTTTTTTCCTTGGCCATGTCAAGTCTACCAGTGGCCCATCAAAAGCACTCTTTGTTTCTGTTAGTGTTGTTAGTATTTTTGTTTCCCGTATTTCCTTTTGACTCTTTGATTTTTACCTCTCTACTTATATTACCCGTCTGTTCTTGCATTTTGTCTACTTTTCCCATAAGAGGCCTTAACATATTAATCATAGTTATTTTAAAGTATAGTTCCAACAACTCTGTCATATCTGAGTTGCTCAGACTGGGTATTTTTTTCCTTTTGTCACCTTGTTGAAAGCCATATATGTATCAGGCAATAGGAACTGAGGCAAACAGGCCTTGAGTGTGTATTATGTTAATCTGCTAAGAGTTGGTCTGTGGTTTTTGTTTGCTATAGAAATAGATGCCAGACTGTTCTTATTTTTCTCTTAACTTTGAGCTTTCCTAAGTACTCCTCTGAGACAGTCTGTGTCTTGCAGCTCTTTTACTGTGACCCACTGTTATTACACTAGAACCTTGCTGGTATAATGGGAAGGTGCAGGGGAAAGGGAGAATTCTGGAGTAGCTGATAAGTCATAGTCTTTTAGTGGGCCTATCTCTGGGCTGTGAAATTGCATACTTTTGTTTTTAACAGCTCTAGTGATACAAGGGTCCCTTCTTGTACCTCCTCCCATCCTTCAACCTCTATTCCTTTCGCTGGCTGCAGCATTTTCAATCTATTTCCTTGAAACCCTAACCCCTATTTGACCTTGCTTTCTCCCTTTAAGCGAGTCTGGAAGGTCTGGAGGAGACTGGAGTGTGGAGGAAATTTCCTTAGAGTAGGCCTTGGTTATGGACACGGCTTTTGGTGTACTTCACTGACGATTACTCTTCCCCTCCCCCTGCAAGAGCCAAGATCGGATCTTTCACCATGAGAACCTGGTGGAGTTCTGGGAAATAAAGCCCTTAGCACTCCAGGAGACTCCTCTAAGCCTGTAGCCCCAGGATTTTTCTCATGCTCATGCTAGTCCAGACTCAGCCTCAGCCTCTAGCAATTTGCCAACTTTACCATTTATGAGTTCCTACCAGTTTGTTACTCCAGAACTACTCCAGATAAGCAGATCTCTGCTGTGACTCTCCAGCCTCACCTGTCTCTCCAGATTTCAGGGCAGTGGTTTGCTTTGCAACCTCACTATTCTGACAGGTCTAAGAGATCTCATTGATTTTCAGTTTGTCCAACTTTTTTTTGTTGTAAGGACAGAAATGATGACTTCCAAGCTCTTTATATGTCATAGCTGAAACCAGCAAGGTCTTTAGTTCTCACCTTCACTCAGTTTAGCTTCCAAAATAGGACAGCTAAAGTAAAATGCAAAGTAAAAAACTTTCCTTTTCTAGCTAGAAAGCAAAGTAAGCAGTATAGTACAGTGTGAACTAAAAAGGGTGGGCTTTGAAGAAAGACTGCCTAGTTGCAAAACCTAACTGCTGTAAGCTTCAAGTGTCTAATCAGTAAAATGAGAAGAGTAAAGTACCAAACTTAAAGGTTTACAACAATGAAGCACAATATCTGGCACATAGCAAGTACTCAATAAATCATATTAGTAATTAGTAATTAGTAATAGATCATAAATCTAGTAATAAATCATATTAGTAAAAATGTTCCATATATTAGTTGAATTATTAATTCAATTCCATGGCAGGAATGTCAGTTCAAGAATCAATAAACCCAAATTCAAACTAGAATGGATCAACCAACAGTGTTAACAGAGGTAAAAGATGAGAAGTCAATCTAAATTATAGCTCAAAGTAAACTTAAAGTAAATAGAAGGAAAAGGGAATGGAATTTTTCCCCCAAATATTCCACTTTAGCCTTAATCAACTAATAGGGTAAATATCAAACTGATTTGACAATTTCTCCAAGACCAAAAATCTTAGGGCCTATAGCAAATGAGGGTAAAGTTAAATGAACAGGAAAGGTTGGTTTTCACTGACAAAACTTCTCTGGTTAGGGTCTTGGGTCAGATAAAATATATTAACACCTCCTAGAAAATCAAATGCTAGGAACACAGAACTCTTGTCTTTAAATAGCATTAAGGAAAATAGAAGCTGAACGAGACTGTGAGAATATATTTCCAGTAGGTTTGACACCTCCACCTGGTAAGAAATATCACATCAGGAAAGTGACATCTGAGCCCCTCAAGAGGCACTCAGGAAAGAGCCTGGATTATTACAAATTCCTTGCAGCCGGTAGGCAATCAGGTACATCGCCAAAGTCACCAAAACAATTTGGAGGGGCCAAAAGGGTTTAAGGTCCCTAAGCAGAGGGCACAAAGAGCTTCTCCATGTCCCTGTCAGGATTCATATCCTTATCAAGAGGTCAACTGACCGCTTTGGAGAGGATTTAATGCTTATAAAACTTGCCGATCAGCTGAGAGTGGTGTTACCTCTGTGAATTAAGTCGTATCCTTCACCTACAATAAGACGACTTGTAACCTCTGGCTGTGTCCTAATAGTTTTCTGTCAATCACTACACAACTGTACCCTGAGTAACTATTTTATAGCAGTCTGGGCCATACCAGGGCAAGGATAATCATTTAATCCGAAAAACATCAATACAAACAACACCTCTCTGGCTTGACAGTTTGTGGAAGATACAGGTCGCTCAATGTCTCCTCACAAATCTCTGGAGTATCCATGTTATATGTCAGGTGTGTCTGTGTGGGTCTCGGGCTAATCTCAAGTAGCCATTCCTTCTTTTCTTACCCACCATGAAGGCTGTTGCTGAAGCCACGTCAAAGGTGATTATATTCACCCTAAGAGTGCCTTGAATGTGTCAATTCCACCATAATGACGATAGGTCATCAAGAAGGTCATGATGCAGCCAAAACCAGACACCTTCTTCTGTGGTTTCCAGCATCAATGCTATTTTTCCACCAAAGCAGTGGAAGGTGCTTCAAATCACACAGCCCATCTAGATTTTACTCCTCTTTGAAGACCCTCTCCAGTGGACTTTGTTATGAACCCAAAGAAGTGTGATAGCAGAGGACCCATGTATGTCTATCTATTCCCTTAGAATGAGAAAGCTCCTCAAAGCCTTAAGGTAAGATCCCCTTAAGGTAATATAACCTTGAGACATGCCCAAACTGGGAAGGGAGAGGTCTGGACATGCAACCAGTATTCTTTCATCTGAGAGAGAGACACACACACACACACACGCATGCACGCACGCACGCACACACACACACACACACACACACACGGACTAAATTCAAGTATCCACTCCCACACCTTTATCAAATCCTGACATTATGGATACGTTCTGTCTTTGCATTTAAGACAAACTAATTATAAAGCTTTTGATCATACTTATAAATTAAAACTAACTATAAACAGGTGAGAAGCTAGCTGTCATCAAATATTTAACAAAGTCAAGAGAACAGAGCTTTGGTCTCAGTTGGGTCTTTCCTAAAGTGGCCTATATATAGTGAGGAGTTTGGGTCTGAATGACATTAAAATCCAGAGATATAAGAAATCAAACATAACTTTCACTTCATTTGAAGTACAAAGTTTCATAATATCAGACTGATAGTATAATTCAAGCTACTACGAAGGTTACAAAAGCATCTAACTGTCTCATTTGACATATGAGGAAACTGAGACGCTAAGAGAAAACGTGAACATATGTATATTCCAAGATTATTACTAAGAATTGTGTCAAGGCAAAATACAAAGTGCTGAGGATGAAATTCATTACCGATTCTCTTCTTTATAGGAAACAAGAATACTAGATCATTATTAGAAATACTGGTGTAGATTAACTGTGTTTAATCACTCTTTATCCTTCAATATAAAATGATTTCAATATCTAAAAGATATTTCCTTCTCTCTGCAAGATGCTATAATATCCATGAGACCTCTAAAGTGGTAAAAGCATATTCCATTTTATTCCAGCTTTCAAATCAGAACTCACAGAATCTTATAATGCTTTTCCTATAGGAAATACAGTTTTATAGCAACCTTCGTCTTATAAATGGAACGTTTAATTTAGAGCCAGAGGATGATCCCAGTGTGTTCACAGCACATTTATTCAATTTATAACTATAATGCCTTCGGATATGTATTATATTTATCATGTATTCTATTGATCCATTGAAAATATCTTGCTTCTTACAAGAGGCACAAGGGGACATTCATAAAGAAAGTGAAATGTGCCTTATACCTCAAGTTCTAACACTGAATATAATGGATTGGTGATACAAATAAAAGACTAAACCAACACCTGATATTTTATTACTAGTTGTCTATAATAGAATACAGTGGTCCTTTTACTTGGTACCTTAATGCAGTTACCTTTAAACTGGGGTACAAATGCCCTTGGGGCATATGAGGACATTCCAAGTAGTATGTGGAAATGGTCGGTTTGAAGGAAATCAATTTCCGAACCTGCCTAAACACATGTACTCTTTCCCAAAATTGATTTGCCTGCACACTCCCTGAGGTAAAGGCATCATTCAGAATCAATTTTCTTTATTTACTCTTTTATAATCTCAGTTTTCCTATTTTACAGAAGAAAATAGTATCATCCTGGTGTGTAAAAACTTCTGAGACACCAAACAAGAGGCAATATTGAAATGTGGGTGTTGTATTTTGGGCAAATTGAGTAGCTTTAATGACTGGCAACATCTTCTTACAAGGCAGGTGTATCCAAATGTTTTGCTTTTAAGAAAACTGGAAGAGCATCCAATCAGTGCTGGCAGCTGATAATTAAATATGTATCCTGAAAAGACGCAAAGCAGCGAGTGACATTGCTGTCAGAAATCTTCCATTTCCACAGTTCCTATACAGTACGTATATCCTTAAAAACGAAAACCAGAATTCTGAGCCCTCCCTCAACCTAGCAATAACTAATGCTCAACTGAAGATTTATGAACTGAGTGAGAATTTTAGATCTGTTCATTTCATTAAAACATGCACTTAAATAATATTTTTATTTTCACGTTTAGTAGTTCATCCAAATTTATATCTGTGTGCTTCTAATCAATTGTGTACTAATGACAAGTTCTTAAAAGAACTTAAAGTTTTAGCAGCTACATCAAAGGACTTTTCTAATAAAATTTGGGGTGATGATAAAACATTTTTAAACATAATAAGAGGACTTGGGATCAAGACGGCGGACTAGGAAAATCCCAAGTGCGCCTCGTCCAAGAACACACCCAAACTACAACTACATAGAGAACAACTATCTCTGAGAATGACCTGAAGATGAGAAGAAAAGACTTTCTACCACTAAAGATATAAATAAAAGGCCACTTTGAGACAAGCAGGAGAGGAAGAGACACAGTCCAGTTAGAACCCACACCCCCAGTGTGACAACCCAGCAGCAGGAGGGCTATCACAGCCACAGAGATCCCCGTGAGGGATGAGGTATTCGAGCCCCACACGGGGCTCCCCAGTCCTGGAACCTGCACCAGGAAGACCAGCCCCCATAATGCTGGGCTCTGAAAACCAGGGGGGCTTACGTCCAAGAGAGCCTGAGGGCTGCGGGAAACTGAGACGCTGCTTTTGAAGCACGTAGGCGCAAACTTGTTTGTTCCAAGCCCCAGTGCACAGGCAGCAGCTTGAAAGGCACCTAGGCTGCATAAGATTTATCGACTAATGTTAGGAAATGTGTTAAAAGAGCAGGAATCTGGTCGAACCTTCTCCAGGGACAAAAAGCACTGGCAGGCACCATTCTTTTGTTTGTTTTACTTTTCATCCACCCAGCTAGACCAGCACTGGTGGGCACCACTTCCGTCAATCTCCGTCAACCTAGCTAAAACCCCACTCCAGGGTTCCCCTGAGGACCAGCTCTGCACAACCAGCCTGACCCACGGGGCCTCTCCAAAGTGGCTCCCGCCCTGCCTCACCCAGCAGGCTGCTCCAGCCACCAACGGTGCCCATCCAAATCACTTCCCACTCCAGAGGGCCAGCCCACATACCAGCACACCTGCAACAGTCATGGTTGGGCCTCAAAGCCAGCTGCACCGGGGACTAGCTCTGCAGTTACAGCCCAGCAAGGCACCCAGCATCAGGGGTCAACACCGCCCACCAGCCATCCCACAGCAATCACAGTCCAACCACAACAGGAGAGCACACACAGTTCACAAGGGGACACCCGTGGAGCACCTGGATATGGTGACCAGGGGAGACTGCATCATTGTACCCAACAGACCATAGTCTATATAAGGCTACTCTTTCAAGACCAGGAGACATAGATGATATATCTAAGAAGATGTGGTATACATATATACAATGGAATTTTAGCAAGCCATAAGAAGAATGAAATCTTCCCACTGGAGACAACATAAATGGGAGCTAAAGGGTATCATGCTAAGTGAAATAAGTCAGAGAAAGACAAATACCATATGATTTCACTTGTATGTGAACTCCAAAAAGCAAAGCAAACAAACAAAACAAAAAAGAAACAGATTCATAGACCCAGAGAACAAAGTGGCAGTAACCAAAGGGAAGGGGGTGGGGGATGGGTGAACGGTCAAACAGGTGAAAGGGATTAAGAAGTACAAACTTCCAGTTATAAAGTAAGTCACAGGGGTGTAATATACAGCATAGAGAATGCAATCAATAATACTGCAATACTTTGTACAATGACAGAGTATCGAAGTGATCGAAGTGATCAATTTGTAATGTATATAAATATCAAATCACTGTGTTGTTCACCTGAAACTAATATAGTATCGTATGTCAACTATACTTTAATTTTAAATGTTAAAAAATAAAAAATAAAAATAAACATATAAAATAATATATAAGATAAATACGACGAAGTTTACAAACTCAAAGTAGAAAAGGATATAAGTAAAATTTATCTCTTTTAAAGAAGAGCTTGTTCACTTTTAATGGATTGACATGGGAATCAAATCATCAGGTAACAGTGGTTATGTAAAGGAGTAATATAACAATTCTAAATGTCAATATGGACAGTATAGTGAAAATTACATCCTTTGCAACTATTTACATTTATGATGGAAAAGTTGAAATATCCACTAGTAAAGGAATGACGGGCATAAAGTTTTTCAAATTACTTTCAGGAAACAGGTTATTTAAAAAATGTTTGAGGGCTTCCCTGGTGGCACAGTGGTTGAGAGTCCGCCTGCCAATGCAGGGGACACGGGTTCGTGCCCCGGTCTGGGAGGATCCCACATGACACGGAGCGGCTGGGCCCGTGAGCCATGGCCGCTGAGCCTGCGCATCTGGAGCCTGTGCTCCGCAACAGGAGAGGCCACAACAGTGAGAGGCCCACGTACCACAAAAAATAAACAAATAAATAAATAAATAAATAATAAATGTTTGAAAACCACTCTCTTAAATAATATCTAAAGGAAGACTAATAAATCAATACATTTCTAAGTTATACTTTCAAGTCTCTTCATCACTGGTTTGAAAAGCACTGTCATAACTCTTATTTCACGTGTCACTGTTCATTCATTGTCCATATTCTTGGAGCTCCAAGAGGATGGGTTCCTTGTTCCCCACATGTAGGAAGCCCCAGCATTTAGCGTCTCCATTAAAATCACTCAGTTGTGTTTCAGCAAATAAAAGTGAGTATTTTACCTCTTACTTTATCTTCACATAGAAAATCCATTAAATGCTCTGAAACAGAAAATCTAAGTGTGTACAATTTGACAAATATCCCAAATCACATTGGAATTCTCATACACAACACATGCACAACCACAATTTTAAAAAACAGAAAGCGAGAGAGAATGAGACAGAGAACTTAGCTGTAACTTTCATTTATTCAACATATATTTATTGAATACTTTCTATATGCCAGACACTATTTTAGGAATTAGATGCTAGCACTATGGCATGCATCCCTCCTGATTTATAATGGGAGTTGGCTTGCACAATTTCTTACAGGTACTGAATCAACTGGAAAAACATTAGATTCCACAAGCATTTGCCATATAAGCAATTTAATTCTTCTGTCTGGTTTTCCTTTGTAGCTGGGCCATTTATGAACACATTTCCCAAGGTATTATGCCTCCTATCTTGGGTTTTCTAGGTAGAAAGACAATGTTCACTTTTAGGAACTGGTCAGGGGTATTGATTCTGAAATGTTTCTGAATTTTAAAATGATTCCCTTGTTGACTTTATGGAAGGCACATCATCTCCCTGCTTTAGTTTCCACAAGTCCAGAATATGAAAATACAGAAATTAAGGATTTGCTACTTACGCTACTTTCTCAAGATAATATGTAAGATTAGAGAACATTTTGAGTTAAGGCCATAGTTATTATTTTTACTAAATAATTTATCCAAACATTTAATGCTAATTCTTCAGTCATGATGGAATTCTTCAGAAAGATATTATATCATAGTAACTAAACCTTACTGAGCTAAGCCATCTGACTAATTTGCCATAACTTTAATTTTTTTCATTTTACTACTTTTGCTAAAGTGTTCCAAGTCTTCCCTGTTCCTGGGCTCCAGTTGGGTCCAAAGTGCTGCTCTAAATTCACCTGTTCCATATTACTTTTCTTCTTATAATCATCTTCAGGTGTTTTCAGAGCCTACTGCGATTTATCAATATATTAAAACTATCAGCAACATGTTTCCCTATGTTCTCAGAGAACCTCTCCCAGACCACCATGTTATATCCAGAAAGTGGCTGGATGATTCTCTTTCATGTGAAAGGTCTGATCAGAGAAGTTAAAGTTAAGGAACAAGACTGAATACACTACTAAAGAAACCAGCACCATCAAGCAGTGTTCATTGATTGCATCTACTCATGATTATGGATGCAAAGCTCGATAGAACAGGCACTCAAAATTAGTTTAAAGCTTTAAAGGTAATTATACAAAAAAACATAAGAACTAGGTTTTTTTTAACTCAGATATGATGGTCTCAAAATAAGAAATTGTAAAAACAAACATTTAGAATTGTAGACATGAATTCTCACAGGAATACCAAAATTACAAGTATTTACAGAACAACTGTTGATGAGGAAAACCAGAACCTACCAGGAAAGATCTTCTACAACTAAAGATATGAAGAAGGAACCACAACAAGATGGGTAGGAGGGGTGGAATCACAGTACAGTCAAGACCCATACCCACAGGTGCATGACCCACAAGTGGAAGCATAATTACAACTACCAGAGGTTCTTTCCAAGGAACAAGGGGTCTGAGCCCCCACACTGGGCTCCCCAGCCTGGGGGTCTTGTGCTGGGAAGATGAGTTCCCAGAATCTTTGGCTTTGTAGGCCAGTGGGGCTTACTTTTGGGAGACCCAAAGGGCTGTGGGCAATAGACACTCTACCTTTAAAGGGTGCACACAAAATCTTACATGTTCCAGGACCCAGGGAGGATGCAGTAATTTGAGAAAAGCCTGGGTCAGACCTAACTACTGATCTTGGAGACGCTCTCGGAGAAGAAGAAGGCAACTGGAGCTGGGGACAAAACACTGATGGAGATCATTTTGGGGAGCTTGTTCAACCACATGGACACTGGTGCCAGCAAGCATCAATTTGCAATCCTCCCTCTGGCTTATTAGCCTGAAGATCCAGCCATGCCCCTGACCACCAGCCTATAGACACCAGTGCTGGGAAACCTCAGGTCAAGCAACCAACTAGGCAGGGTCACCACCCACCAGCAGACAGGTTGCCTTAAGATCCCCTGAGACAAAAGCCACCCCTGGACATGACCCTGTCCACCAGAAGGCCCAGGACCCAGTCCCACACACCAGTGCACAGGCACTAGACATGGGACCCCAGGGCCCTGTAGCCAGAGACACCAGGA
Organism: Mesoplodon densirostris; assembly: GCF_025265405.1. Taxonomy (NCBI): domain Eukaryota; kingdom Metazoa; phylum Chordata; class Mammalia; order Artiodactyla; family Ziphiidae; genus Mesoplodon; species Mesoplodon densirostris. The sequence goes on along the minus strand of NC_082662.1, from coordinate 184,965,335 downwards.
ACCAGCTCCAAACACCAGTAGGCAGGCAACTGTCCCAGAACCCCTAGGCCCTGGACCTGACCACCAACAAGCCTGCTCTAGCCTCAGGACCAGCCTCATCCACCAGCAGGTGGACACCAGCCCCAGAACAACCTCAGCCTCCAGGGGCAGAACCCAAGCCACACAGCAGCAGACGAGCACCAGGCCCTGCCCACAGAAGACCAAGACAAGCTTCAGAAAGCAGTGGGCCCTATAGCCAATATGTGATGAATGAGCCACAACCACCAGTGATCTGACACCAGCTCTGGGACCCCTGGGCACTGCAGCAAACCCCAAGACATGGCTCCACCCACCCTAGGTCAGCACTAGCCCCAGGAATTTGATTCACTCACCAGTGGGTGGGCACCAGCTCTGGGATTTCCTGAACCCCTACTCCACCCACCAGAGACCAGCACTAGTCCCACAGCCCTCCCAGGGGTCCACATTCAACTGCCTTGTGACCCAGCTTTGCCAACCAATGGCCAGAAGCCTCCACACAAGGCAGGGCCTGGCAACCAACTGGACGGGAGGCCCATTGGGCTTTCCAGACGACCCACAGTAGTCAGCCCACCACAAGAGAAGGACTCACTTAGCTTACATAGGGGGCACCTCTAGAGCATTATAACTCTGGTGACTGGAGGGGAGACACATAGGATGTCTCCTATAAAAGGCCACTTCTTCAAGCTTGGGAAGTGTAATCAACCTACCAGATACAGAGAAATAAAAACAGCAAGTTAGGCAAAATGATGTGACAGAGAAACATGTCCCAAAAAGGAACAAGATAAAGCCCCAGGAGAATTAAGTGAAGTGGAGATAGACCATCTATCCAAGAAAAAGTTCAGGGTAATGACTGTAGAGATGATCAAAGAACTTGGGAGAAGAATGGATGAACAGTGTGAGAGGTTAGATGTTTCTAACAAAGAGTTAGGAAATAAAAAGAACAGCCAAACACAGATGAAGACTACAATAACAGAAATGAAAAATACACCAGAAGGAATCAACAGTAGACTGATACAGAGGAATGGATCAGCAAGCTGGAAGACAGAGGAATGGAAATCACTGATTCTGAACAAAAAAAGAGAAAAAGAACAAAAAGAAATAATGACAGCTTAAGAGACCTCTGAGACAACATCAAGAATACTAACATTCACATTATAGAGGTCCCAGAAGGGGAAGAGAGAGAGAAAGGGGCAGAGAACATATTTGAAGACATAATAGCTGCAAATTTCCCCTACATGAGAAAGGAAACAGATATCAAGTCCAGGGAGCACAGAGAGTCTGAAACAGGATCAATTCAAAGAGGACCACACCAAGATACATTATAATTAAAATGGCAAACATTAAAGATAAAGAGATTATTAAAAGCGGCAATACAAATCAAAACTGCAATGAGGTATCACCTCACACCACTCAGAATGGCCACCATCAAAAAATCTACAAACAATAAATGCTGCAGAGGATGTGGGAAAAAGGGAACCCTCTTGCACTGTTGGTAGGAATGTAAATTGATACAGCCAATATGGAGAACAGTACGGAGCTTCTCTAAAAACTAAAAATAGAACTACCATATGACCCAGCAATATGACCCAGCAATCCCACTGCTGGGCATATACCCTGAGAAAACCATAAATCAAAAAGACACATGCACCCCAGTGTTCATTGCAGCATTATTTACAATAGCCAGGACATGGAAGCAACCTAAATGTCCACTGAAAAATGAATGGATAAAGAAGACATGGTAATATATACAATGGAATATTACTCAGCCATAAAAAGGAACGAAACTGGGCCATTTTTAGACATGTGGATGGACCTGTGTGTCATACAGAGTGAAGTATTGATAAGTCACAAAGAGAAAAACATGTATCATATATTAACGCATATATGTGCAATCTAGAAAAATGATACAGATGAACCTATCTACAGGGCAGGAATAGAGATGCAGATGTAGACAACGAATGTGTAGACGTGGGGGGGGGAGGGGGACGTGGGACACCATGCACAAAACAAATTCAAAATGGATTAAAGACTTAAATGTGAGGCCCAAAACCATAAAATTCCTAGAGAAAACATAGCACAATACTCTTTGGCATAAATTACAGCAATATTACTTTGGATCTGTCTCCCAAAGCAAAGGAAACAACAGCAAAAATAAACAAATGGGACCTAATTACAAATGAAAGTGTTTCACAGCAAAGGAAACCATCAACAAAATGAAAAGAAAACCTACAGAATGGAAGGAAATATTTGCAAATGATATGACCGAAAAGGGGTTTAATGTCCAAAATATAGAAACAGCTCATACAACTCAATATCAAAAAAACAACCTGATTAAAAATTGGGCAGAGGAGCTGGATAGACATTTTTCCACAGAAGACATATAGATGGCCAAAAGGGACATGAAAAGCTGCTCAACATCACTAATGATCAGAGAGATGCAAATCAAAATCACAATGAGGTATCACCTGACATTTGTCAGAAGGGCCATCACCAAAAAGACTGCAAATAACAAATGCTGGAGAGGATATAAAGGGATGCCTTGTACTGTTGGTGGGAATGTAAATTGGTGCAGCCACGGTAGAAGAGTATGGAGGTTCCTCAAAAAACTAAAAATAGAACCACCATATGACCCAGCAATTTCACTCCTGGCTATATATCTGAAAAAACAAAAATACTAATTCAAAAAGATACATGCACCCCAATGTTTACAGTAGCATTATTTACAACTGCCAAGACATGGAAGCAACCTAAGTGTCCATGAACAGGAGAACAGATGAAAAAGATGTGGAATGAATGAATGAATGGGTAAATAAATTAATAAATAATAAATAATAAATAAATAATGGAATACCATTCAGTCATAAGAAAGAATGAGGGCTTCCCTGGTGGTGCAGTGGTTGAGAGTCAGCCTGCCGATGCAGGGGATACGGGTTCGTGCCCCGGTCTGGGAAGATCCCACATGCCTCGGAGAGGCTGGGCCCGTGAGCCATGGCCGCTGGGCCTGTGCGTCCGGAGCCTGTGCTCCGCAATGGGGGAGGCCACAACAGTGAGAGGCCCGTGTACAGCAAAATAAATAAATAAATAAATAAATAATAAGAAAGAATGAAATTTTGCCATTTGCAACAACATGGATGGACCTGGAGGGTATTATGCTTAATGAAATAAGACAAATACTATATGATATCACATACATATGGGATCTAAAAAATAAAACAAACTAGTAAATATAATAAAAAAGAAACAGAATCACAGATATAGAAAACAATCTAGTGGTTACCAGTGGGGAGAGGGAAGGGGGGATGAATATAAGTGCAGGGCTTAAGGGGTACAGACAACTATGTATAAAATAAATAGGGTACAAGGATATATTATACTGCATAGGGAATATAGCCGATATTTTATAATAACGATAAATGGAGTATAATCTTAAAAATATTGAATCACTATGTTGTACATTTGAAGCTTATGTAATATTGAAAATCACCTATACCTCAATTTAAAAAAGAAAAAGAAACATTTAGAATTGTAGCAATGAAAAATTAACTGGGTAGATCGTAACTGAACATCCAATATAAATTGAATACTCTTTCCCCTTGCCATTCTGGACATCTCACTGATTGTGGAGAACACTAGTCCCAAGCACGGGAAAGGTGAAAACAGAATTAGAGACGGAAAATAAGGCAACACAGGACTAGGAAACTTGCTATGAGAAGTCATAATTTCCTACAAATTTTGAAACTGGATAGGGCTAAAAGCATTGTCAATATTTTTAATGTGAAATATTAGAATTAAAAATACATGTAAAAAGTCAGCACATTTTTAAAACTGAAGCTTCAATAAGTAACTAAAAGGGAAATTGGCCTTTTCCTTTACTGTTAAGTCTTTTGACTTTTTGACAATAGCTTCCGATTTAGCATTGTGACACATAATGCAGTAGTGGACTCATGTACACCCCTCCCTGTGTGTATCCTCCCACCCATTTCTGTGTATATACAACTTACAACAAAGAGTAAATTCATCTGCTCTAGTACCTGTGTTCACTATATCAAAATTACAAAAATTGTCTTTTGTGGGAGTGAATATTAACCTTATTTATTGCTTTGTATTTTTCTAGGGAAAATTTTCCCATGTGTCTGTCTGCCTGTCTCTCCCCCACCAACCTCTCTTCTTTTACATGCCAGACCAGTTTCTGATTCCCCCATGATTTATGTCACTTCCTAAGGTGAGTCTTTCCTGAAGGTTATTAAAAAAAAAAAAAATTCAGCATATTTAACATTTTGGATTATAATTGCATATTTATTGTTATGGTTATTCTAGTGAGCTGAAGGCTCCCCACCCCACCCCTGCCATGCCCAGACACCTGTCTTGTCCCTATTACCCATCCCCAGAGAGAATACTGTCTTTTTGAATAAAAATGCATTCAAGATACGCTATAGAAGTCATTCAAACTGAGAAGTGTTGGCTGGTTTAGGGAAACCCCACATGAAGAAAAATCTGAGGATTCCCAACAAAACGGTGCTATATCTTACAGATTAGAGAAAGAGAGGCAGGAAAGGGGACTTGGAACTTCGTTGAACCAAAACTGCACTTCCTGCTTTATCAGGACAAAGCCATAGGAATTAGGGAGAGAAGAAAGAGGAGGAGTAAGGAAAACTAACCACCAGACAAAAAAGCCAACAGTAGGGAAATGTTTGCATCATTCTTTGGACCCTGAGAGCATTTCTGATCATATACAAGAAAAAAAATTTTTTTAATTATGAATTGTAAGTTTTTGGCTTTGAGGTTTCTGGTGACGGACTAAAACTGACAAGTTTTTCCAGCCACCATAAGGCTTAATGACAGGGTTACACTTGATTAACATCTATCCCTTCACTAGGGTATGAGCACTGTGAAGCAAAGTTCACAGTATTTTTCAGCACCATACCTTAGTCTATAGACTTATGCCTGGCATGTAATAGGCACTCAAACATTAGTTCATTCTTCCACTCTGGGTAAGGAGGTAACACCATTTAGCTATCAAGCAGCCAAATGGAATTACATGCAGATTAATGAAAATGCCCTTACTACCACCAAAAAAAAAAAAAAAAAATGTTTTGCAGGTGTCATCTATTCTGGAAATAGATATAGAAAGAAAGTACTGAGCAGTGAATACACCTGCTAGGTGCATGAGTGTAAAACTAGTGGTTATTTTTTTAAAACAAGACAATGAGATTGTTTTAAGATGAAAGAGATTCCAGAAATCATCTATTTGGACACTCAGTTTACAGAAGAAGTCCCTGAAACCCAAATGGGTTCAGTTATTTGTCCAAGGGCAGAGCTAGTTAGTTGCAAAACTAGAATAAAAACACTAGTCCTTCTCCTCACTACCTAAGTGGATGTTTAGGGATGGAAGACATGTTTCTGGGTAAATGAAGATATTGAATACTCATATTTATATGTCATTTGAGTATTTATGAGTTTGTTTCTAATAAAGAAATGGATATTGAATGCATTGGAAAAGTTGATAAATAATTATTTTACAAGTTGTGAGATAAATTTGGGAATTATTTTTCTGAAGTCTCAACCCTTAAAAAGTGAAAAAACCTGTTACTGTACTAACCCTATTTAAATCGGCTATCTTTATTCTGTATTCTGAAGGTAAGACTGTTTACCTTCTAACAGTGTTTTTCATACATACATGATTTTTGGGGAAGGAACAAATCGGTAATTATCTTCACTAATGAAATGTGCAATCATTCCAGTTAGATTTTAAATGGGGCACGATGGGGGGGGGGGGGCCACGGGTTTTAATCCTTTCACGTACGTCTCTGCCGTGACTCCTCCCGGACTGTACTGTTCCACTGTACAGTCTGTCTTGTGATTTCAGTGACCTCCACCCATATCTCACTTCACTGACAATAAGCTACATATGACATGATTATATTCACCAGCTATAAAGTTGAAACAAAGCAGGGTCAGGACAGCATCCGTGGAAAATCTCTGATCCTGAACCTTCTCGCCATAAACCAGGTATTCCGAAAGATGAGGCAGCAAGGTGCCAGCTGGTAAACCACTCTTGTCGTTGATCAGGAAGGGTGATGCACCTTAGAAAGTTATTTACTGGAACTGTTGCAAGTCTCTTGGCCAGAACCAAAGGCTAAAGAGATCATTCCATAAAAATCAAAGAGGTGGTGAGAAGGTGAGAGAAAAGTGGGTGAGTAAATGTGAGAGGGAGACTGGACCCAAATACAAACCTTCCCACCTCATTTCCTCTGACCGCTCTCCCTTCTGGAAACCAGATTTTGAGGAAGGAGCTGGTGGGGAATAAACAGAGTCCGAGCCTCATCAGAGTTCCTGAGGGGCGTGGGGCTTGGAGAAGCACCTCCGACCCCCTCCTGCAGCTGTGACAGCAGCCACCCCCTGTCAGGTAGTGACGGGCTCACTGACTCAAACAAGCTGTGCTCATAGTATAATTTCATGTCCATCCCATGAACTGTTCTATTACCTTTTAAGTTACATACGCTCGAGTTTCCTTTTCTTCATGTACCTCCGTTTTATCAGTAGATTCCTTCTAAACATTCACATTAAATGTCATCAGTATGCAGGGGTTATCAAGATCAAGCCCAAAATGAAGAAAAGATTGCCCCCTGCAAGTGAAACTTTCCCATTTCACTCAGATGTCTCTAGAATGTGCACTCTTACACAAGCACGTGCACACACACACACAGCCCTCCATGTCACCTATAGACAAAATCACACTCGTACTGTCTTCCCCATGTTTAAGGTGCACTAGGCTGGATCATATAGGTATAGAAACGAGCAGACAAGCATCACAGCTCTAACCTAGGCTATAAGATGTGACTCGCCATCATTACATCTCTTACTGGTGGTAGTTCATGTCCTTGATAAGAGACTGAATTCTGGAGTCTAGGTACACCACCTCCAGGGTTTCCTTACGCTATAGAAACCAGAGCAAGAATTTTACATTCCTTGAGCTGGTCTTGCCTCATCTGTAAATTGGGAAGCATGGCGATACCCACCTCATGGGGTGAAGGTGAGAACCAAATGACATGATGCATAGAAATGCTTGTCAGAAATTCTATCAAGTGTGGGTCCTTTAAAAGGTGAACGGGCTTCTTGTGGTGAAAAGAGCAAAAACTTTACCGTCAAGTAGCCCTGACTTCTCCAACTCTAGCACCGACGTGTTAAATGACCCTGAAATGACCTTGAGCAAATGACTTTAAGATTTCCCTCAGGAATTCCCTGATAGTCCAGTGGTTAGGACTCTGTGCTTTCACTGCCAAGGGCATGGGTTCAATCCCTGGTAGAGCATCAGGCTGTTACATCATTCATTATAACTTCCGGTAAAGATACAGACACGTGTCGGACGGTCTAAAGTTCCCGGGAAGAGGCAACACAAAGAACAAGGCTGCAAATCCCCTTGTTTGCTCTCTGCAGGTTTGGGGCCGGCCAGCCAATCTGGTAGAAGTCTCCCTCTTCCTCACCTTCTGTTGCAGCAAATATTGTGAATTCCGCCTATAAATCTCTGGTTGCTTCCTCATTTCTATCACAGACACCAGGGACAGACACCAGGGACAGACCCGCCCCGTGCTGTGCTTTCTCGGCCTCTCAGACTCACTCCAGGCCAGTCGCTATACAGCAGCTAGAACGATATTCAACATTAAAATTCAGGCACGTCACACCCCCGACTGAAGCCCTTCAGAAGTGATCTGGGGATAAAATCCAAACCTCTCAGTGGGACCGCAGCCAGCTTCCGTCACCTCTCCCGCTATTTCCTGAGTGGGCGGGACGCCCACGATTCTGAGAGCGCCGTCCTCCGGCTCCCAAACTTCACCCATGTTCCCTCCAACAGGGACTCCCTCCTCTTCACCTAAGAAGGCGCCCCTCTACACTCGGGTGAGGCCCCACTTCCTCGGGAGGCTTTCCCTGACTGCACGAGGTTACAGACCAGCCACCAAGTGCTGTGGCTGCGCCCTCCACTTCCACAAACTCCAGCAAACTCCACTTACATTATTGGGCTAATTCGACCTTTGACAGATAAGTTCCTTTACTATGTGCCCCTTCTTTATCCTCGTGTCTTACAAGCATGCATGTAACTTGAAACCAAGAACAGTAATTACATGCCAGTCTCTGACAAATTTTTATTTTTTTCCAACACTTCTGAGTGAAGAAAAACATTGAAAACCATGTCTACTTTGTTGCCTTTTTTTGGAAAAAGCCAAAAGGAGAAATTAAAATGTGATTATGAGCATCTTCCTCTTCCCACCCCACCCTCACCTCTCCAGTTCCACTTTCCCTGTTTCCTCACAGAGGAAGCAATTCTGGGCCCCGAGCAAAGATTTTTATACATAGGATCAATAACTCCTTAAAAGTTGGTAATGAGAAACAAATATGAAACGCATGTCTCTTGGGCTCAAATTCATACCCACTGGCCTCAGCAGTTGCTGGGTGTGGAACACTCCATCCCCTTGTGAGACCCCCGGAGCCAAATGAAGGGGCTCTGCATCAGCACCTGAAGCTTAGCAGCCCTGGACAGTGGCAGGAGGAGAGAGCCCAGGGCTCCAGGCAGCCATCTATGTCACCCAAGTGAAAATCCACCTCCGGAAAAGCACACAGCTCGTTCCCTTAGAGAAATATTAGACCCGCTTCACTGCTCTTTCTGGCATATCTTACCCTACTTTGCCCTCCCCTCTCTCCCAAAAAGCCACGCTCAGAAATCTTCCCTCTCGGAGGGAAAGGATGCAAGTCAAATGCCAGCACCATCACTCTGCGTTCCCTGCAGAGACTGGAAGAGAAGCCCTGTGCTCGCACTGCTGTGCCTCAGGTCCACGTTCACGTTCCTGGCACTAGTGGGGCCCCTGGAGCTCCCCACTGCTGGGCCTGGCCCAGTGCCCGGGCAGACGGCCACCTCTGAGAGCTCCCTTCTCCAGAAACGACACCACTTCCAACAGTGCAGGGTTTGTTTCTTTATTTTAAAAACCCAAGGACTGAAAAGGCATTTAGTCTGAGGCAAAGCACCGATGAGACTAACACAGATAGACAATGAAAGAAACCTCTGTATTGATATATTTGCCTCTCCATTCCAACATCTCCTGTGGCCAAACTTCTCAAGCGTGGTCTTCTGGGAGGAACTGCATTGGGGTGTTTTCCCTCCACAGCTCCGTTACGAGCAGAAAAGGATATTTTTACAGCATCAGTGATGAAAACCCAAGCGAGAAAATTTAGACAACGTTGGCAGTTTTTCACATTTACTTCAACTCAGAAATAAATCCCAACTAGATCTCGATCAGCAAGAAAGAAGTATTATTTGAAAAATTATGTGTTAGTACCGGGAACGTGAAATTTCTATTTTTGAACTAATAATGTTTATTAGATATGTTTCCCACTGCTCTGTATTATTAATGTACACTTTATTATTTCTTAGGTTACTAGGCTTATTATGTTTTTCTTTATGGATTTTCAAGGAGCTGATTATATAGTTTATCAGTTAATTAGGTCACTTTGTAATACTAGGCTATAAAAGGCATTTTTGGAAAACATTTCCTATGTGTGATGACAATCTAGTAAATCATTTAATTATTTGATCTGCTGGAAGGAATGCCAAGTGTTACCATAAGCTACTTTTCATAGTTGGATAGCTTACTAAATATAGAAAGAAAGAAATGTAACACACTGATCTGTTAACGTGCTCTGAAAAGAAATTAGGATTTCAATTTTTCCAATAAGAAAGCATATCATCATTTAGCTAAAATTTATGGTAAACACATTCGGGGGGTGTCTGCCTAAACCATGGCCCCTACTCTAGAAACTGCTCCACCCCCCCCCCACTACAGGCCCCACTAAAGTGTGAGCTTGGATCTTCAAATCTGTATTACAGGGTCCCTGTTCTTGTGGTCACAACAGATTAGACCAGGTGTAGGCCTCAGACTCGAGGAAGTCATAGGCACAAGCTGAACCGAGTCAATTAGTTCTCTCATGTGAATTGAAACACATTTAAGACATATGAAGAGACAGGGGATGCTCACAGTGGATACAAGAATAGCTGAAGACTGGAATGATCTATTTTGGGTCAGGTGGCTTTGATGAATAAGCAGAGAAAGCCAACCAACAGAGAGATGTGGAAGAATGGTACAGATATCCACAGAAAAGCAGAGACTGGAAAACACACCCTTTCAAGCAAAGAGCAAGAGGGAAATAGCTTCCTAGTCTCCAGATCTAAGGATGTGGAGTCTGAATTACACCCACATCATACCCACAAGTATAATTCATACCCATTTCCCCATTAGCTCATATCCCTGTGCATTTTGGGACACAGATATACTTGATTTTCTTAAACTTTCCTTTTTTTATAACAGATTTTTTTTTTCATTTAATCTAGATGGAGTGAATTCTCTTGCACGCAAACAATCCCTGGTCAAAACAGCACATGCCCACGTAAATCCTTGCGTTTTAGGAAAGTAAACGTCTGCCTTAATGAAACTATTTTTTGAAAAATCAATGGCACGTCAAGACAAATTCAAGTTATATCCAAATTGGTACTTGTAAGCTACAGCAACACCATGAACAGAGTAAGATACTTTTGAGTCAATCTTCTTTTGTCTTGTTTCTTTTATCACTTGTAAGAGTTAAACACTGATTAGTGGATCTGATAATGCAAGGTAGACCTAATCACGGGAACATAAACCAGCTTACTGTGTAGGAAGGGGAAAAAAAAACTCTGATCTGTAGCATTTCATGTTTTCTTGGTGTAAGTATTCCCACTGTGCCCAGTTTCCAGTTCCCAATGTAACATCACTAAACATGCAGTTGAGCAAAGTTGCTCACCGTCAGCTCAGAAGCCCACAAGAGCCATCACTCTCCACTAGATGGATTCAGTGAAGAACATCACAAGTCAAAATAACAAACTAAACATGATTGCTTGATTCAATCCACCTCTCAGAGATGCTGAGTAGCTAGCCTATTGGTCACAAAATAAGTGGCAGAGCCTAGATTCCCATCTTAGTGGCCTGATTTATCCAACTGAGTCACAGCATTGAATATACCCTACTAATTAATAAGTCTTCACACCAATATCTTCTATTAGGTAAATCCTACCCCTGAAATTGCAAACTAAGAACAAGCAAAATAAAACTAATTATCTCTAGTATTCACCAGTCAACAGATTCTTATTTCTGTAAGGTCCGAGATCAAAGTCCAAAAACAATGAATTCTACTGGTTTCAAGGGAGTCAAGATCCTAAACCTAAATATATGCTAGCTTATCAATTGCTAGTTAATCAATTAATTTTCATGAAGTAGAATTTGCAACCACATCCCTACCACCCCCCTCCATTTCAATCATTTCATCCTATGTATCTATCACAAAGAATTATTTGGCATTTCTGGTATATCATACTCTTTTTAAAAGCCATACTGTTTCAGAAACTATTCCCACACTTCTGACTACATATTTACTTATTCTCTAATCCCCAGCTAAACCTCAACTCACCCATGAGTCCTGCTCCAACCCCTCAGACAGAATCACTCACTACACTCGAGTTTTAACAGCCCTTTTCCAAGTATATTTTGGCTATTACCATCTGACCTTCCATTTTAACCTTAAATATCTGTCCAACACAGTACCTGCTGGAGAACTGGGTGTCCTACTGATTTATACAGAATGAATGACTGAATTCATTTTAAAAAATATTTGATACCCTTTCTTTACGGGAAAAATGTGAATGTTTTTCAAGCATAAATGAATAGGGTTGGGATAGATCACTGTAAATAGATAAATAAACCAAAAAACTCATTTTCCTACTCCAACTAAGTAAACTTAAAAACTAAGTTGGAAAAACGTTTAGCGCGCATCTTCAATGCTATTGCATAAGCCACAGTCACCACCAAAGGGGCTTTTCTAATGGGGAGGAAAGCTTTCTGGTGGTCTTGATGTTAAAGAAGGAGTAAATTCACTCAATGCCTTAACATGACCCTCAACCAAAGACGTCCCCATCTAAGCACAGCTGTTGTACAATTACACAAACTAATGTTCCTAATAACTTCCTGTAAAGGTCTGTGTGTATTTGCATGTGTCCGTATGAGAGGAGGAGAGGGCTGGCGAGAGGGAGAAGGAAATGAAGTAACAAAAGTCTTGACAGGAAGTTGTTCTTGTCTATTATCCTATTTTACAGAGAAAAAAACTGACCCTCAGAGAAACTGAATACTTGCTGAATACTTCTTGCTGAAGCAGAGCCTGAACCTGGGCCCTCTCACAACCCACGGAATATTAACATCTTTCCGAGGGGCAGCACCTACCGCCTCCTGTTCCTTTCTCTTTCACTGTTATCCTGAGACAGGCTACGTCCTACGAAGTGCAGAGCTCGCAAGAAATATCAGAGGATGTGATGATGGTCCTGCCGCCACCCTCAAAGGCTCTGCTTAGTTTAGTCACTCAAATTCAGTAGTGACCTTGAGAAGGTCAACTTACTCTGGGCATCACCCGACCCAAATTAAAACAGGAATTCTTACTGCAACATCTCTATTAATGAGTCTGACTCATTAAGAAAATAATGGAGCACGTGTGTACAAATTTTTCTTTTAGACCAAAATGGTTGCTAGGGACTAGAATTAATTCTGATTTAAAGTCATCAGAGTTTTGCTCAGTGTATAATCTCTTGGATAATATCAGAGATCAAGGACTATCATAGATACAAATAAATGCATTTTTACTTTCCTGGGTGTAACAAAATGTATACATCAGAACAAACTAAACAGACGCATTCTAACATCTTTAATTTATTGGATGTGAGGCTCCACTACTTCACATTTCCCTGATCTGAGCAAAAAACAGCCATGTCTCAGAAGCGAGAAACGTGTTCTGGGAAAAAGCAGATAGAAAATGTTTTCATTTTTATAAATGAATTGCCTGTACGGTTCACTATTATATATTAAATGGCTCCTCTGATTTGAAGAACTTTCACGCTGAACCTACAAGCCCAATATAAACAGTCATTTAACAGGATGAAAAAAGTCATTCCATCTTCTCTTTAATCTTCATGCTTCCTTCTCTGCCCCTTTCCATTTACCACACAGAATGGACTTCGGACTATCAAGTCTTAGCCCTTCTAAAACGCAGTACTTCTTCCAAGGCAATTCGGTGCATTTTAAATGGAGAAGAAATGAAAAAGCATACCACCAGCTGATTAACTGCCTACCAATATATTTAGATCAGCTTAATTTTTCCCACAGAATTCAGATATAGTGAAAATGCCCTCAAGTGATGCTCCTAACGGGAATCCCTTGAAGAAGGAGAAACACTTTCCAATCAATTCTTTCAAATTCATAAGGTAAAGCCACCTCTAATTCAAGCTAATAAAATGGAGGAAGCCAGAAGACTGGAAAACTCAGTCTAGCAAGTTTGCTTTTTTAAAGCTGAAAAGAATTTGAGGAACTTAGTGGCCTAATAAAATATCTGCCATCAGGACTGATACAGTTATGTCCTTGAAAATGAATTTGGGACGACACAGAGAGTTTCTGTACTTGAGTAACGGTATCTGTGCTTTCACATAGCTTTGTCAAGGAATTATTTTATTCCCAAACACCGCCTGGATCAATAGCAGCTCAATATCATTCATGATGAGTACAGAAGTGTTCTTTCAGTTTCCTGGACTTGAAAGCTGATGTACACGAAAAGGTTGACTTTAATCCTATTAATACGTAAAGGATTACAACAAAACTGTACACGGCAAATCCAGGCTGTCCATTTACAGCTGGCCTCCTGACCCAAGTTGAATGTTCCCTCCCTACCTGTCCACTGCATTTGTCCAAAATGTCTCCATTGCTTTCAAGGCCTCACATATATCCTCTTACCTTTAGCACATCACTTCATAATAAATTTTAAGTAAATAGTCCATCTGCCCTGAGCTGTCTCAATTTTTCATCTATCCATGTAAAAACTTTTCTATATATGTAGTCATCCTATTTTTTTTCCCTCTACTTCAGATTTTCCTTTCTGGAACTAAACCCAGCCTGATACTTGCCCTTTGCACATTTCTCAGAATCTTGCCCCTTCAAGTACTTCTACTCACCTGATTTTTTTTTTTCTAACACCTTTATTAGAGTATAATTGCTTTACAGTGTTGTGTTAGTTGCTGCTGTATAAGAAAGGAATCCGCTATATGCATACATATATCCCCCTAACACGTCCCTCTTGCATCCCCCTCCCACCTCCCGATCCCACCCCTCTAGGTGGTCACAAAGCAGCGAGCTGATCTCCCTGAGCTGTGCGGCTGCATCCCACTGGCTATCTATTTTACATTTGGTAGTGTATATATGTCCATGCCACTCTCTCACTTCATCCCAGCTTACCCTACCCCTCCCCGTATCCTCAAGTCCATTCTCTACGTCCGTATCTTTATTCCTGTACTGGCCCTAGGTTCTTCAGAACCATTTTTTTTTTAGATTCCATAGATATGTGTTAGCATATGATATTTGTTTTTCTCTTTCTCACTTACTTCACTCTGTATGACAGAGTCTAGGTCTATCCACCTCACTACAAATAACTCAATTTCATTTCTTTTTATGGCTGAGTAATATTCCATTGTATATATGTGCCACATCTTCTTTATCCATTCATCTGTCGATGGAAACTTAGGTTGTTCCATGTCTTGGCTATTGCAAATAGTGCTACAGTGAACACTGTGGTACATGACTCTTTGAATTATTCTTTTCTCAGGGTATATGCTCAGTAATGGGATTGCTGGGTCATACGGTAGTTCTATTTTTAGTTTTTAAGGAACCTCCATACTGTTCTCCATAGTGGCTGTATCCATTTACATTCCCACCAACATTGCAAGAGGGTTCCCTTTTCTCCACACCCTCTCCAGCATTTGTTTGTAGACTTTTTGATGATGGCCATTGACTGGTGTGAGGTGATACCTCATCGTAGTTTTGATATGCATTTCTCTAATGATTAGTGATGTTGAGCATCCTTTCATGTGTTTGTTGGCAATCTGTATATCTTCTTTGGAGAAACGTCTGTTTAGGTCTTCTGCCCATTTTTGGATTGGGTAGTTTGTTTTTTTCATATTGAGCTGCATGAGCTGCTTGTATATTTTGGAGTTTAATCCTTTGTCAGTTGCTCTGATTGCAAATATTTTCTCACATTCTGAGGGTTGTCTTTTCATCTGTTTATGGTTTCCTTTGCTGTGCAAAATCTTTTAAGTTTCATTAGGTCCCATTTGTTTATTTTTGTCTTTATTTCCATTTCTCTAGAAAGTGGGTCAAAAAGGATCTTGCTGTGATATATGTCATAGAGTGTTCTGCCTATGCTTTCCTCTAAGAGTTTTATAGTATCTGGCCTTAAGTTTAGGTCTTTAATCCATTTTAAGTTCATTTTTGTGTATGGTATTAGGGAGTGTTCTAATTTCATTCTTTTACATGTAGCTGTCCAGTTTTCCCAGAACCACTGACTGAAGAGACTGTCTTCTCTCCATTGTATATTCTTGCCTCCTTTATCAAACATAAGGTGACCATATATGCATGGGTTTATCTCTGGGCTTTCTATCCTGTTCTGTTGATCTATATTTCTTTTTTGGGGCCCATACCACACTATCTTGATTGCTGTAGCTTTGTAGCATAGTCTGAAGTCAGGGAGACTGATTCCTCCAGCTCTGTTTTTCTTTCTCAAGATTGCTTTGGCTATTCGGGGTCTTTTGTGTTTCCATACAAATTGTGAAACGTTTTGTTCTAGTTCTGTGAAAAATGCCATTGGTAGTTTGATAGGGATTGTACTGAATCTGAAGATTGCTTTGGATAGTATAGTCATTTTCATAATGTTGATTCTTCCAATCCAAAAACATGGTATCTCTCTCCATCTGTTTGAATCATCTTTAATTTCTCTCATTAGTGTCTTATAGTTTTCTGCATACAGGTCTTTTCTCTCGTTTGGTAGGTTTATTCCTGGGTATTTTATTCTTTTTGTTGCAATGGTAAATGGGAGTGTTTCCTAATTTCTCTTACAGATTTTTCATCATTAGTGTATAGGAATGCAAGAGATTTCTGTGCACTAATTTTGTATCCTGCTACTTTACCAAATTCACTGATTAGCTCTAGTAGTTTTTCTGGTAGCATCTTTAGGATTCTCTATGTATAGTATCATGTCATCTACAAACAGTGACAGCTTTACTTCTTTTCTGATTTGGATTCCTTTTATTTCTTTTTCGTCTCTGAATGATGGAGCTAAAACTTCCAGAACTATGTTGCATAACAGTGGTGAGAGTGGGCAACCTTGTCTTGTTCTTGATCTTAGTGGAAATGGTTTCAGTTTTTCACCATTGAGGATGATATTGGCTGTTGGTTTGTAGTATGTGGCCTTTATTATGTTGAGGTAAGTTCCCTCTATGCATACTTTCCGGAGGGTTTTTATCATAAATGGGTGTTGAATTTTGTCGAAAGCTTTTTCTGCAACTATTGAGATGATCATATGGTTTTTCTCCTTCAATCTGTATATCACATTGATTGATGTGGGTATATAGAAGAATCCTTGCATTCCTGGGATAAATCCCACTTGATCATGGTGTATGATCCTTTTAATGTGCTGTTGGATTCTGTTTGCTAGTATTTTGGGGGGATTTTTGCATCTATGTTCATCAGTGATATTGGCCTGTAGTTTTCTTTCTTTGTGACATCTTTGTCTGGTTTTGGTATCAGGGTGATGGTGGCCTCGTAGAATGAGTTTGGGAGTGTTCCTCCCTCTGCTATATTATGGAAGAGTTTGAGAAGGATAGGTGTTAGCTCTTCTCTAAATGTTTGATAGAATTCTCCTGTGAAGCCATCTGGTCCTGGGCTTTTGTTTGTTGGAAGATTTTTAATCAGAGTCTCAATTTCAGTGCTTGTGATTGGTCTGTTTACATTTTCTATTTCTTCCTGGTTCAGTCTCACAAGGTTGTGATTTTCTAAGAATTTACCCATTTCTTCCATCTTGTCCATTTTACTGGCATATACTTGCTTGTAGTAATCTCTCATGATCCTTTGCATTTCTGCAGAGTCAATTGTTACTTCTCTTTTTTCATTTCTAATTCTGTTGATTTGAGTCTTCTTCCTTTTTTTATTTTTTTTTTATTTTTTTGCGGTATGCGGGCCTCTCACTGTTGTGGCCTCCCCTGTTGCGGAGCACAGGCTCCGGACGCGCAGGCTCCGGACGCGCAGGCTCAGCGGCCATGGCTCACGGGCCCAGCCGCTCCGCGGCATATGGGATCCTCCCAGACCGGGGCACGAACCCGTATCCCCTGCATCGGCAGGCGGACTCTCAACCACTTGCGCCACCAGGGAGGCCCCCTTTTTTTTTTTTGATGAGTCTGGCTAATGGTTTATCAATTTTGTTTATCTTCTCACAGAACCAGCTTTTACTTTTAATGATCTTTGTGATCGTTTCCTTCATTTCTTTTTCATTTATTTCTGATCTGACCTTTATGATTTCTTTCCTTCTGTTAACTCTAGTGTTTTTCTGTTCTTTTTTCTCTAACTGCTTTAGTTGTAAGGTTAGGTTGTTTGAGATTCTTCCTGTTTCTTGAGGTAGGATTGTATTGCTATAAACTTCCCTCTTAGAACTGCTTTTGCTACAACCCACAGGTTTTGGGCCGTTGTGTCTTCATTGTCATTTGTTTCTAGGTATTTTTTGATTTCCTCTTTGATTTCTTTAGTGATCTCTTGGTAATTTAGTACTGTATTGTTTAGCCTCCATGTGTTTTTGTTTTGTTTTGTTTTTACAGTTTTTTTGCCTGTAATTTATATCTACTCTCATAGCGTTATGGTCAGAAAAGATACTTGATACGATTTCAATTTTCTTAAATTTACCAAGGCTTCATCTGTGACCCAAGATATGATCTATCCTGAAGAATGTTCCATGAGCACTTGAGAAGAAAGTGTATTCTGTTGTTTTTGGATGGAATATCCTGTAAATATCAGTTAAGTCCATCTTGTTTAATGTGTCATTTAAAACTTGTGTTTCCTTTTTTATTTTCATTTTGGATGATCTGTCCATTGGTGAAAGTGGGGTTTTAAAGTCCCCTACTATTATTGTGTTACCGTCAGTTTCCCCTTTTGTGGCTGTTAGCATTTGCCTTATGTACTGAGGTGCTCCTATGTTGGGTGCATAAATATTTACGATTGTTATATATCTTCTTCTTGGATTGATCCCTTGATCATTAGGTAGTGTCCTTCTCTGTCTCCTGTAATAGTCTTTAACGTCTATTTTGTCTGATATGAGAATTGCTACTCCAGCTTTCTGTTGATTTCCATTTGCATAGAATATCTTTTTCTATTCCCTCACTTTCAGTCTGTATGTGTCCCTAGGTCTGAAGTGGGCCTCTATAGAGAGCATATATACACGTCTTGTTTTTGTATCCATTCAGCCAGTCTATATCTTTTGGTTGGAGCATTTAATCCATTTACATTGAAGGTAATTATCGATATGTATGTTCCTATTATCATTTTCTTAATTGTTTGGGTTTGTTATTGTAAGCCTTTTCTTTCTCTTGTGTTTCCTGCCTAGAGAAGTTCCTTTAGCATTTGTTGTAAAGCTGGTTTGGTGGTGCTGAATTCTCTTAGCTTTTGCTTGTCTGTAAAATTTTAATTTCTCTGTCAAATCTGAATGAGATCCTTGCTGGGTAATCTTGGTTGTAGGTTTTTCCCTTTCATCACTTTAAATATGTCCTGCCACTCCCTTCTGGCTTGCAGAGTTTCTGCTGAAGTCAGCTGTTAACCTTATGGGGATTCCCTTGTATGTTATTTGTTGCTTTTCCCTTACTGCTTTGATTATTTTTCCTTTGTATTTAATTTTTGACAGTTTGATTAATATGTGTCTTGGCATGTTTCTCTTTGGATTTATCCTGTATGGGACTCTCTGTCCTTCTTGGACTTGACTGTTTCCTTTCCCATATTAGGGAAGTTTTCAACTATAACCTCTTCAAATATTTTATCCGTTTTTCTCTTCTTCTTCTGGGGCCCCGATAATTCGAATATTGGTGCATTTAATGTTGTCCCAGAGGTCTCTGAGACTGTCCTCAATTC
This sequence comes from Mesoplodon densirostris, assembly GCF_025265405.1. Classification (NCBI taxonomy): domain Eukaryota; kingdom Metazoa; phylum Chordata; class Mammalia; order Artiodactyla; family Ziphiidae; genus Mesoplodon; species Mesoplodon densirostris. Next base: position 184,946,268 of record NC_082662.1, on the reverse strand, counting down.
TTTTCATTCTTTTTTGTTTACTCTGCTCTGTAGTAGTTACTTCCACTATTTTATCTTCCAGGTCACTTATCTGTTCTTCTGCCTAAGTTATTCTGCTGATTCCTTCTAAAGAAGTTTTAATTTCACTTATTGTGTTGTTCATCACTGTTTGTTTGCCCTTTAGTTCTTCTAGGTCCTTGTTAAACATTTCTTGTATTTTCTCCATTCTACTTCCAAGATTTTGGATCATCTTTAGTATCATTACTCTGAATTCTTTTTCATGTAGACTGCCTATTTCCTCTTCAGTTGTTTGGTCTGGTGGGTTTTTACCTTGCTCCTTCATCTGCTGTGTATTTCTCTGTCTTCTCCTTTTGCTTAACTTAATGTGTTTGCAGTCTCCTTTTCACAGGCTGCAGGTTCACAGTTCCCCTTGTTTTTGGTGTCTGCCCCCAGTAGCTAAGGTTGGTTCAGTGTCTGCCCCCAGTAGCTAAGGTTGGTTCAGTGGGCTATGCAGACTTCCTGGTGGAGGGGACTAGTGCCTGTGTTCTGGTGGATGAGGCTGGATCTTGTCTCTCTGGTGGGCAGGACCAAGTCTGGTTGCGTGTTTTAGGATGTCTGTGAATTTAGTATGATTTTAGCCAGTCTCTCTGCTAATGGATGGGCTTGTGTTCCTGTCTTACTAGTTGTTTTGCATGCGGTATCCAGCACCGGAGCTTGCTGGTCACTGAGTGGAGCTGGGTCTTAGCATTGAGACGGAGATCTCTGGGAGAGATCTTGCCTATTGATATTATGTGGGGCCAGGAGGGCTCTGGTGGTCCAGTGTCCTGAACTTGGCTCTCCCACCTCAGAGGCTCAGGCCTGACACCCGGCTGGAGCAACAACACTCTGTCAGCCACCTGGCCAGGTACGTGGGGAGTTTCTTGCCCTTGGTAAGTCTGAGGTCTCCTGCCAGCATTCAGTATGTGTTCTGTAGGAGTTGTTCCACATGTAGCTGTATTTTTCATGCATTTGTGGGGAGGAAAGTGATCTCCACATCTTACTCCTCTGCCATCTTGCAGGTCTCCCCTCGCCTGATTTTTAAATTTCTTCCTCACTCTTCTTTTTTTTTTAATTTTTATTGGAATACAGTTGCTTTACAATGTTGTGTTAGTTTCTACTGTACAGCAAAGTGAAACAGTTTTACATATACATACATCCCCTCTTTTTTAGATTTCCATCCCATTTAGGTCACCACAGAGCACTGAGTAGAGCTCCCTGTGCTATCCAGCAGGTTCTCAGTTATCTATTTTATACACAGTAGTGTATGTATGCAAATCCCAATCTCTCAGTTCATCCCACCCTCCTTCCCCCCTTGGTATCCATAAGTTTGTTCTCTACATCTGTGTCTCTATTTCTCCTTTGCAAATAAGTTCATCTGTACTATTTTTCTAGATTCCACATATAAGCCATGTTATATATTTGTTTTTCTCTTTCTGACTTACTTCACTCTGTATGACGGTCTCTAGGTCTATCCATGTCTCTGCAAATGGCACTATTTCATTCCTTTTTGGGGCTAAGTAATATTTTATTGCATATATGTACCACATTCTTTATCCATTCCTCTTTTGATGGACATTTAGGTTGCTTCCATGTCCTGGCTATTGCAAAGAGTGCTGCAGTGAACATTGGGGTGCATGTATCATCCTTTTGAATTATGTTTTTTTCTGGGTATATGCCCAGGAGTGGAACTGCCAGGTCATATGGTAGTTCTATTTTTATTTTCTTGAGGAACCTCCATACTGTTCTCATAGTGGCTGTACTAATTTACATTCCCACCAACAGTGCATGAGGGTTCCCTTTTCTCCACACCCTCTCCAGCATTTATTGTTTGTAGACTTTTTGATGATGGCCATTCTGACCAGTGTGAGGTGATACCTCATTGTAGTTTTGATTTGCATTTCTCTATTAATTAGTGATGTTGAGCATCTTTTTATGTCTTTGTTGGCCATCTGTATGCCTTCTTTGAAGAAATGTCTATTGAGGTCTTCCTCCCATTTTTTCATTGGGTTGTTTGGTTTTTCATTTTGAGCTGCATGAGCTGTTTATTTTGGAAATTAATCCCTTGTCAGCTGCTTCATTTGCAAATATTTTCTCCTATTCTGAGGGTTGCCTTTGGTTTTGTTTATAGTTTCCTTTGCTGTGCAAAAGCTTTTAAGTTTAATTAGGTCCCATTTGTTTTTGTTTTATTTTCATTTCTTTTTCTTCTAGACAAGATTCATGCCTGATTCCCCAGACCCAAATCCTTTCCTTGACCTTGAACACACTTGAAGTGACTCTTTCCTCTCTCTTCAGGTTCTCTTCTCATACTGATTCCCATTTTTTATTACAAAAGTAGTAACCATTTTTTACTGCAAAAATATAAAAACTAAAAAAAAATCAGATTGCTACACAGTTATAAGCAGTGTCATTATTTAAAGGTATTCACAAATACATAAGGAAGCATATTTAATAAAAATTCATCATATACTATGTTTCATCGACCAATATTTTTGACAAATGACTTTCCATGGCAATAAAAGTAAATCTCATCATCATTAAAATGATTATATTTTATTTGATTGAATGGAGTATTTAACCAAATCTCTGGTATTGGTTATTTGTTTGGTATCTAATTTTCCTATTATAAACAATGCAGCAGTAATGACTTTTGCCTGTATCTTTGTACACTTGTGTGATGATAACCTTAGAGTATGTCCAAGAAGAATCCTAGGATACATTTTGAAAGAATAGTATGTGTGGGTGGAGTATTTGCCTTGCTATCAACGCCTCTTCAACTGTCTGTAATAGGAGGTTAGTCACTACTGCTTTAATGGAATTACTCTCTCAAAATGAATTATGGCATTTTAATTACCAAAAACAGTTTTCATCCTAATTTTAATCATTCTTAATGTCTACACACGAGTTGATAATGGTCATTCCTTCCTTCTTAATACTCTCCCCTCCTCTAATCATTTCCATGGTATTACTATCTCAATTTTACCTCTATCATCCTTTCCCTTTTCTGCCCTTGATTTCTTCCTTCTTCCACATAAATTTAAGCCCCTATTTCTCTCCTCAGGTTTTATTTTCTCACTTTTTCCTCCCTAAACTGATAGTCTTGCCCACTCTCAGTTATAGCTATCATCTCTATTTTTCCCAAATCTTTATCATCAGCCGAGTTTCACCAAGAATGACCTGCTTCCTCCTAGACAGATTTACCCTCACACCCCATTAATAACAAACCTAACAGGGTATAAGTGAGTTTAAACCGGTTAACTTGCTCATCTTTCTGGATTCCCTAGTGCTGCTGATGTCTCTGTCAACTTCACAAATTTCCCACCCCTCTGCCAAAAAAATGATCACCAAGCATTACTGCTTTTGCCTGAGTATATTTTCCCCAGTGTGCTGCTAGACAAAATGATGCTATCTACCTTCTGTGCTTCTTTTCCTGCATCCTTATGGGTGGGAGAAATATCAAAGACCCTGTTTTCCTCCTCCGTCAACGTGCAACTCCAGCTCACTTAGGATGCACTGAATGCAGTTGAGGATAAGGTGGTTCCTCTGAGTCTCTCCTCTCTGTACTCACCCTCCTCAATTTTCTCCAGACTGGTGAGAGCGCACAGCTGAAGCCCACTAAGAGGATTATGGCAAATCTGAGATCCTCTGAATTATCAGCTCCCAGATCAGGCACAGGAGAGTGTAAAGAGGGCTACATGAACCCCGGGGGGAGGAAATTTTGTTCTGGTTTGTTTTTCATTTTTATGTTTATGTGTGTCTTCCTGCCGAAGTCAAAGAAAAGAAGAGAGGCCCCTCTGAGGAAAGAACAGCATCGGCAGCACTGATCCTGGTGACAGCACTGGCCACAGCCCTCGCGCAGGCAGCTGGCAGGGTGGCGGGGGAGGTGCCAGCACTGGAAGGCGCTGCCAGGGCAGCCCGGGGGGAAGAGGCAGTGCTGGCCCAGGTGGCGTCGTGCTGGCACAGCAGCGGCGTGAAATGTGCAGGAGGCTATGAAGACACACGGGCAATGACCTTGGCAAAGGCGGAGGTGAAGATGCAGACAGCAGTACGATGGAACTCTGTGCAATGACAAAGCCCGTAAGAGAACACGTCATCCCCCCAAACCCAGAATTACAGATTCCTCCATGGAGCAAATCACCCGCCCTCGGGTGTCCCTTACATACCGGCGGCCCACCTTCCTGTAGCCCAAAATGCACACAGGAACAGCAAACAAAATGCCCAAAGCCATGCTGAGAGTCAAGACCATCAGAACTGGCACAGGATTTCCAGGGCACACAGTGAAGTTTCTTCAAAAGTAGGAGTCAATTAAGACGTTGAGATGAAAAGCAGCGTTTCTCATGAGATCAAGAAGGCACACACCCCTTACAAGGCAGACACTGGGTTTTACTGTTTGAATCTCTGGTAAAGCAGGGTTGAGATGGGCCAATACACCCCACTCCTCCCACTCAACTGACCGCAGGCAAGAAGATTCCACAGGCGCCAATATTCTGAAAATAGCTTATTCTTTACAAATCCTTTAATAAATATTCAGGAGTTCACTGACAATCCCCCCCTAGATGTGAAGCTAATTAGCTGCTGATACCTAAGCTTAACATTTAGCTTTCTAGTACCAAAAAGGATTCTTTTAAAGGTGTTTGTTTTGAATGTAAAAGATAAACTGGAAAGAAGTATGGATTAAGACCTCAAAATTGTCCTCTCCAAGTGTTCTCTTTTATCAAAAGACAAAGGAGATAAATAGGAAAATCAGACTATTTGGGGGAGTGGAAGACGGAGTTCCTTGAAGAATCAAGTATTTCTCGCTACTTTTTTTTTTTTAAAGCTGTCAGCATTTTAAGCTGCTAATTTCCCCCTGCCAAAGATTTTAAATAAGCTCATCAAAAACCTAGGAGCCCCAAAACTTTAATACCTTAAAGATTACTTTTCTAAAAGAAGGATTTCCTCCCACTCACTCAGCTTTATTACCCTATCGTGTATTATTTCAACACAAAATCCGGTCTCTTTGGGCATTCAGCTATGGTTGCAGATTTGCATTGCTATTTGCACTTAATCCCCAAAATAAACTCCTCAAGACACTGCTGTAGATCAAGGTTGTTCTGCAGGGGAAAATGTCATCCACATAGGGTACAATGTGTCTCATTACCATCCTACAGTTAAAACAACAGACGATTTTGTTCATCAGTTGCCACTGTGGCCTCTTCCACTTTTGTTAGGCAACATCAACTGGGACCAAGAGAAGACAGACGTTGCCTTCACGGATATGTGCTTTCCTTTTCTTTCAGGATGAAATTTGGAAAATAATGGGTTTGTTTTTATATCAGTCTTTCTCACTTGAGAAGAGTTCTTATTAAAGACCCTGAATTGAACTCCATTCAGATTAAGAATCCTCTGAAAATTCAAGCTACACAGTTTGCATTTAAGGAACCCGAGACACCAGTACTTCCCCTACAGCTTTGAAGCCCATCAGAAGTTAGACGTCTTACTAAAACCCACCCAGGGCTTTGTCTTTATACCGAGCCTTTACACTAAGGAGACCCATTAGTTGCCACTCATGATTCTATACACACCCTGATATACAATGTGTGTCTTTTACAAGAACTTCAGTGATCAACTCTAATCACTGCAACTAGATAAAAGTTTTAAGGTCAGGAACAAAACATCAGAATTGTTTGGTCTATAGAAAATAACCAGTTACATGATTTTTTTCCCCATTACCAATCACTTACTGTCATATAGCAATAGCTTCAGAAAGCTCATGAGTCCCCTTAAAAATTAACTGAAATTTGCAAACACACCCCAAACACTCCTATGTCTTTGGAACTCAACGTCAAAGAGCGTATCATTTTATCTCAAGGGACTGATGCGCTTATGGGGGCAGTTCTCCCACTGAATGCTCAGCTGCAGAAGGGCCCTGGAAGCCTACAAATCTTCTGTCAGCAACCAGAATCTTTTCTTATCAGTGAGGGTTTTCTACAAGTCAGTGAAAATAAGTTTAAGAACTTTACGTCTGCCAAGTATTTTATCCTTTCTGTTTTCTTTCTTTAGATAATTGAGAACCGTGTTTCCTACCATCAAATTTATGTACTACAGTAAAATGTAAAAGAAAGCTGAGTATGCTTCCCTCTATCATTAAGTCCGTTCTCCATGATGCTTCTGCTTAATTTATAAGTGTTGGGTCCTGTGTGATTTACTGAAACATAGATTTATCAAAATAAATTTGAGAAATTTTACAGTGCACTTGGTAGGAGATAAAGATTTTTATTCTCCTACCTCAAACTGGCATTGAGAATTAAGGATGCACAATTTGTTGGATGATTTACATTCTTAATAGTTTTTAGTATTCATTTAATAACATGCTGCAGCTGTGCCTGTCCTCTTAAACCCAACCCTGTCTTCCTAGATGCTGTAGGGGGTGTCATACCTGCTCAAACTGGGAAGACACAGTACCTCTAGGAGGAGAAGATATTATATATATATACATATACATACATACACACACACACACACACACACACACACACACACAGCGGAAGAAAAGGAAGAGGCTTTAGAATGGATGTGAGACTGATGACAACCTCAGGGAAACATGGTTTTTATTATGATCATAACTCATAGATTTTTTTTTTTTAATTTACTCTTTTCTCCCTGTTTGGCCTCATTCCATTGAAGCCCTGTATTGTCACAGACTCCAAATCACACATCTTTAGACTTGAATGTTGGTACAATTATTTTTTTTTTAAAAGATGAATGCTAACACAAAATTACATTTTTTAACCAACTTACATCCAAAGGGTTGTTTACTTCTTTGAATTGGTCATCTGGGGAAGATACTCGGTTTATTTTAACAATGCAGGCAGTATTCAAAATTCTTTAAAATTGCCCTTTGGCACTGCATTCAAAGTATACAACATATTCTATTTAATATCTTCCTTGGTGGGCGCAAATTTTCATCTTTTGAAGTTGTTCTGTGAATAAATTTGGAGATCCTGTTGGATAAAAATATTTGGGGTCTTTTATAAGATCCAATTTAGACCTATGTAAGAAATTACATATTTCGCTATTTTGGGGCATATACTATGTGAAAGGCTGGATACACAAAAATGAATAATAGAGAGTTCCTGTGCCAGAATAGCTTGTTGTCTGGAGGGAGAGACATCATCTCAACGTTATGCATACGTGCTGAGCACTCCGGGAACACTGGAGGCCACTTAGCTCGATGTGAGGTCTGGAGCCTCCAGGTAAAGTTTTCCTGGGGATAAAGATACTTAAACTGAGATTTGAGGGATGAATAGGAATTAGATGAAAAAGGACAGAAAGCACTTTCCAAGCAGAAAAAAATTGTGTGATTAAAGGCAGCTTGTAGGTGGTGAAAACCATTTTAGAAGCATGAAATGCAAACGTTGGTGAGAATGGGAAGAGGAGAAAAAAGACGAGAGAAAGAAACAGAGGTGGAGTCAGGGTGGGTTTCTGTCTGTCTAAGGAGGTGGCTCTAAGGGCAATCCTGGGAATGATAAGGTCAGAACTGCATTCTGAACAGCTCACCCTGAAGTGATCATTCCCTTTTATCTGGGTTCTGGGAAGAATAGCATTGACAAGTAATGAGAACAATGACAGTGAAACCAAACCAGACTGGATAAATTAAAAAGCATTTAGAGACTGTAAGTCAACTGTACCTGAATAAAGATAAAAATAACTAAAGAGCATTGAGCATATAACATTAGCAGGTTATCACCACTGACTTGGTGGGGAGGAGGAAAAAGAACTTCCAGATTCATGTCGTGGGGACTCACTGGGCACCACACACACTCGGTGGGGCGGAGAAGAGAGTTCTAGAGGCAGATCTGAGTACTCAGTGCACAGAGAAGCCACCACCACCCAGAGAGAGTAAAGCCACCCGGGGAAAACACAGAGCCTTCGTTGTGCAGCACACTAGCTGAAAACAAAGGCCACACCAGTCTTAGAATTCGGTTTCAGCAAACGTAGTGGAGAACTCGGAACTGTCTGCTAATACTCAACAGCCACACTCAGAACTGGAGCAGAAGCGGATATAAAATGAGGTTGAAACGCAATCCGAACTGGACCATCCTAAGAACATCTCCCTGAGACACAAGTGTCACCCGTCCCACGATGAAGAAATACTGGATAGTAATACCAGAAACACCTTGTCGCATGTCATTTCAAGTCTGCTTATTTCACGTGTGTGTGAGTCCAGGCTTCAATTAAGTATAAAGGAAATGATTTCATAATCTTAAGTCATAGTTTGTCATCTTTGTTGTCTTGGCACAGATATAAAATAACTTATTTTCATATTGGTATGTCTAGATACAGGAAGACAATGAACTCCGAAACAAAACGGCAAGATTTCTGAAAACCAAAGAGGCAAACCCAGGTGAGTGTTCTCACTGGCACCCTGTCTGCCTCGGTGACAACACACTGCAGAACCCTGGCTAAACAAGCATCATACCTGCCCATACCTACAGATCGCAACAGTCCTCTGACAAGAGTCTGAAGAATAAGGAACATTACAAAAGTGGAGTACAAAAACAGTACAAAAACATCTCAATTACAAGCACTTATTCTTGTTCATGACTGGTTGTTGTTAGCTTTTAGTTAATGACTTGGGTTTAACCGTGAATCATTTTTAACAGGGCACAAAAACATTCAAAGCACTTTATTTTGAAAGTTTCTCTCTCAAAGGTATCAAGAAGCCAAAATAGCTTCTATCTAAATATAAATTCTTTTAATCTACCTACTTTGAAGTTACTTAATATTTTCATACATGCTATGACATGTTATCAAACCACTTCAGATATTACCTAGGCACAGACTTTATCATTATATCATAAGCAAAAATGCATTCAGGAAATTAAGAAAAAAGTGCAATGGCGACAAACTTTAGATTGAGAAATATTTAATGTAAAGGAATTTTTTTTTAAGTCAATGTCAACTCATCTCTATTGTTCATTTAGGGAAACTGCATTATAAAAAATTTGAGAAGTTGTTTGACAAAAAGAAAATACCCACACAAGTGAGCACACACACTAAAAATTTAGAACCAAAGTTTCAGTTTAATTAACCAAGAAAACACAAATCCTATCAGAAAGGAGGAGGCCACCAAGGATCTAAGGAGAAGCAGCAGACTTCAGCACACTGCCCTGAAAGGTTCATTACCAGTAGACTGTCCCTAAAAGACATCTCACAGGCAGGAGGAAGACATGGAAAATAAACCTTGCAAATGGGATCTGAGATGTAATACAAGAGAAGAGGAAAGGAATTGGTAAATTCCTGCCCCCGTGCGGGGGGTAGGGGGAGTGTAAAGTTAAACATATCAATTCAAGTCTGACTTTAATAAACTGTGTGATTTCTAAGGTAAATATTGTAAGAATAGGAAAAGAGTACATAAAGTAATGCTTCTAACTGGGGAGAAATAGAATGAGCAAAAAACAGTCTATCTTTACATGGTAAAAAAAAAAAAGAGAAAAAATTGGTAAATGAAGGACAAATAAAGTATTCTATTTTGGAATGTAAAAAGACTTGAAATGTTAACCTATAAAGCTAACTTATATACAAATAAATATACTTAAATAATCATTACTAGATGTAAAAGATACATGCATGGTGATAACTGTTCAAATAATCAGGAAAATACAATTTGACATATATGTAAACTTAATAACATTATGAAGTATAGAAAGCCAAAGTTGACAGAACCGCAACAAACAATACAATATCCTTTATAATGTGCGGATATATATATATACAATATATATACCCTATATATTTATGTATCAATGCAATACAAAATAAGACTATTTTTCAATAGAATATATTTTAAGTACATATACATAAAATATTGCCAAAAAGAGTTGAAATATTGCCAAAAATAGTTGAAACATTCAATAAGAGAGTCAACAATTTTTAAAGTAATATCAAGCAGATCACATTCTCTGACATCAAGACAATTTTGTGGTAAGTCAGTAACAAAAAACTAATAAAATACAGATGTCCAGTGACAGCTGAGTGTATAAAGAAGATGTGTGTGGTACATATATATAATGGAATATTACTCAGCCATAAGAAGAAATGAAATTGGGTCATTTGTAGAGATGTGGATGGACCTAGAGTCTGTCATACAGAGTGAAGTAAGTCAGAAAGAGAAAAACAAATATATATTAAGGCATATATGTGGAATCTAGAAAAATGGTACAGATGAACCTAGTTGCAGGACAGGAACAGAAACACAGATGTGGAGAACGGACGTGTGGACGGGGGGTGTGGGAAGGGGAGGGTGGGATGAAATGGGAGATTAGGTTTGACATAAACACACTACCATGTGTAAAATAGATAGCTAGTGGGAACCTGCTGTATAGCACAGGGAGCTCAGCTCGGTGCTCTGTGGTGACCTGAGTTGGGTGGGATGGGGTGGGAGGGAGGTCCAAGAGGGAGGGGATGTATGTATACATATAGCTGATTCACTTCAACTAACAACACTGTAAAGCAATTCTACTCCAATTAAAAGAAAAAAAATATATATATATATATATATATATATATATGTTTACAAACTGAGACATTCACTTCTAACTCATGGTTCAAAGGAAACTTTATAAGGATAGTGCTATGGACTGAAATGTATGCCCCTAGAATTTGTATGTTGAAGCTCTAACCCCCAGGGTGGTGCTATTTGGAGACAGGGGCCTCTGGAAGGGAACTAAGTTTAGATGAGGTCAAAGGTGTGGCCCTCATGACGGAATTAGTGCCCTTGAAAGAAAAGAGCTTGTTCGTTCTCTCTCTGCCAGGTGAGAATACACCTCTTAGGTGGCAGGTAGAAAGAGTGTCCTCACCAGAAACTGACCACGCTGACACCCCTACCTCAGACTTCTAGCCTCCAGAACTATGACAAAATAAATTTCTGTCAAGAAAGTTCTGTTTAACCCACTCAGTCTATGATATTCTGTTATGGCAGCCCGAGCAAACTAAGATATTTAGAAAACATTTAGAACAGAATGATAAAATTCTACATATTGAAATATTTGGGATGCCGCAAAGGCAATGGTCAGGGGAATTAATAATCCTAAATGTTTATCTCCTACTTAAAAGGCTGAAGTAGTGAGCTAAGCATTCATATTGAGAATTGAGAACAAGATCACAGAATCTTTCATAAATAAAAAAGAGAAGGTACAAATATTAGAAGTAAAAGCAGGACATTAGAAAGATGCTGAAAGGTTAAACAATAAAAATTTACATTATAATATAAATGATATTCTGCCAATAAATTTAAATATATATAAATGTAGATAAAATGCACATACTCCTAGAAACAGTAACTAACCATCAGGAGATGAGAAGGGAGGAGAGAGGTCACCGTACCTCTTATCTCCACCACCACCACTGTCTTTTTCCCTGTCTGCCAGGCATGGCTGCTTTGGCCACCCCTCTCTTCTGTGACCTCAGTTGCTATCTATCTGCTCATCACCTCCTGCAGTTGGAGCTATGGTTACAGCTTTCACCAGAAGGATTCCAGATTCCCTCCAAGCCTGGGGTGGAAATACCCTCTGCTCTGCTAGCCCAGCCTGCTCTACTGTGACTTTATTTTTCTGTTTCTAACATTTCATTTAGTACTTTCATCAAATTTCCTTAATTTTTCCACTTAAGTGAACCATCTGTTTCCTATAATACTGTGAATGACAAAGTGTTTTAACACTAACTTTTCTTTCACATGAGCCTTCCTCTCCCCTAGGACTAAAAGTCTACTTGGGGCTCAGAATGTCCAGGAACTGTCTTATTCTGAATTAAATTCCATAATTGAAAAAATATATCCCAAAGAGTAGAGGTTTTAAGGGAATATTTTAGCATAGATATTTATGGCATGTAGTTAATGAGATATAATGTATGATTAGGAAAAAAATGAATTAAAAAATGTATTTGGGCTGTGACATAATGATGGACTAAACTGACTAATATGAGCTTCCTTCCTGCTATAAGCACCTAGTGATACAAATTAAAATATTACACTAATATAAAATAACTGATCAACAAAGAAAGGCAGGGAAATTATCCGGTGGTGAAAAAAACTCAAAATAGAAAGTCAGAGCAGATATTGCAAGGTTCCAAAGGGAGGCTGGACCACTAAATAGACCTTCTGGAATGGGAAGCTGGGACTTTAAAATCCATGTAAGGATAGAAGTGGCTTCAGTTTACACAAAGTTAGAGGACCTAGAACAAATACACCCTATAAGGCCAAGAAATTGAAGGGTAGCCCTGCTCGTGAAGTAAGGACAAAGAACCCTGGGCCGGTGAGGCAGGGAGGAAGCTTTCTATTCACCTAGGAATAGATCCAGAAAACAAAGTCATTTCTCTATAAAAGAGTGATAGTTGAAAGCAGATTTCTCATCAACAACACAGTTTTACAGAAGACAGTGGAATAACATCAACAAATGCCTGTTTACATTTCTATACCCAGCTAAATTATAATTCAAGAACGAGATAATTAGTGATATTGAGCACCTTTTTTATTAGAGAAATGCAAATCACAACTACAAGGAGGTATCACCTCACATGGTCAGAATGGCCGTCATCAAAAAATTCTACAAACAATAAATGCTGGAGACAATGTGAAGAAAAGGGAACCCTCCTACACTGTTGGTGGGAATGTAAATTGGTGCAGCCACTATGGAGAACAGTATGGAGTTTCCTTAAAAATCTAAATATAGAACCACCATATGATCCAGCAATCCCACTCCTGGATATATATCTGAAGAAAACCGTAACTCAAAAAGATACATGCACCCCAATGTTCACTGCAGCACTATTTATAATAGCCAAGACATGGAAGCAACCTAAACGTCCATCGACAGAGGAGGGAATAAAGAAGATGTGGTACACATATACAACGGAATATTACTCAGCCATAAAAAAGAATGAAATAATGCCATTTGCAGCAACATGGATGGACCTACAGATTGTCATACTGAGTGAAGTAAGTCAGACAGAGAAAGATAAATATATGATATCGCTTATATGTGGAATCTAAAAAATGGTACCAATGAACTTATTTACAAAACAGAAATAGAGTCACAGATGTAGAAAACAAACTTATGGTTACCAGGGGGGAAAGGGGTGGGCAGGGATAAATTGGGATATTGGGATTGACATATATACGCTACTATATATAAAATAGATAACTAATAATGACCTCTGTACAGCACAGGGAACTCTACTCAATACTCTGTAATGACCTTTATGGGAAAAGAAACTAAAAAAGAGTGGATATATGTATATGATTCACTTTGCTGTACACCTGAAACATAACATTGTAAATCAACTATACTCCAATAAAAAAATTTTTTTAAAGAATGAGATTATAATAAAGAATGATTAGGAAAAGACTGAGAGTTTCCCAGCCACAGATACATTCTGAAAGAAACAATAAAATCTGTGCTTTCGTAAGAAGGAAACTAAACCTGGAAGAAGGAAGTGGGATGCAGAAAACCATGGAGCACTAGGAAATGGTAAGCCTGCTGATAAAGCTGCATAACTGTATAAAAAATGAGAAACTATTTCAGATTTTAAAATAAGGTAGAATTAAAATACTCGGTAAAAATAGCATGGAAGATGGGGAGGAAGTTTGCAGTGTAAGTGTTCTAAAAGTCCTTGAACTGTGAGATGCGGATGGGGATGGTGATGTAAGGTACACTTTCTTAAGTAGAGGACGCAGGTTTAAAGTTCAAGGAGAAACACCAAAAGAAATCAATAACTCCCGAACTACTAAAACAGTAGAATAGGTAAAGAAAGCATATGGAAAACCTAGTTACTCCACTGGAAAGCAGGAAAGGATTTTTTGAAAGAATAAAAAGCACAGCAAAGAGAAAAAGCCTGGTAGAGATTATACGATGAAACAGAGAAAGAAATCTGTAAACTCGCTAAATTTAAATAGATTAAATTTCCATTGGAATGACGCTGATGTTCTGAATAGGTAATAAGCAATCTATTCATACACTACATATAAAAAAAATAAGTCAAAAAATTTCAAAGTGAAGGGATGGAAAAAGAGATACCTATATCTATCACACAGTCCCTGTGTGTCTATCACACAGTCCCTGTGTGTCTATCAGCGTAGCCACAAAACATAAGAAGCATGAATGTATAAAATTGTGAGAAAACTGGGCAACCCCAGCTTCTTGACGTTATACAGTGTCCTGAAACTACAGTCAGGCAAAGGCTACAGCAGACAAGGGAAGACACAAGGACCTACACATCTCTGCTCTCAGGACTGTCATCACAGAGCTGCTTGTCCAGGGTCGTCCACTGCTCTGCCACAGAGCCTGGCACATGGAAGTCATTCAACTAATACTAGTTCTCATCTCCCTTCCCTTTTAAGGTGGACAGTGCAGTACAGAAGCTAATTTTCCCATCCACAGAAACTGTTTGAATATATACTCCTATCACGATTTCAAGACATGTCTAAACTGAATTCCTCCTCTGCCCTTAGTTCTAAAGGAAAAGAGATGATAGATAAAGGTCCACTTTTTAAGATGAAGCTGAACTCATGACACTTCTGTTTTAACAATCTGCAGACTCCTGACCACCGCCCCAGAGACACTGGTCCAGTCTACCTCAAGGGTGGCCCAGAAATAGATGCAACCAACACCCCCAGGTGATTCTAAAGGGAGTTGTCTCCACACAACCTGGAGGATTGAGCCTGGAGGCAGACAGGCTTGTGGTCCAGATTTCTGCCCTCACGACTTTACATAAACAGAAGGGCCAACAACTGCTAGATCAAGTGAGTAGAATTTCACTTCCCTGACCTCAAATTATTAGGCAATATTGATGAACAAAGTGAAATAGTTAGGAAACAAGGTCAAAGGAGTTTCTGAAAGAACTGTCTTGCCTACCTCTACAGGTTACAATCTAGAGTGAGAAAAATAATCGTTACTTGACACAATACACAGGCCCACTGTAGATTTACCCTTTTACATTTTCATAAAACTCTCTCCAGCCAGAAGTAGTTATAAAAAGAATGTTCTGACTCCTTCCATCTTCTTATCTTAAAAATGCCATATGGCATGAACTAAGATAACACGTAGGAAGCACTTAAAACTCACCAGTCACAGCAAATGTTACCGTTCTCCCTCAATCTTTACTTCCCTTCGGGGGAAATGAATTCATGGAAGAGAGGCTATTTAATTAGAAAATGTAATTTATCAAAGTCATGCACATTGAAATGAGTCCTCCACCAGTAACATGAGAAATATGACTGTTATTACCATTGTTTATTACTATAGATTTACCATTTGGAGATTGAACAGATACCAGTTTGAGTTTTGATAAAACACACATAGCCAACCCCCAAATCTTATGAGGAATTGAGACTCTAAAACCCACAGAAGGGTTGGAATAGTACCAAATGGAAAACAGCAGGGTTTACACATCAAAGCTTTTGCTCTATCATGTTTTTCATCAGAAAACTGGAATTGAGAATTTCTAAGATGCTGTGAAAACAGTCTTTGGCTGCACCTAAAAAGAAAAAAGGGAAATAATCTGACACTCTGGGAAGGTAAAAAGCATGCAGAAGTTTCCAAAAATGAAAAAGTTGTGAATAAATAGTCTCCGCAGAGGCTGCATGAAGGGAGTGGAACGGAGAAAGTGTGAAATGACTCAAATGCTGTGAAGTGTGGAGGTGACTTTATCATGAGCCACAGGGATGGAAGAGGGCATCCCATGAGCACCAGGTTATCTTCCTGGGTGTGGAGATAACCTTGGGTAATACCTCAGTTCCAGGGCTTCCACTTACATCAAATCAGGGAAAGATTATTTCTAACGCTATCACTTATGGAAATACTTTGACTTTTCACATAAAAGTCAAGTTTCAAATTGAATGACTATTCATTCCTCCCATGTTTGGGGTAAGATCATAAAGAACCCATGAGCTTTACTAGATCAAAATCCCAAGAGATTTACACGTTCTGATGTTGCACTGAAGCTACTAATTCAGAACAGGAAAAAAAAAGTGAAACAGTAAGAAATAGAGTAATTCTAGAAAATCTACTCTAAGAAGTAGAAAAGTTACCAGACAGGCTAATAAAGTAGAAAGCAGAGACTTCATTTTAACATTTTGATGAAAGTCAGCCAAAAAGCAAAAATCATGCCCTTGTGGAGTATTCACTCCCACTTTCCATGGCACCACACAGAAGCACAGAGGGGCTAAATGACCACTAAAACCATATGGCAACAAATGATCACAGCCGGTCAAACTTTTCCAGCGTCCCAATTTCAATTCAACAAGTGACTTCTTTGTAAAACAGTACTGGAAGCTAATGGGAATAATAGAGACACTGAGTGAGAACAGATGACCAAACGGGATGATAACACAAGGCACAGAAAAGCAAGAATCACACAAGAACAGAGGGCTGCAAAACAGTGAAGGTGAGAATGCTCGACAGAGATGCCAGGACCTTCCCCGGGGAGTAGGTTCTGCTAAACTAGCCTCTAAGAGCGGAAAGGCATTTTTACAGTTGGCAATAGAAGGGAAAAGGAAGACTCTCCAGGCAGAGAGAGGACATGAATGAAGACACAGAGGTAGAAGAACAGGAATATTTAGAATACAGGAAGTAGGACAGATGGATCAGAGCACCATGTGAAAAAGGTTGAAACCAAATGGCAGCAGCCTCCTGTGATAAACAGGTGGATGCACTGAATAGAAACCAGGAGAAACGTGAAGAACATTAAGTTGTCAGCCGTGTGTAAGGCAGACTAGACTGGGAAGAGAAGGAAATATGGAGAGATGTCTCTTCCCGTCATCCAGGAATAGTGATTAAGTAAGAAGGGCTAAGTCCCAGTTTAAAATGAAGCTTGAGTAGGAACTATTCAGATTCAGAAGAAGACTTTGTTAATGCACTAATTTTTTTTAAAAAAAGAAGACTGTTGCTGGCACCTTTGAAGTTTATTTACTAATTATAAGACCTTGGAAGCTGTGATGAGACTCGCAGTCGGTAACCGACTCCAATGCACGTTCTGCAATAAGAAAAATGTTATTACAAGCACACACACACCACACACGCAGACACACACTCCAACCTCACACCTGTGTTTGGTACTAGTTCTGTGTACCCACATATACTGATTTTTCAGAGAACCAGAGAAAGGAGCTCTAAACCAGTACTGTTCATGTCACTTAAAATTCACAGGTATACCTTCATGAAATCAGTAAGTCTGGAAGTATAAAGCACTAACAGTGGTCTGATGCATCCTGGGATGAAGTGTTTCTAATGTAGCAAGAAAAAGAACACAGGTTGAAATATATACTGTAAGTGGTAGCTTTGGGTGTAGTGAATTGGTAAGTATCAGGAAAAGACATGGTAGAGGTGTGTCTACTGCTCCCAAGGTAGAGATATGAAAAAAGGACGTGCATTAACACCTAAATGTTGGGTTGTCAAAGGTCCAGCTTGAGCTCATCAATGAGGGTTCTGCCCAGAACATACTATGACCTAACTTGGAAGTGTTCTTGTTTATTTGCTAGGTTCATGTAATACACCACTGTGCTGACTGGTAAGAAAGTGCAGCCTACTTATTAACAAAAGAGGTGCTAGAAATTATTTTAAGAACAAAGTAGAAAAGATAGACATGTTACTTTGGAATATACACACACAGAAGTAGACTCTTTTTTAAGACAAATATGATGATTGTGTAAAAAATAAGCAATGCCACTCACAAGTAACAATTTAAGACAAAAATACACCGAAAATGAAAAGTGAGAGTAAAGTCAAAGATATATCAAGTAGAACAATAAAGACTATGACAATATCTATATCAGAAAAAGTCAAATCCAAGGCAGCGGTATCATATGTCATAAAGAGGTTTGTTCTATATTAATAAAAATGAAATCTATAAAAATATGTCCTGAATAGCTATATATCAGATACCATAATATTAAAGTATATAAAGCAAATGCTTTTAAATAGCTGACAAAAGCACAATAATATATGACATGCCATCCTTGGGTAAAGACCAAGTGGTCAGAAAAAATCAGGACGCAAAGAATTAGAAAACTACAACTAATAAGGATAATTTAATAGACACTAACCTTTAAGAGGTCTAATTTTGAGGCCTACAAGCATCAACTATACTTCTTTTTAAGGGCCTATAAACATTTTTAAAGTAATATTTGAGTACAATAAAAATACTAGCTCAAGAACACCAGTGAAACAGAATAAAGAGCTTAATAAGAATAAGATCCTAGTACAAATATAAAAGAAATTATTATATGACATTATGGTATAAAAGTGGCATTGCAAACCTGAACAGATAAATTAACAAATGCACAATTACTTAATTATGTGAGAAAAATAAACTAGACCTGTTAAGTCCACATACAATGAAAACAAGTGATTAATGAGTTATGAATAAAAAATTAAACATAAAACACCAGTAATAAAAATTGGTGAATATTTACATTGGATAAGAAGTCTCTTTCTGCCCAAAATTACCAAGGAAGGACCTTTAAGATCAAGCTTGATATATTTGGCTACATAACATCTGAAAGCTTCATTCAAAAAAAAAAAATCAAAAAGTCAACTATAATATACTTCAATTAAAAAATCAAAATTTAAAGGTAAGCCACAGACATAAAAGTAAGAAAAGTATTCATATACACAGTATGTAAAGAGTTATAGTGAATCAATAAGCTGCCAACTATCCCAATGTAAAATGGACAATTCACGTAAGAAATAGAAAGATCAAACCTTAATAGTATTTACAGTAAAGCAAATTAAAACAATTACACTGAAACTCATCAAGTAGATGAAAATGAATCTGTATGTTCATTCCTAAATAATCAGTGCCAATCAGTTCCAGTTTCTGAGGAGCATTTCCTAAGTATGAATCCAAGGGCATGAAGTGCAGATATCCTTTTTAGATGTAAATTTCACTTTTCTAAATTTATAATGAAACAATTAAAATGTGAATAAGATTTGTGTAATAAATTATTTCTAAAAATTAAAAAACATCAATCACTAGCAATCACTAGCAACAGTATTTTGATAATTAAATTACAATTCATTAATAAAAAGTATATTGAGGAGCCATCAAAATTATGTTGTAGAAAAATATTTGATGCCAGAAAATATATATTGAGATTAAGTAGATCTAAATAATATAGACATACACACATACACATAAACACATGTATGTGTGTATTCACCCACTTAAAAGTTTGGTGAATATAAAATAGTATATATCTGGTTTGACATCTGACATTATACCTACTCTTTATTTATCTGAATTCGTGTATAACAAGCACGTAAGACAAAAAAAATTCACCAAAAAACCTAAATATTTCAAGATAAGGTTATGCTATTTCTACATAATGAAATACTATGCAGGCATTAAATGTGTATCATAGAGAAATGTTTAATACTATGGAAAAAAATATGAAGTGCTGAAGAAAAAAATCAGGTAAAATCACACATATGCTAGAGAGTTTTTACAATAAAACACTGTAGGTAGACATTTCAAAACAGTTAGATGGGTATATACAAAAATATTAACAGTGGCTATATTTAGACAGGAGAGATTTTGTAGCTGCAGAAAGCTTTCTTTTTGCTTGACAAGATATTCAACATTGAACATTACCCTGGTAGCTAGCCTTCTAATGAGAAAAGGATTTTATAAGTTATTTTTAAATACCCAAGTTCCTTATAAGGCTAAATAAAACAATGTCTTCAAACGCTAGTTCTATTGAAGTCTTTTTTGTAAAAAAATTATACTTTTAACCTAAAAAAAAAGTAGAACCCCTTTATTAAACAAAATCTAATGTGAGGCACAAAATAATTAATGCCATTTTACTAGTGTAAGTGCTTTTTATCAGTTCTACCTTATACTGTTTATTATAACGACAATGAGAACAATTGATAGTTACTGCTTTGATGATATATTACTTTCTCATTGTGGCAGTAACAAATTACCACAAACTTAGTGGTCGAAAGCAACACAGGTTCATTATACTACAGTTCTGAAGGTTACAAGTCCAAAATGGGTCTCACTGGGCTCAAGTCAAGGTGTCAGCAGGGCTGCAATCCTTCTGGAGGTTCCAAGGGAGAATCCATTTTCTTGCCTTTTCCAGCTTCCAGAGACTGCCTTGTTCAGAGGCTTGTGGCCCCTTTTCCATCTTACAGCTCAGCAAATAGCTTTCTTCTTCCTTTCTCACATCACTCACTCTCAGACTCATACTTTCGCTTCTTTTACATTTAAGGACACTCCTGATTACACTGGGCCCACCTGGATAATCCAGGAACATCTCCCTACTTTAAGGTCTGATGATTAGTGAGCAACATTAATTCCATCTGGCACTTTAACTCTGTTTTATCATGTAAGGTAACATCCTCAGCTCCAGGATTTAGGAGGTGAACATCTTTGGGGGACCACTATCCTATCTACCAGAGATGCCTATAAATATTTACAATCAATGGACATTTGTTTCACTAACTTAACAAATATATATTGATACCTTACTAAGTAATGGAAACTATTCTATGTACTGGGAATAAAAAAGCTAACAAAATAGAAATGTTTCTTCAAGGAGCCGTTACAGACTTCTTCCAATATTAGTATCAGGCTTATTTTTCCATTTATTTCTATGTTTTGCTTTGTGTGCATGGTACAGAAAAGACCTTGATTCTCATTGCTGAGGCTACTAATGACTTCAGAATTTAGTCACTCATTCAAAAAGTATTTATTGACTATTGCCCATGGACAGAGAACCATACTATGCACTGGAGATTAAAAAATAAACCAGAAAGAAACAGTCTCTCTTCACATACAGTAATTTAAAATGTAAAGATCTATGAAGGAGATGACAGATTTGTTTCAAGTTCTGGCAAGAGAAGTTAAAATGCATAAAATACCTATCAGGAAATGAATTATTCTGGAAAGCCTACTTTGTGCCATTTGGTAGTATTTTAAGGAATATTTTGAGAATGTGTGTTGACTTTTAATAGTCTCTTCTTCACATGTATATGTAAATACATGCACGTACATATAAACATCTATACATATATATAAATATGTATACACACATTGCTTAGTGAATGCTGAACAAAACCCCTGAGAAAGCTCCACTAAAACTTTATCCTATAATTTTGCTTTGAAAGCCACTACTTCAATTAAATGGGATAAGCTAATTCTGATCTAAAGAGTTGTCATATAATGTTGGTAGTAGTTTTCATGCTCTTCTCTAATTTTTCTAAAAGTGTGATCTTCACTAGGGTTGGCTCCAGATATCCTGCTTCTGGGACGGGGACCGAGAATTCTACAAGAGTGAGATTATGTACTGAGTGTCAAACATTTATAAATAGGATTTTGAACCAAGTCTTGAAAAAAGGATTTGCTATATTCCTTTATCTCCCTCACCAGAATATCATTAACAAGGTATAAAGAATTTGGATCATAGATTTTTCTGTGCAGAGAAAATATCCCTATTTAACAGTAAGAATTACTCAATAGATTGGAGTTGAAAAGCAGGGTGACCAAGTCAACCCAGTTTGCCTGGGACTTTCCAGCTCTTAACACTAAAAGTCCTACATCTGAGGAAGCCCCTCAGCCCCAAGCAAACAGGGATGGTTGATCACTCTAATTCTGTTCCTGAGCATTATGAGGAAGGAAAGAGGAACAGGAGGGACAAAAGCAGAGTAGTCACAGCTCCCCATAATAAAAGGAGGAAAATGTGGTGGGCAGGGCTGCCACTTCACCTTGAGCAAGACCCATCGCAGTAACCATGGCCGGGCTATGTGCTCAGAGAGCTAGAAACACTGAGGACTGCTTTCTCCAGCTGCCTTCTCTCTATGTGCTGGATTTGGAGTTGACTGAGAGAGCCCAGCAAAAGGGTCCCCTGCAGAGTCTGGGATGGTTAAGAGAAGGGAGGACCAGTGGGGCTGTAGGACATGTCAGACAATCAGACCTGTAGTTAGTGGAAGCCAATGGGAAAGAGAGCAGATGAGTGGTTCTATCAGCCTCACATTTCATCTACAACTGCCTACAGGGAAAAGAACCCAAGTAAATAGAGATATTGCCCCAAACACCAAAGGAGACCAAAGATTTACCCATGGGCTCCAAGTCCTCTGTCTCCGCATACTGTATATCCATATCCCTTCCCCCATAGATGCATACTGTAATTCTCCAAGAGAGTAAACATTCTTATCCAAGAAAGACTGGACACTATCCAAAAGGACTGCTTCAATCATTAGGTTACACTAACCTTTAAATCAGATTGTCTACAGACAAAACAAAGGACATTTTTTCTGCGTATCTGAGTTATAGCAGGAGTTTCGCGATGGGTGATCCTGCTGAAGTTACATAGCTACGCAAGCTAAACAGCTGGCGTTGTAAGTCTCTCCCATCAAAAGATACCAGCCTCCCAAAGTGAGTGACAATAGTTCGACTCTTCTTTCTAGCGGTAGCAAAGTTCTCTGGTATTTTTAGTCAGGCATCAAACATTTAAGTGCCTTAAGGGTACTCACCTAGCACTGTACTTGGTTCTTGCCTTACACGGTAAGGAAACAAGCTAACAGCTCTTGTCCTTAATTAGTTTTTTGACTAAAACAGGGTTCATCTCCAACTTCCGACCCCCCTTGGACTCCTGTAAGCAAAGCTTTCACCCATAGCATTGAAACTAAAAGGAAAAATTAGCATCTTCCTGATTCACATACCCACTCAGAGGCTTCAGCATTCTGGCTGCCCAAGAGACCTTTAATAGCTCAGACCCTCCTTGAAACAGCAGTGAATCCTTTAAATCTACAGGATTATGTTTCTGAAAGATTGGAATGGGAAAAATCTTTTTTTAAGAAATCCTCCTAGGATATCATAAATCCAATAGTCAGTATTTTTTCTTGAATACTAGAGTCAAGCTGGTTTATGTTACTTAGGATATATGTTTATTTATATTTATAAAACATATTTTCCTAGAGACCCAGGTGTCAAGTACATTTTCTTCTGATAAAAATGGTAAATTAATTTTTAAAGCCGTTTGAAAGTACATTGATTGCAGAACCAGAACCGTTCCCAACACAATCATGCTTTTGCATCCTTTCATCCATCTGCACAGCTTGAGTAAACTGACAATTGCAGGCAGTCAGATCACTTTTGTCACAAGGAGAAATGGTTACTTTTATAAGAGAAAGGAAAAAATAAAAAGGAATCAGCATCCAGCTACTCTATCCAGAGAAATCAAACTTTTCCTCACACTCACCAAAGTCAATAATTGCCGACATAATCAGGAGGCTAAAAATCAACCAGTAATGAAGGAGAGATTTCTGCAGAGCAGACCCACAAAAAGCAAGGAACTCAAGCTTTGACATTGATCATGGATTGTCACTAAGAGAGAAGAAGTCTGCTGATCATAATACCAAGGTCAGGATAAGATTGCTAAACAAAGATTGTGCGATGCGGACAAATCTGTGTAAATTCTGGCTGTGACATCTGACCACCAGCTGGTCCGGATGCCCCGTGATACTGACAAACATTAGGGCAGGAGGAGATTTTAAGGCTGGGATCTGGGAGAATGAACTATAGTTAATGGCTCTACTGGTTGAAAAGAATTAGATAAACTATAACTAAACCATTTCTATAAGACCATGAAAAAGTCATCTCCTTATGGCCTTCGCTTTCTTATTGAACAGGCCATTTATTTTACTACAACCAACAGGAAATGTGAACATAAGCTGAGGTTACTCAATGAGTCATTCCAACAGTGAGCAGTCTCAAGAAGAAACACTCTTTAAGATGAAGAAGCATTTGTACATGCCTACAAAGTGTATCTTGTTTAGGATGCATTTGAGAAAAATGGTTACCTAATTTATAATATATATGTGTGTGTATATATGAAATTGAACATAATTTAACAAAAGCAGATTCTTATAAGAAATTATTGTTTTTTTAAAATATTATGCTAAGGCCTTTTTTAAAAATGAAGATCCTACATTAAATAAAGTAGCATACATCTTCTATATATATCAATCTGTACTGTCAAATATTAGGCTATCTTGCTTCAGGATACATAATTCTCAAGCAGGTAGATGAAGAAAGTCTCCAAGTATTATCGGCTTTCAAACAAGGTAATACTTAAAACATTTCAGAAATCCGGTTTTCTTTTCTACTTGTAATAGCCTCCAAAAAGATTAGGAAGCATTTTACCTCATTATTTATACATACATATATTTTAAAATATATAAATATATATACCTTTTTTGAAACACCAGATAGAAAGTGCATGGATTGACAAGGATGAGACTATTTTGACTCCAAAACAACGCTGAATTTTACATACACACACACAAATGTCAACTTTTTACTTGGAAAAGTTTGCATAAGGACTTAAATTTTAAAGTAAAATTTCTAAGGATCTTTGATCTTGCGTCCTTTATTCATTCATGTATTTTATATACGTGGCCACTCATGGACTGGCATGGAGGGGAAGCCTGGGACATCTCTTTGCAGCTTGCATTAATAAAAGGAAATTTTTTGGTTTTTAAAACCCTATCTACCCTCTCGTGAGTCTAGTTTGAGGCACCACAGTTGGAGTGGGATTGACTGAGGCTGACCTGCAGCTGTGGAATAGAGGGAGCAGGAACTAAACACAGCACTCCAGGTGAAGACAGATGTCACATACAAAGGTGACACAGGCAGGGTGCCAAGAAGAGGTCCTCAAAAGGCCCTTGAACCTGGATTAGCATAAAGGAGCCAGTTGGTAAGGGCGGGGATTGGGCTCATGAACCAGAAGCAGAGCCAGGGAAGGTTTCCAATGGCATCAGTTCAAACAGAGAAGATCCTGGAAAAGAAATGATGCCTCTTCAATCGCTTCCCATCCTTTCTCTCTCCATTACAGAGTTGAGTTTATTATTCTCTGGAGTTCCTGGCACCCTATCATTATTGGTCTAAACCTCTCTCATATGTTCCATTTCCTTTGGTCCTCATTCCCCACTTTCCTTTTCCATTAGGAGCCATTCTGATGCATTTAAATGCATACTTTTGTTTGTATGTGTTCTGAAATTCTGTATTTTGTTTTTGTACTGTGTACATAAATTTTCATTTACATAAATGGAGCTTTGCTTTGTATTTCCTTCCAATTTTACCTTTTCAACTCAGAACTGTATTTAAGCTCTATGCCTATAACTGTCTGTTCATCTAGCCCGTGGTACAGAGCTTCTGCACTTCCCCATGAAGTACATCCACTACATTATAGCCATCCAGCCTCTGTAACTGACAGCTTCTAGTTCTCACCATCACAAACAGCACAGACGTGTCTCCCATGAATCTGTAAATGAATGTGGAATAGTTGTCCAGAAGAAGATTGGGTTGTAGGGTACTTAATATTTAATATGGCAAGGTAAAGCCTGGTTGCCATATCAATATATCTTCCTATCTGCACCATAACAAAGGTTTCAATATTTCTCCATCCCTGAAAAACTTGACATTGTCCATACTTCTAATTGTTGGCAATGAAAGGGTTGGCAAACTATGGCCTTTGGACGA
The DNA here is from genome assembly GCF_025265405.1 of Mesoplodon densirostris. Lineage (NCBI taxonomy): Eukaryota > Metazoa > Chordata > Mammalia > Artiodactyla > Ziphiidae > Mesoplodon > Mesoplodon densirostris. The sequence continues at coordinate 184,920,735 of NC_082662.1, read as the reverse complement.
GCAGCTTGTTTTTATAAATAAAATTTTACTGGAACACAGCCATGCCCGTTCATTTATGTATTGTCTATGTTTGCTTTCATGCTATAATGACAGAGCTGAGTAACTGTAGCAGAGGTGGTATGGTCTGCCTAGCCTAAAATGTTTACTATTGACCCTTTAAGAAAAAGTTTTATGACCCCTAAGAAGTCACATTTCATTATTGTTTTAAGATTAATTTCTCTGATTACTTAAATTTAAGCAACCCTACATATGCCCATTGGCCCTTCGATTTTCCTCTTTTGTGACTTACCTGTTGGTACCCTTTTGGATTTCTTTCTTTTCTGTTGTTGATAGGCAAGAGTTTGTTATGGTCTAGACAGTAAACTCCTTATTAGCATAGGCTTTGCAGATGTCTTCCCCATTCTGTCAGCTTCCCAGTAAGTGTACATGGTAAACTTTACAGAAAACCTTAAGTATCAAATTAACCACAGTGTGCCCTACCACTTTGAGGTTTAAGGAGCCTTTCACCAAATGGTATTGATCTTTATCACAGTTTTTGCTTTGTTTTGCATTTATCAAAATAATCATATTTCTCTTTTTGTCTATCAATACAGTGGATCACATCAATTTCCTGAACTTCTGAATTCCTACAGCTCTTTCTTATCTGAACTTATAGTTTGTATTTGCCTTCTATTATACATATGTATATTCTCCCCCTTGGTTGTAAACTCCTGATAGAGAAAGCCATACATTCCATATTGTAAGGGCCCAATAACATGTTAAAAAAATCAGATGAAAGATTGCCATGGCCAGCATGAAATGGAACCCAATGTATTCCATTAGACTAACTCTATAAATCTATCGTTAGTATTCTGAGGACCAACTTTATACCAAACTCAGATTTATATGGAAAAGGATATCTAAACACTGCTTAATAGTATTAGAGAATATATATATATATATATATATATATATATATATATATATATATATAGTACTGAGTTCTGTTAATCATCCAAAGTTTTAAATTAAATAATCAGAAATGAATTTTTCCTCTTGATGCATACTCAGCATTTCAAAATTCAAGCATACTTTAATTATGTTTTCCTCACTAGTTGTACCATTTCTATTCAAACAACACGAAAAATAATAATAAATGTTTTTGTTCAAAATAACTCTTGCCTGGTCATAGCTCTTATGTGCAGATTTCCAAATAGTTTTATCTTACATTTTATGTTATTCAGAGTTGTTTTCTTCCTTCTTTTTTAAAAAGAGAATGTAAGAGAGAAGTTTTCATTGCCCTTTTTCATATGTTTTTATGCTCATATTTTAATGTCTGAGGAAGAACCAAAAGCACAAAGAGCTTTCCCTCATTCTTCCTCTAGTAAACCAAGCTGAGTTTCAGACTAAGCAATGGCAATGGACATAGGATAGTATCAGTGATACTAAGAAAATCCAGTTTTCTAGCTCCATACCAATTTCTGCTCCCCTAAGGTTTAAAAACTCTGTAATAATTACGAGTGGTACAGGCTCCTTTTACTTCTATGACGAAGTTTTATGGGAGTTTCATATTGACAACACTCCAACAAAAAGAAAAGTTTTTTGTTGTTGTTTTATTTTTTTATTTTATTTTATTTTTGGTAAGCAAGGTTTAAGATTCAGAGATTAAATAGCTGTGAAATTAAGAACTGCAGAGAGCCTAACTATGAAAGTTCAAGTGTTCATTTGCTAAATAAATTCTTATTTAATCAGAAATCATCCCTTTAATTAGGTATGAGTAGTTTAAACTATGGTGTCAACAATCAGGTGAAATAGGTCAATATTCATTCTCTGGTGGGGACAGTCTCCAGGAAATAACCACACGGACTCCAGTGAGCCTCTAAGATATTGCACAGCTTAACAGACCTACCTCTCCTCATCCTTATTTCTACTCTAGGAATTGACCAGAGTTAGCTTGTGCTGCTCCAAATTGTTCTCATGTGATTTCTCGCTTCCAATGATTCTCTGTATTGTTAGGGAAGACAGGGCTGTTGTTCTCCTAAATGTCATGCTGGGTGTATCAGAATGCAAGGTCCTGATCGATTTTAACCAATCCACTTCTCAGGGTTGTGCCTGCAATGAGTAACCTTGACAATGGAGACAACCTGCATCCCTGGACAAACGGCAGGTTGTATTTACTGCTTGCTATAAAAGCAACAGATTCCCCAAACTCAGTGTTCCTCAGGTGTGATGCAGACCTACTGTGTGCTTAGTACCTATCAGAGCTGTACTGTGTCACTTCCACAGGACCTGGGGTCAAGGTGACCCAACACATATATGCTGAGGTTCTTGCTGCTGGCTGTACCAAGAGCAATGAAGTCCTTGCCTCTGACCTGGTAGTATTCTATTTTCTGCCAGCATCCATGAAATAGTAACAGACTAACTAACTTTAAGTAGGGGAATATCACATCACAGACCCAATATCTATGACAATTAATTTTGTTTGTTTGTTTGTTTTTTGGGTTTTTTTGCGGTACGCGGGCCTCTCACTGTTGTGGCCTCTCCCCGTTGCGGAGCACAGGCTCCGGACGCGCAGGCTCAGTGGCCATGGCTCACGGGCCCAGCGGCTCCGCGGCATGTGGGATCTTCCCGGACTGGGGCACGAACCCGTGTCCCCTGCATCGGCAGGCGGACTCTCAACCACTGCGCCACCAGGGAAGCCCTAATTTTTAATTTTATTTTAAGTTTCTAGCCAAGTAAAATTTATTTAAAAAATGGAAAATCTGGAATGAAAAGCAACATGGAAAATCCTTAGATTTCTATATCTGCTTTCATTCTCTGCTCAACTTTTTAATTAAAAAAAAAAAAAAAAGTTTAAAGATCCTAAAGGACCTCTATCAATCTTAAACCATACCCTTTCTTTTTTCTTTCTATTTCCTCAACAGAAAATTAAAACTTTAACAAGCCTTTTAAAAGCAAAATAAACCCTAAATCATAATCCTGAAGAACTTTTCTCCGAATTGTTTGAATCACGGGGGTATATACAATAGTTCCAAAGTTCCAAAGTTCAAGATTCTATGCTCAAGAAATCATTTAAGCCAGGAACATGATTCTTGGGGCAACAGTACAAGCTTAGAAGGTAGAAATGTCAGAGAAAAAAATCAATAAAAGACTGTTCATAAAAAGACAGGCTTAAGATAGGACAGGAAAACAAGAGGAAGGACAAACAGGAAGGCAAACAGGAAGCTCATCTGACCCTACCAGGTGTCCACAAGTCCAAATGTTACATAAATGAAGTTTTGCAGAAAAGAATGTTTTGAAGAGAAATATGTCTTCCAAGGTGGGAGCTTTAGCCCAGAGGGTGATAAGGATACACAGAGAAGCATTAGAACTCTTAACACTTTTTTCAATTATAATATGAATGTTTACTGTTTTAGCTCATTGATTTAATGAATAAATAGCTTAAACTATAGGGCAAGACCTGCTTTAGAGCAGATATTAGCAAACTATGACTGGCTGGCCACCACCTTTGCTTGTAAATAAAGCTTTATTGAAACACAGCCACACTTAAATCCTTGGGTATTCTCTGTCTGTTCTCATGCTACAATATCAGAGCTGAGCAGGGGCAGCAGGGACCATATGGTCCACCAAGCCTAAAGTATTTATCACCTGGCCCTTTAAAGAAACAGTGTGTTGACTTGTGCTCCTGATGATAAGACATCCCATATGAGCACAACAAGTCACCACCTTCATGGAACTCATTCTAGTGGGGAGCAGACAATGAACAAGTATACATAAAAATACATAACACACGGGCCTCCATGGTGGCGCAGTGGTTAAGAGTCCGCCTGCCGATGCAGGGGATACGGGTTCGTGCCCCGGTCTGGGAGGATCCCACATGCCGCGGAGCGGCTGGGCCCGTGAGCCATGGCCGCTGGGCCTGCGCATCCGGAGCCTGTGCTCCGCAACGGGAGAGGCCACAACAGTGAGAGGCCCGCATACCGCAAAAAGAAAAAAAAAATAAAAATAAAAATAAATACATAACACTGGGCTTCCCTGGTGGCGCAGTGGTTGAGAGTCCACCTGCCGATGCAGGGGACACGGGCTCGTGCCCCGGTCCGGGAAGATCCCACATGCCGCAGAGTGGCTGGGCCCGTGGGCCATGGCTGCTGAGCCTGCGCGTCCAGAGCCTGTGCTCCGCAACGGGAGAGGCCACAACCGTGAGAGGCCCGCGTACCACAAAAAAAAAAAAAAAAAATTACATAACACATTTTTAGGTACTGGGAGGTGCTATAAAAAAAAGAATAAATACAGGATAAGGGGAAAGAAAATGTTTACATTAATGTATAGGTGCTTGCTATACTGAACAAATGCTTTAAGGTTTAAAATCTCACTTTTAAAAGGAGAAGTTTCAAAAATTAATTAATGCTTTTTTTCTATTTATGATCTGTAATTTGCCTTTGCTAAACCAAACTTTGATGCTGTGCATTAACTGAGGAAAAACCTTTACGGTCCAAATTTCTATGCAATGTTGAATGACTATTTCTCAGATAAAATTATCCACCAGTAGAAAACTTTAATGTTCTCTTTTACATAAATGGCTGGAGCATGACAGGTGAGAACTTAAGGGAAGAGATCCTAAAGAGAAGAACAACTAAATTTGTGTCATAGAACTTTAGAAGTGAAAAGGCTGAGAGAGGCAGGTGTGGAGGAAGAGGATATATGGGAAATTTCTGTACCGTCCCCCTAGTTTTGCTGTGAACTTAAAGCGGCTCTAAAATATTAAATTATTAAGTCTTTTTAAAAGACAAGAATTTAAGAGATTATTTTGACTCTTTGTCCAAGGAAAAAGTAATAAAGTTCCAGGGAGACTAAGCCCACCTAGCTTGCCAAACCAGACAGTGGCAGAGGCAGGCATATGGCACCGAGGCCTTTCACCCCCAACAGGCTTTACATCAATACAGCCACAGAAGAGGCACAGGAGGGTCATGCTCCCAGCTCCGCCTTCACCCGTATACTGCCTGAAGTGCTAGAAGATCTGAATTCTGGTCTCTCTTTTGCCACACACTGGTTATTTACATAATTCCTTTACATTGCAAGTTCACACATGAGTTTCCTCATTTGTACAGTATCCCCCTTATCCTCAGGGGATACGTTCCAAGAGCCCCAGTGGATGCCTGAAACCACGGATAAGACCAACCCTATCCATACTATGATTTTTCCTATACATACACATGTATGATAAAGTTTTATGTATAGACTAGATACAGTAAAAGATCAACAACTAACAAAACAGAACAATTCTAACGATATACTGCTATAAAATTTATGGGAATGTGGTCTCTCTCAAAATACCTTACTGTACTGTATTCATCCTTCTTCCTGTGATGATGTGACATGATAAAATGCCTATGTGATGAGATGAAGTGAGGTGAAGGACATAGGCTTTGTGACAATGCGTTAGGCTATAGCCCTTCTAAGGGTAAGTCAGAAGGAGGATTATCTGCTTCAGGTGATCGTGATGGTTTGATGTCGGGAGCAGATGATGACGACGCTTGGGGATTCTGGGCAAGACAGAGCAGGACGGCTCAAGACTTCATCCCGCTACTCGGAACGGCATTCAACTTAAAATGTATGGATTGGGGCTCCCCTGGTGGCGCAGTGGTTGAGAATCTGCCTGCTAATGCAGGGGACATGGGTTCGAGCCCTAGTCTGGGAGGATCCCACATGCCACGGAGCAACTAGGCCCGTGAGCCACAACTACTGAGTCTGCGCATCTGGAGCCTGTGCTCCGCAACAAGAGAGGCCGCGATACTGAGAGGCCCGCGCACCACGATGAAGAGTGGTCCCCGCTCGCCACAACTAGAGAAAGCCCTCGCACAGAAACGAAGACCCACACAGCCAAAATAAATTAATTAATTAATAAACTCCTACCCCCAACATCTTTAAAAAAAAAAAAAAAGGTATGGATTGCTTATTTCTGGAATTTTCCATGTAACATTTTTGGACCACAGCTGACCCGGGGTAACTGAAACCTCTGAAAGTGAAACCTCGGAGAAGGGAAGACTTGTGTATGGAATTTCTTCTGCCCTTCCCATCTTTAGAACCCCAGTAGGGGACCACTGCAGAGCACAGGCCTAAGAGGGCGGGCTCTGGAACTCAACTGCATGATCTCAAATCCTGACAAGTTTCCTACCCTCCTTCAAATACAGTTGACCCTTGAACAACTCAGTGCTTACAGATACTGAACCTCTGTGCAGCCAAAAATCCACATGTAACTTTACAGTCAGCCCTCCAGATCCATGTCTCTGCATCTGCGAATTCAACCAACAACAAATTGTGTAGTACTGGAGTACATACTTATGAAAATCATCCATGGACAAGTGGACCCACACGGTTCAAATCCATATTGTTCAAATGTCCACTGCGTATCTTAAATCTAACAGTGGACATGGTTAAAATCTTGCCCCATGGTGCCCCACTTGCTTCTCCATGGAAAGCAATGTGTATAAAGACAAAACAGAACAATCTCCTTCTATAAAAGAGGGTAAGCAGCGTTCCTACCCTCATAGGGCTGTTATAAGAATTAAATTAGTTACAATATACACTCTACTACATATAAAGATAACCAACAAGGACCTACTGTATAGCATAGGGAACTATACTCAATATTTGTAATAACCTGTAAGGGAAAAGAATCTGAAAAAGAATAGATACATGTATACCTGAATCACGGTGCTGTACACCTGAAATTAACATGATATTGTAAATCAACTATAGTTCAATTTTTTTAATTTTTTAATTAAAAAGAATTAAGTTAGTTTATATTACATGTATATGTGTGTGTGCTTAGATAGAGCCTGGCACATGTGCTAAAAATAATATCAGTTACTGAAAAATTCTATTGGGTTGGCCCAAAAGTTCGTTCGGGTTTTTCTGGGACATCTTATGGAAAAACCCGGACGAACTTTTTGGCCAGCCCAATACTTCTGAGTGTGTGAGAAAGACAACATTTAAGATATCTGAGTCATGGAAAAGCTTGAGTATTCTACAAAGTGCTGCTATGCCCCCAGATTCTTTCTCCATACCTCTAGCTTTCTAGGTGCAGCTCCTGACATGGCCTAGGAATGCAATACATCCTTCCGTGAGACCCCTGCAAGCAAGCATTCCATTTGCTACAGCCCCTTCTAATTATAAATGAGGTCTAAAATGATTCAGAGGGAACTGAGTAATTAATAAGCAAAAGTTTTATTTGAGCGTCTGTTCTGTGGTTGGCACCTCCCAGGTCAACTAACTGGTAGTCATTTTCAGCTTAGGTGTGTCTGGGGTATGGTAAAAGCCATTTAAACGGTAACTAACAGTGCAGAATACAGCTAAGCAATTGGATAAAATCCCTCACCATCACAGTAGGATGCCCCATGCAAATATAAAAATAAATTTTTAAAATCTACAACAATGGAAATGTTGACTACCAAAACAGAGCTTTGAAAAGGTCAGGTCAAACATGTAAAAGCCAAAGACAGGAAAAGGATTAGAGTCATTATACATCCTGGAAGATACAACATGATATTGAAAGTTCTTTGAGCTTTTTTGTTTTCCTTTTTTTTTGGCGGTACGCGGGCCTCTCACTGTTTTGGCCTCTCCCGTTGCGGAGCACAGGCTCCGGACGTGCAGGCTCAGCGGCCATGGCTCACAGGCCCAGCCGCTCCGCGGCATGTGGGATCTTCCCGGACCGGGGCACGAACCCGTGTCTCCTGAATTGGCAGGTGGACTCTCAACCACTGCGCCACCAGGAAAGCCCTGTTTGAGCTTTTTTATAGCTATGTTGCTTTTCCTTACCAGGTGCTCATAAAATCAGCAGACTTCAAACTCAGCCACTGAAGGGCTCTATTGAACCACAGACCTCGGGACCTGGCGCTCTTCAATAAAGACAGGAGAATAGCTGATCTGAATGAAAAGCCTTTAACACTACCAAGTTCTTTGCGGGAAAGAAACTCAGTGTTATCATATTTTTTCTGGAGGTGCCGTCATTGTGGTTCAGCTCCCACGTGTTTCTAGGTAATGGGCAAAGTAGCCACCACTCAAAGTCTGTTCCCACCACAAGTAGCTACCATATTCCTCTCCACGCTCTCAAACTGCCTGAAGCTTTAGATCCATGGCTTTTCACTAAGACTACTTTACAGGGAAACATTAGCAACATTTTTATCAATAACAATTCCAAGCCCTATGTGTCTGAAAAACTCTTTAATAATGCATTGCTTCCTAATGATTTTACCAATAAGACAGCCATTGATGAATTTCAATTCGGGTCTGCAATAGAACAGTCCACAAGTCAATGCTGAACACTGTGCTGGGGAATGGCCCGATTCGTTAAAAGTCCAGGAAAGCCTCTCATTAGGTGAGGAATAATGGTTTGGGCAGCAATTTTTAAGGCAGGTTGAAAATATCACTTCCAAAGGCAAAACTTTTCCACCAAAATGGTACCCAGTTTGCAGTATTATAGACTCCACTCGAAATTAACTATGCAATGCACCGGTTCATGACCAAAGAAATTGCCAGTTGTTATTTTAACTGTAAACATTAGCTGTAGAGTATCATAACCACTTACAGAAACATGATATTCTAGTGTTGTAATGGGACACCAATTGCGAAATGTATCAGCAGCAAAGGATATTATGAAATAGATCAATACTCTCATTATTAAACATTAAAAAGCAAAGGTAAAAAGACCTTCATGTGTATGTTTCTATTTTTAAAACAAGGCTGAAAAATTTAAGGATCCTGATATTTTTCAGAGCAAGTTACTAATTTTCTACTTTCTCTTTCTTTATGGAGGCAGCTTTACGTGGTCAGTCAGATGAAAATGTTCATGATATGACTAGCCACTAAACCTGCTTTCCTTTTAACAGCTCATAGTAGTAACAAAGAAAATTGTTATAGTTTCAAGTCATATTCTTGGCCTCCACATCAATGTTTTTTGAGTCCTGTTGTTCTTAAGTGCTAGTATGGTTTTCTGAAAGAAAAGGAATTTCCTGCATTTTTAGATATTGTATATCCATGTAGCTACACTTCTGAATAAAAATAATTGCACCATACAAAATCTGTTATTGTATGCTATTTATTTATGCACCACTTAAGGAGGACGGCTGAGCTAAACTTGCATTTGATTCACATTATTCATTCTGCCTTGCCCCTGGAAGCTTAGCAAGCATCTCTTTCCTTCCTTCCAACGCTCTCCCTGTCCTAAGGGATGGTGAAAGATGGAAGAACACAACAGAATATAACAGGAATACAAATGTATATTCTTTTCAGCCCAAAGGAAGGGCTGGCAACTGAATAGATTGCAAATAATTTCCGCTGTTTCATATTCCATGGAGTTCAATTTGAACTTGCTAAGAGTGAACCTGAGCAGCTGCCTTTTCTGAAATTATAATACATTTTGTAATTTAGGTCACAGTATCTTCAGGCACAGATTAAATCTAAAAGTGAGGATATGTATCATTAAAGTTTGTTTTTAATCTTCCTAACTCTTCACACTTTGCCTTACTGCAGATAAGGAATGCAAAGTGTGTCTCCTGGCACCTGTGAAAAACCTTGAGGAAGCCTCAATAATGTCAAGCGTCTGGATACCAATAAAATGCTAAACAGAGAGAGAGGAGAGGCAGTGTGAGGGAGGGGTGGGAGTAGGGAGTGGAAGAGAAAATAAACACAAAAGCCTGACTCAAAATAAGGAACCCAAATGAGGAGGACTAAAGCTTTAATCTGTTTTCATAATTAACACAGCTGTATTATAATTTGATTTTTATTCTAATGATACCATTTAGCTCTGCTTTGAATATTAAAAATGAGCCAAGTATAAAATTACCGATCACTTACAAATCATTTCTATCTGGGCTTCATTTCTTGCTCTTTTTAAAAAAATAGAACGATACGTTAATTAATGAAAACCTAAGAGTATAGCCATTAAGCATATTCATATTCCCCGCTGTGTTTGTAAAAATTTCTGATGTGAGGACGCGATCCCAGAGCAATATAATCAGAAATTCTGTGGATGGCCCCAGGCAAAAGCATTATTATTATTTGTTTAATTCTTCAGGTGACTGAAATATGCAGCCAGAGCTGAGAAATACTGCTGTCAACCAGTTGCATCATACCAATGTCTTCCTTGGGCAAGAATGTGAAATCGAAGAGCCTCCACAAAGTCTTGCAAAATCATCTGCAAGTATTTTCTGGAAAACAGTTGCCTGAGACAAAAAGGTTCAACACCGGAATACACTTTGAGTGCATCTGAACCTTGATCTCATGGATATTTGACCTGATTACAGCAACTGTAATAATTATTTGCTTCATAAACATTTGAGAAATACTGATTTCAGAAGGTTTACTGAGAGTTCAAAACTAGGTATTTAAAGTATTTATATGGACACAATTCTGAACATTAAACTTTTCATTGGGCACATGTGTCACTAATAATTTTTTGAAAAGCTTAAAAGCAGATAATAAAGCAAGGATTATAAATGAAGTATTTTAGTTCTGCACAAAGCAGCCCCTGAAAAGAGCTTCCTTACTTTCACCTGGAGATGTATCTAATCCTTTTTTGACTTCTGGCCTCCCTACCCCAAAAATGACTTTGAAATAGTGTGTCAGGTGTAAAACAGGGACTCATAAAAGTGAGGTGAAGGTGAAATGAGCTTATAACACAAGTGAAGTGCCTAGAACAGTTCCTGGGATGTGCTCAGTGCTCAGAGCAAGTGAACTCATTATTATTACTGCCTGGTCATTCTACAAGAATTGAATGGATAGACGCAAGAACGAATGGTGTGTCTTGGTAAAGGCTTTTTTAGTCCTGTCGAGTCTCCTATCCAAAAAACTTATCCCTACAGGGTCACATTCATTTACCCCTACTGGGCACTAGTGGCAGGATATATGGTTGAGGCACAGCAAGAAACGAGGAACACAAAACAGGGATATGCCAGAGATAAATCTCCTGTATTTCTCTGTTTCGCATGAGCCAGCCCTGCAGGTGCCTGGACTGATGCCCAGGCATTCCCAAAGACTTGCTCAAGTAGTATAATTTTCAGTGCCTAAGAAATACAGAGCCCAGAGGTCTCAAGAAACCATAAAAATACTTTATCAGAATCGTAACAGTCCTATTCCCTACTTTACCCATTTCATGCTTAACAAATACCCAAATCAGCTATGTAATGTAATTCATTATAGACGTGTTCTAGGAAGATGCTAAGGAACATATGAAAATCATCATCTCCTACCCTCTACTCCTTGTCCAACAGATAATTACAAAAGCCAATTCATTTAACCTCATTTAACTATGTTTACAGCCAGGAGGACCATGAGAGAAAACGAATCATTTTCAAATTATCGAACATTCAGAGCATTTAAGTAATTCAGTGATGAATTTTTACACAAGTTATGACATAGCTATCCAAGATCCTCAGGACTAAAGGATCCCATCGCGGGGCTCATTGCTTGACTCTAACCTACAGGTGGGAGGGGTTCCACGTGGCACAATGGCCACCCCTCTGCATTCAAGGAACACCCCAAAGTATATGGAAAATGGATCCCAATACTTACGCACCTCCAAGCACTTGAAAGAAAAACCTAACTTTAAACTCAGTCACAGGCCTGAAATTCTCCTTCCTCTCCTCTCCTCTTTGCATATGCTAAGGTTATTGTGTCTGTTCAAATCTCTCCCCCCTACTCTGGCCCTAGAGAGTTCTGGACCCCTTTGCCATGTTACTGATCTAGATGGATTGAGCCCCATAATTTTCTCTTTATTTCACTTATGATCCAAATTCTTTAGAATGAAAGAAAGCCTAGGAGCTCTGACCAGCCAGTAGGAATTCTTCCCCCTAAGTGTTTTGGATAGCTGAAGAAGAAGTAAGATTTTTAAATAAAAGATTTTGATAAATGGTTGCTAACAGTGCAGTAATCCCCCAAACATTGATAGTTTCAAAAATTAAGATTTCACTTCATACTTATCAGTTGAATTATTAAATATGTTTGGAAGATTATAAATCAGGTTTCACACTGATTGTTATGAGATAAATAATTTTCTTTTTTGGCTTAGCATTTTAGAATTTTCTTCTAAACAACTTTTCCTTTATAACTTTTAAAATGGCACCCCAGTTGTAAGTTTTTGATGATTAGAACACATATAAAGCTCATTCTCTCCCTTGTCTTCCTGAAACTCTTCTATATTTTAATCAACAGCTTCCCTTTGTCAAAATAATTTATTCAAGCTTTAACCTCCTCATTTTTCAAGTAATCCCTCACTTTTCTCTCAACATTTTGTAAATGAAGAATATGGGAACGTGTGAATCTTTTACTTCTCTTCTCCTCCCCCAGAGTTTATTTTAGACGTTTGTCTTCATTGCAACTTCAAGAATAGATGGTCTATTTGTACTCATTAGCTAACTTCTGATTGCCTAGCAGTTCCCTTCAGCTGAGTAAAGATTAGCCTTTTTTTTCCTGCAAACTTAGCTATGCCTCTTACCTATCTGCCATCTTTACAGTATTATGGGTGGAAGAAGAGAGGGCAGAGATGACAAGAAAGAGGTGGATCCAAAAATAAAAGCAAGTAATCACCGAGACTGGCTCTTTTCCTTGTGACATTTTCCTGGAATACAAAAGCTCCAGGTGGCATTCCTGGTATCATAAAATTCTCAGCATGCTTCTGACCTTACAAAAGCCATAGAGAGGCTGAAGTTTCTAACTGATCCAGGAGAATCTTAAACACAGGGTGCAGAGAACAGAACAAGACACAGTCTTTGAATCCGAAATGATCTGGTTTTTATTTTCCCAAGTTAAGGTTTGGTTCCATGTAGGGCCCAGTTTTTCATCTTATGCAAAACAGTCCTTTGACTTCAAAGTCATGCTCCCAGGCAAGTTATCAGAGGTGCTGGTCTACCAGCTCCACATGCTATATGCCCGGTATTGGTTACATTAAGGAAAGACAGGTCTAAGCAGAGGGGAAAATTAACTGATGGTTTGATAGAGGGTTTTTTCCCCAAACACCATTCTCATTTTCCTTCTTTCTTAGTGCTACACAAATATGCATTTGGGACATTTTGGCTTAACTGTACAATTGTACTTCATATTGTCACCATACAACATAGCAAAGCACTAAGTATTAGGTTATCCTGTTTGGGTAAGAGCTGAAACTCAAGTATTCTGGTAACTGGAACTAGGTAAGACTTCTTCCCAAAAGGAACTGAGTGTTTTGTTTTGTTCTGCTTTGCTTTCATACAAACTGCTTTACACAGAGAGGAAGTGGGAGACTAGGTAAATGCAAGAGTTAAGCATGTATCTGATTAGGTTTCAGATATATCTGAAGTACTGAGGCAGAGGGTGGATGCTCTGAGACATAAGCCACATCAGAGAGAGAACTGAGAAATAAATAAGGACTCTGAAATCGCAACCCAGAGTGGGCAGCACGGCTAGAGGCAGAGAACGGGATTTCCAGGCACGGAGTGGCAGGTGGAAGGGAAGCCTGGCCCCTGGGCTGGGCACCAAGGTAAAGAAAAAAGACTTGCAGCAGAGAGAGTCGTCCCACCAAATGCAAACCCTTCAGGGATGCAAATCCTGAAGCTGAGGTGGTCATTCCCCCACGACACAGAGGAAATCAGTGTTTATCTCATTTCAAAGAAACTGCTGAGTATTCCTGGCACCAAAAGAGTTAAGAGCAAAAGTGACTGGGGTAAAACAGCAGGATTTTCCTTTTTTTTTTTAGAAAGTGAAGTGAGAAGATATTACAAAGAACCATGAGAAGTAAGTGTCGTCAGAGAAGACAAGGTTATGACCGGCAGACTAATTCACGAGGTTCCTGTAAAGCCTCTCACATCTACGAAACTCCCAGAAACACTAACATTTTACTGCAGAGACTGCCAGACCACTGGAAGCCATGAGAAGACTAAACATCACAGAGGGACCCTAAACTTGGAGTTGGAAGCATAGCGGATTTCAGGGTTTCTCCTTTGGGGAAGGAGTGTGTTCTGGTATGGGACGAAAGATGCATAGAGATACTTGATGGCTAGAGAAGAGGACTGTCCACCAAGGACTCGGGATCCCATTCTTAGGTTCACACCTAGCCAAGCACTACATTTCCAGCCCCTCAGGGGTGGGTGTTGTAACTAAGACCAAGGCAATAGGATAGGGGCAGGAGTGATTATAAAGCTTCCGTACCTGGCCCCCAAAACTCCTAAAGCATGTCTCCCCCACTGCCTTCTGAAAGTCCTGTATTAAAGCTGGCAGTGATTCCATCAGCCTGTGTCCCTGAATTACTCCATAAAAGAGAATTATCACCCTCTTTCCATTGTCACCAAGGGAATTTACGTGAGCAAGAAATAAATTTCACTTGTGTTAAGACACTGAGAGTTTAGTGTTCATCAATTATAGCAGCTAACATGAATATACCAAAACATTCCATGAAACCAAATTTTTAAAACTACCCATTTAATACAAAAAATGAACAGGGAGATATAATCTATTTGAATAAATATGATATATCACATTAAACTATAAATGATTCTAATTATAATGCATAGAAACTTAAACTTGCATGAGCTTCAAATGTAAGCCAAGTAGTAATCCTATATCCAGCATTATAGCAGGCTAGATATCCTCCAACTAAACACTTTAAAATCTTTTAAAATTCATCTGATTTAGCAAGAGAGTGGGAAAATCTTCAAAGGCCAAAAATGACAAAAAGTAAATCCAGAGGGAGAACCAAGTGCTGAAACCAGTGGCTCTCCAAAAAGTACCTCCAGGTCACTTGCTTTTAACTTGTGGAATATGAAATTGAAAAACAAAGCTTAGGCATACAAAAGATGAGAAGTCAGATCACAACCCTCCAAAGGCTGGTTCCCAAAATATGATCCTCAATAGAGAAATTAACTATCCAAATAAAAGCACCCAACAAAGAAAAACAATAAGGAAAATTGTCTGAAAAGTCACAGGCCATGGGTGGAGAGAAATAAAATCTCCCCTGAGAATTCTTAACAAGAAGCCTAACTTCATAACAAATGAAGAATCAGAATTTACAGCACTTTCATGGCCTGAAAAACCTCAAGTGGAGAATTAAGTTAAACTAGTTCGAATTGGGGTGCCCCTAGATGCCTAGCAGAGATATACACAAATCCTCTCTGGAGAAACTACCTCAACCCCAGACCTCCAAGAATTCCCACAGATAAAAGTCTCAGTTATCATAAGCTCATAAAAATGCAAAATCACAACAATCCTGCATGAGTGAGGCTCTACAACAAAAAATCAGAGCCACAAAAGCTACATGTGTTTAAATCATCAGACACAGAATGTCTAAATGTTAATAATCAATCATTGTAAAGAAAAAAGATAGTAAAAGAATATGACAAAGGATAAGAAACTATCAAAAATATGAACCTGATTGGAAAAGCTGTAAGTAGAAATGAAAAGTGAAATATTAGAAACTCAGTGGATGGGTTAAATAACCTATTTGTCACAGCCAAAAGAAAATTAATGAAATGGAAGATAGAGCTGAAGACAGAATGCAGAAGGTAACACAAAGAGACACAGATACGGAAAATACGGAGTTTAGGAAGTTAGGAAATGAAGTTCAGACTGAGCAGATGTATTTAGATCTGTCCGATTTCCAGAAAACAATTCTAAGATGAATGGAGCAGAAGCACTGACTGAAGATATATTGATGGGGAGCTAAGGAAAGAAGCCCATTGTCAGGTTTAGGTATCCCCCAAACATCTCAAGCCAGGTGAACACAAAGAAGCCCATACCTACACTGGTTACGGTGAACCTGAGGGAATAAAAAGATCGTAAAAGCCACCAGAAAAAGAAGAACAATGAGACTGATCGCTGACTCCTCAAAAACTGAAATAGAGACTCAAAAGCAGCTGAACAAAACCTTCAAGGTACTGACAACATATGGTTCTTAACCTCCAAATGATTTTTGACCAAGATGCCATGACCATTCAACAGGGAAAGGACAGCCTCTTCAACTAATGGTGCTGGGAAAACTGGATATCCACAAGCAAAAGAATGAAGTTGGACCCTTACTTTATACCATACACAAAAAATTTACTCAAAATGGATCAAAGGCCTAAAAAGTAAGACCTAAAACTCTTAGAAGAAACATAGGGAAAAAGCTTTATGACCTTGGGCTTGGCAAGGACCTCCTGGATATGATATCAAAAAAGTAAAAACAAAACTAAAAACTCTGTGCCAATGACACAATCAACCGAGTGAAAAGGCAACTTACAAAATGGGAGAAAATATTTAAAAATCACATATCTGTAAGTGGTTAATATCCAGAATTTATTAAAAATGCCTACAACTCAACAACAAAAAAACACATATAACAACTAAAAAACAGGCAAAGGGCTTGAATAGACATTTCTCCAAAGATGACATACAACCAGCCAACAAGCATATGAGAAGACACAACATCACTAATCATTAGGGGAATGCAAATCAAGACCACAATGAGACATCACACCCATTAGGATGACTACTATTAAAAAGAAAAGAAAAGAAATGTGAAGGATGTAGAAGAAATTGGAACCTTGGGCACTGCTGGTACAAACGTCAAATGGTGCAGCTGCTACGGAAAACAGTATGGCAGTTCCTAAAAAAATTAAAAACGGAATCACTATACGACCCAAGAATTCCATTTCTGGGTATATATTCGGCTTTCTGTATCCATGGGTTTCACATCCACAGATTCAACCAACCTCCAATGATGCAAGATCCATAAATACAGAGGGCCAACTATATTCATAGTACTATACCATTTTATACGAGGGATTCGAGCATCTGCAGATTTTCGTATCCACAGGGGCTCCTGGAACCAATCCTCAGCAGATTCTGAGAGACAACTATGTATCCAAAAGAATCAAAGCAGGATCTCCGAGAGATATTTGCACACCTATGTTCATAGCAGCATTATTCACTATAGCCAGGCGGTAGAAGCAACCCAAGTGCCTATTGACAGATGAACGGATGATCAAAAACATGGTAAGTACATACAAGGGAGTATGATTCAGCTTTAAAAAAGAAGCAAATTCTGACAAATGCTACAACTGGATAAACCTTGAGGCTATTATGCTAACTGAAATAAAAAGACAAATACTACATGATGCTACTCATATGAGGTCCCTAGAGTAGTCATATTCAGAGACAGAAAGTAGAATGGGGTTGCTGGGGGCCTGAGGAGGGGGAAATTGGGAGTGGCTGTTTAATGGATATAAAAGTTTTAGTTTTACAAGAGATTGATTGAACAATATGAATATACTTAATATTACTGAAGTGTACACTTAATGGTACACTTGGGTATATCTTTGCTTCTCATGTGTAGCCAATAAGTCCCCAGGTTTTTCACTTCTTCTCTTTCTGTACTTTTCTTCTCTGTAAGACTTTTAAACCATTCTTATGTAGTCACATTTATCTCTTTTTCACATTTTGGCTTCTGGGTTTATGAAGGATTCACCCTTAACATTTTTCTTCTCCCATGATTTTATATGTTTTAAGGGTTGCTTTTTTCCTTTTTAATGTTTTGATTTTTCTTCCATCTGAAATTTGTTTTGGAATAGAAAGTGAATTAAGAGTCCAAAAAAACCAAAAACTTACCAATGGTTAAGTTGGTAAACATCGTTATACTTCTTACAACAAAAATTTTTAATAAAGTCAAATATATTTATACACATATATACAGGTATAAATATAGTTGACCCTTGAACAACTCCAGGGTTCATGCAAGTATAACTTATTGCTGGCCCTCTGTTTCTGAGGTTCCTACACATCCTCAGATTCAACCAACCACAGACATTGTAATACTGTAGTATTTACTATTGAAAAGTGTCTGTGTATAAGTGGACCCAGCAGTTCAAACCTGTATTGTTCAAGGGTCAACTGTGTACATACATACATGATTTTTAATGCTGGATTAAATACCTAGCTATCATTCAAGAATGAGGGTCAAACAATTACTCAAATATTATAACCAATTATTGTTTTTAGTTTTTATACTTAATTTTATTCCTAAAATTTACACAAAAGATGAGTATATTTTTTAAAGAATAAGAACACTGATGAACCCACAGCTATCTTAAGAGAACGCCATCAATAACTCTGAAGCCCTCATGTTCCCTTATCCCCTTCCTCCCTGGAGAGGTAGTCACTATCCTTTATTTTTATGTAATTACTTCCTTAATTTTCTTTATAATTTAAACTCCTATAAATTTTTTTAAGTCAACAGCATGTTGCTCAGTTTTAATTTTTTTGAATTTTATAAAATGAAACTCTGTATATATTTTTTCTGCAGCTTGCTTTTTTGCTCACTGATATAGGTAGCTATAGTTCATCTGTAATATATTTTCACACTATGTATTATTCCATTCCACGAATACAACACAATTTATCCATTGTAAATGTAGATGTGCTTTTGGCTTGTTTTAACTTCTTTTGTTCTTAAGGATATTCTGCTATAAACACTGATGTAAGGGTCTCTTGATACACATGTGTAGGTTTCACCAAGCTTTTGAGCTGCATCTTAAGGTGTGCACTTAGCTTAATATTTTTAGGAAATGCAAAACTATTTTCCAAAATGGTTTTACTAATGGATACATCAAATAGCAATATAAAAGTTCTCATTTTTTTATAGGAACATTATGTTATCTAAACATTGGTCATATTTTCCCTGCAACATGGAGTCTATGCTGTATGACTACTAGTAATTCATTTTGGTTTATTTCTTCACTGTTTGACTTGAATTTTCATTTATAAATAGCCCTCTTGCATGTGCAAGTTTTCCCAATTCCCACATATTCTATGATTTTACAAGTTGGGACTACCATGAATATATTCCCCCGTGACATTATTTAAATCAGAATTTGTTTAGTTCAAATGGTTTTATGGTCAAGGCAAAATCGGTGTTATACTGAATAATTGTTATCTTCCGAAAAGAAGAAAAACGTATTACAGCACCACACCTTTTACCAAGGTTTAAATGCCACCACCACCTGCTTAAGACCCTTGGTCTTTGGCTTCATGAGCCCACATACCTGACGCAGCTTAACACTGAAGACACCCATCTTCTGAGTTCTATTCCCAATTCTGCCTCTAAGAATCTGTGTGACTTTAGGAAAGGTCAAGAAACTTGACCTAAATTTTTTATTGGTGAAATGAAGAATTAAAAAAATAATCTCAAAGTTCCCTTCCACCTGGAAAATTTTCTTATTCTATGATCCTATGTCACTAGCTGGCAGTTAGCAGGCTCTATCCATCCCACAAAGGTCTTTTTTTGGGCGAGGGGAGGGTTTATTATGTTTTTCCTCCACTCTAATTTAACGTCTATAGCTGGGTGTGCATTCCTCATTTTCTGCAGGGCCTACTACTTCTGTTAGATCCTAGTCCAATAACATTCACGTTCTCTTCCTTAACTTGAAACATTTGAGCTTTTAATCCCTGTTCTACAGTAAATATTCCTATCCACTGAGAGACATTAATATTTATCACAGTAACAACTAATTCCTTAGGGTGTGACAGTTGAAAAGCAGTTTTCATGTGCACTATGTCATCGTTTTTAAATCTGTTTATGTATGTATTTATCTTGGCTGCGCTGGGTCTTCGTTGCTGCGTGCAGGTTTTCTCCAGTTGCGGCGAGCAGGGGCCACTCTTCGTTGCAGTGCGTGGGCTTCTCACTGCAGGGGCTTCTCTTGCTGTGGAGCACAGGCTCTAGGCACGTGGGCTTCAGTAGTTGTGGCTTGAGGGCTCAGTAGTTGTGGCTTGCAGGCTCTAGACCGCAGGCTCAGTAGTTGTGGCACATGGGCTTAGTTGCTCCGCGGCATGTGGGATCTTCCCGGACCAGGGCTTGAACCCGTGTTCAAGGGGTTCTGCATTGGCAGGTGGATTCTTAACCACTGCACCACCAGGGAAGTCCCACACTATGTCACCTTGGACAGTCATCCTGGTGTTCACTCTGAGTGTTCACTCTGAGATGATGGACTATCTAAGGCATCTCCCCGTTGCTCAAGTATTAGCACAACAGGCTGAGACATCTTCTGTAATAATCCACAAGCACGATCTCTGACATGCAGCAACTGCGGTGCCTCTCTCTATGGAAAGGGCCGACACGCAAGCGGCCAGCTTCCCGCTGGTGACCGGCGCAGCAGGCCAGGCTACTGGGAAAGGGAGTGGGATGAGGTGCTCTCCAGCAAGTGCCATGCTCTGCCCAGAACCACTCTGCAAGTCGCCTCCAGACAACATGGACGAGCCAAGCTGAACATATGCTCACAGAGGGGGAGTCAGGAAACAACCAGGACGTCAACATCCACATCTTGGCATGAGCTACTAAACCTTAAACAGTGTTTCCAACTTCTCTCCGTGGGGAAGAGCAAAGAAAGCCCCACGTTTCAGTGAATGTACTGACGTACCCCAAAACATACCTCCCCCAGATGCACAAGCCCTGGGAGGAACTGACACAGGACACTTGCAAGTCGGCACTGTCTCAACACTTCGCTTATCTTGTGTTAACGTGTTTATTTGCTTTTCGAGGATCATCTTGCTCACCCACAGGCAGTCAAAAGAACACACAACAGTGTCAGCCAGATTGGCTGTAACCATTATCGTAACCTTTAGTGTATCTGCTGACATTCTGTTTTTGTTCCCGATCCAGGTGTCATGCACAACAGAGCGTATTCTCTCATATGTGCATTGGTGTCCAGGAATGCCAACATAATTCAACCAACTGCTTGATATTTGAGGAAAGGACTTCACTTTTCTAAACTGTTCAAATTTTCCATCAGCCACCTACAAACCAGGGCACTCAGTGCCCACTTGATCTCGCCTGAGCTTGCCCCAGATATATTGTTCAATTATACTAAAAACAGAATGGCTTTCAATTAATCAAAAGAGCCAAAATATACCATAAGGTAGTACAATAGTTTGAGGCTGCTACACTATTCTTCTGAATAACAGTAGTTTTGCTGATAGAAACTCTCATCCTGAATCTCTAAATCGAGATGCAGGAAGGCTACGTAGGAGTAGCCTCAAACCATGCACACAGAGCCTTGGAGACGAAATTTTCTGACCTTAGAATCAACCGTAATTTCTCTTTTTTTCCCCTCACACTCCCGAACCAGTCCATCA
The DNA here is from genome assembly GCF_025265405.1 of Mesoplodon densirostris. Taxonomy (NCBI): domain Eukaryota; kingdom Metazoa; phylum Chordata; class Mammalia; order Artiodactyla; family Ziphiidae; genus Mesoplodon; species Mesoplodon densirostris. The sequence continues at coordinate 184,899,624 of NC_082662.1, read as the reverse complement.
GGACACTGTGTCACTTACACCAAATATAACCCCAGAACCTGACCACTTTTCACTATCTCCACTGCTACAATTTTAATTCAAGACATCATTATTTCTCACTTAAACTAAGAGCCTCCTGGTGAGCTGTTTCCACTCTCACCTACCAAGTGTCCGTTTCTGACACCACAGCCAAACGACCTTTATAAAGCAAAAAGAAGGTTATATCATTCCCCTACTAATCACAGTCTAACTCAGCTTCCCATGCAAGTAAAGTCAAAGCCCAATGTATCACCTTGCTGAAAAGGTCCTACATGATGTGAGCCTGGCTCACTAACTTGAACCTCTATCACCCCAACCTTGTTCACCATCCTCTGACCACAAAGGGTGGCCAGAGCCTCCTTCTCTCCTTCAGACACGCCAGGGTCATCCCCACCTCTGGCCTCTGTATTTTCTTTTTCCTCTGCTTGTAGCAGTCTTTCCCCCACCTCCCTCTCATCATTCTGATCTCAGTTCAAATGTCACTTCTCAGAAGAGCCTTCCAAGCACCAGCCTTGCTAATGTAACCCTTTAGTTTTTACTAACTCCACCTTGTTTTCTTCTTAGTAGTTTTCAAACCCTCAAAGTATGCTGTCTGTTCACTGTTTACATATGTGTTGCCTGTCCTCCCCACAGAATGGGACTATCGTTAACAGGAACTTGCATTTTTTGTTCATTAAATGTAATACCAACTCATAGAACAGTACTCAACACATAGTGTGTGCTCAAAAAATGAACAAATTAATGAAGAAACATCTGAAAATGTTTCTAAGAACCCATGCTCACTTTATTTCATGAAATACTACCAAATTATATTATCTTCTGGAATCCTAGAAGGATTACGTTAGAACATTGGGAAAATCCAACAGAAGCATCTGTTTCACATGGAAAAATGTACTAAAATGCCCGGTAATGAGTGAGCATTTTTTAGTTGTTAGTGTTCACATCTTCAAATAATCAGCCTTTGCTCATCTGGGACAAGATCAAAAGGATTTAATTGACCACAGGTACTAGATATGAATGTTATTTATGTCCTTTTTGATGCTGTTTTCCATACCCCTGCACCCACCCAGAACCATCTTATCCAACAGTATGGTTTCTGATCAACTTGTTTGATTAAGATCCTGAAGACCTTTAACATTTTCACTAAAAAGATTTCTAGTTTCCAAGTCATCTGGTATAATATGTAAAGCTGGACTAAACGAGGCTCATTCCTTTAAGACCTCGGAGGGCACGAAGGCACAACTCTAAAACATAAAACACACAGCATAGTAGACAAGCCCAGAATCCACCGTCAGATCGCCTAGGTTCTACCGTTTCAGCTTGGGGACGTCATTTCCTGATGTAAGCCTGTCTTCTTCTCGAAATCAGGGATAAGAATAGTAACGTAGCTCATAGGGGTGTTGTCAGGGTTGATGAGATACTATATCTGGAAAGGGGCCATTGGGGAGAAGTTGAGGCTGTTAGGCAGCTGGCCCTGGATAGAGCTGACTGGCACTCAGCATCCATCCTGTCTTCCATAGGTGGTACCCCTACACAGCAGGGGCTAAGCAGTAAATGCTACATTCCTCAGGACTTCTGCAGCCAGAATTCTGGATACAAATTAAACTCCACCAACGTGATACACTAGGAAGTTCTGAATGCCTAAGTGAGTCAGAGATGGTCCTCCTGCCGCTGCCTGTGCTGGACGCGTGGCCATGGAGTCGTTCCAAACTCAGCACTCTGTGTGGAGAGGCAGCCTCGGTGGTGACAGCAAGGCAGCTCCTCCTCATCCACTTGCGGCTGTGACTGTGTGTCCTGAACCAGTGTTCCAGTCCTGACCCTCACTCCTCCAACCCTTCCCCGTTTCATGAGCACCAAATCTCCTGTATTAAACCCCTTTCTGTCTGCAGTTCCTAGTGTGGTTCCTAGACCCTGTATTGAAATCTAATGGATATACATACATTTAAGAATAACAACAAAAAGTACTACCTCTGGAGCATGACTATGTACCAAGCATCATTCTACGTCTTTGTGTACACTGATACATTTAATCTTCTAACAATCCTATAAGGCAGATCCTACTATTATCTTTGTTTTTTAAGGAAAAAAACTGAAGAACAAAGAGATTAAAAATTTGCCCCCAAATTAAATAGCTACTACATGGCAGAGGCAAGCTTCAAACACAGGCACACGTTTAACCATTTCTCACAAATATAACAGGCAAATTGTAACACAACTTAAAACAGCCCACCCTTCTTCCAGTGAACAACTGCAGAAAAATAAAATCACATACAGGTAGCTCTGAAAAGAATCCTGTATACAATATAGTCCAATCCCCTCATTTTGGATCTGGAGAAACTGAGGTTCTGGGCAGTTATATGACATAACTAAGCTCACATCACTGAAAATAAATAAAACCCAGGAATGGAATACAAGTATTTTAACACCAAATGCAGGATATCATGATGCCAATATTTTTTCCTAATTTTTAACCATTCTACGTCTCCAAAAATACTTGATTTTTGCTGATATGTACCTGGAGAGGTATTAAGCTTTGAAAGTCAGCAAGACTGAAACTTCTGTTGAGTCCTTTTTTGATATAATTAATAAAGGGAAAGAGGGACTGGCTACAGAGCAAAAATGAAAAAGATTCTAATTAGTATTTTAAAACTCAATATTTACCAGTATTTTAAACTTTATAGAGAAAGTTTGACCTAGAGCTATTATGAGTAACACATAACTTTCATAATTAGGTCATTTCCACTTCAATTTTCTGCCATTCCATATGGCAAAAATTATGTGAAATCTCAAAGGGTTAATGAAGGGTTGTATTTTTAAAGAGATGTAGTACGTGGTCTTTTCAGCAAATGTGGTATGCATTTTTACCTCTCTGATAATTAGCAAGATGTGAAAAATCTGAACACCCCTGGGAAAAGTGCTACTGGGCATTCGTGTCCCTAGATTTTTCTGGTTTCAGTGATAATTATAAAGCAAAAGCAAATTAACATTTTCATCTTAATAACCTCAGAATTTTTTTAAAGGAAAAATTAAATCAAGCCCATAGATTTTTCCATGATATGATAAAATATCATCACTGCTGTATTAGAGAAATGACCTTGAAGTGACCTGGATTTTGAAAACTCTTTTAAAAATAAAACAAGGAACTGACTTTGGGGGATGTTATTTGTGTTGTGTTTTTTTGTTTTTTTTTCTTTTGCAATTTATTTTCACAACTTTAATCTCTTGGATTGGAATTCCAAATCTCTGATAATTAAAAAGTGAATCTGCAAGGAGATAACATTTTCTCTCTCTGCCAGATTGCCCAAGTAGCAACCCGGCTGGGCAACAGCAATCATGGAAAATGATGCATATGAGTCCCTGAATAGAAATAAAAATGCCAGCATGTGTTTATTCCTCAGCAGTAAATAAAACCCCAGTTATTCACACTGTTTAAAGTGCGTCTCCCTGGGGATACCGATCCTCCCCCAGCATCTGCAGCATGAGTTCACATAGCAAGGCTGCAGGTAACACTGGGTGGGGCAGCTTCCCAAAATGCCCCGGGAAAGGCTGGCTTCCCACGCCCCATCATGTCTCTACAAAATACAATCTGGCAACTTAGACAGTTCTATACATCAGGCTGCTTGGTGTGTTGTGAAGTAACTTGACTAGGTTTTTATACAAGTGTTTGAATTCAGAAAAATCACTGATTTCCAGTAGAGACAGGAGACTATGACATTAGTAAAGAAACTCTGGCCTCCCAACTCTTTCATTAAGTATATTTTTGTGAACTCCTTATAAATTCCATGTTTTAAAATATTTCCTTATAAATCCATTTATTAAGTAAACATTCATTTAGTTATATTTTAACAAACTAAGTTTAACCACCAGAGCTCTGATTAACAAGGGATTAACAATGACGTCCCAGACAAAAGAAAAAAACAAAAACCACCCCCCAACAACAAAAACCAGTGTTGTTTCACTGAGGTGTGCAGCATAATCAAGGGAAAATGTCTGATTTCCACCAGATGGATGGATACTGAGGAGACTTTGAGGATGCCCTGGTATGTCCTAGAGTTCCTTGAGTACCTGAAAAACCTAGATGTTTGGAACTGGTGCTTCTTTTTTAAAGCAACAATGAAGGAAGGAAATACTCAAAGCCTCCTCAGAAACTAAATCAAAACAAAACAACCCTCAACCTGAAGAATCATCCGGTCCCTGCCTTTAACTGCCATTGCCTCAAAAGTAAGAGGTCCTCTTGAGATGGCAACAGCCGTATTTCTGAGTTGTAAAAATTCAGCACAGCCTGAGATTCTATTTGCGAAGAATTTTTCACCTCTTACTGGATAAACAGTAGATAATGCCACCACTCAGCTGTCTAAAGATACTTTCTGACCCCACTGGCTCTGACTCTGTGTAGTCTTTTCTTTACAAATGATGATTTTAGCCATGAGAGACAGTGCGTCCTATTGGTGAGTTTACATCAACCTTTCCATGGGTTTAACTGCTCCTTCCAAAATCTTATTCAGTATTGTAGAAGGACCCAAATGTACAACCCCAGTTCTTACATTTAGTAACTTGTTCTCTTTACTGTTTACCCACTGAAGATCCAGGGAGTAACCACCCCGATGCTCTAAAACAAGGAGCAATTTCTAAGAAATTAGTCATCAGTGATAGTGACTTGTTTGATGGCTGCATCCAAAGGCAAAGGCCAACGAGCCCCATTTACCTCTAACAGGCTACTCATTAACTATATTAAATAACTACTTTTACCAATGAAAACTATAATTAACAGTGTGTTGGCGAATAACAAGCTGCCAGCAAACATAGTTAAGTAATTGCAGGAAGTTAAAGTGCCTGGTTTAGCTCTTCCAAAACTTAAGAGTAAACGATCATTAAGTCTGAAATGACTACACACTAAAAAAACTTCATTTGAGCCTTTTACCTTTCTCAACTACTGGTCTATTTCACTCCTCTTTTCTTGGTTAAATTCTTTTCAGCATTAGGTCTCCCTTTGCTGCATCCATTTCCTCACTGCTTTTAACCCCTGCGTCTAAAGCCTTCATTATCCACTTCCACAAAATGCTTTCTTTCTAATGTCACACTCTTTTCAAACCAAACCCAATTGCCATCTCTGTTATATATGCTATTTTCACCACACCCTTCTTCAAACATTTGCCTTTAACTTACATGACACTATGTATCTGTCCAATCATTCTATTATTTCTCTGAATCTTTGCTGGTAACGTTCCTTGGTCCCACACATTTACTAAGGAAGTCTCCTAAAACTCAAGCCCTGTGGTCCCTTCCTTCACCAAGTTATCTTCAAAGATCGTGGCCCGTGTGAACCACATGATTCTCTTCATCTCTACATCTTCCTTCTCTGGACCTTCACATAGATGTTGTTCATATGCCTCTGCCCTTACACCACAAACTCCTGAATGATAGAGCTGTGTCAGCCTGACAAGTAGGAACTTTAAAAACATTTAGTCAGGACATCCCTGGCAGTCCAGTGGTAAAGAACCCGCCTTCCAATGCAGGGGACACGAGTTTGATCCCTGTTCAGGGAACTACAATCCCACATGCCAGGGCAACTAAGCCCACGTGCTGCAACTACAGAGCCCATGCACTACAACTAGAGAGGAGCTGGAGCACCGCAACAAAGAGCCCGCGTGCCACAATGAAAGATCCCACATGCCGCAACTAAGACCGGACACAGCCAAAAATATAAATAAATAAATATTTAAAAAAAAAAAAAAAAGAGTTTAGTCAACTGACTTGGAATTAGATGAACTCTGAAAACCTGAAGGCATCCTCTAATGCATGGATCTCCTTCATTAGTTGGTCTCAACACATTACCTGCACAAAATGACTTACCTCCAACCTTTCTCCTAGTTCTTAAATTACTGAGGAATGTGAAAACAATGGATTATGCTACCAAGGTCAGAAGCTAATAATGGTACCCAGTGGCATTAAGGAAAGAGTTCATGTGCTACTCTGATTCAGGGGGCAAAGCTCTTGTAGTCTAGAACTTAATTTTTCAGTCCACTCTTCTGTTCTGGAAGTGAGAGATACAAGAATAGCATTGGAAACTTAAGGACATAAAAGTTTCTGAACAATGACCGTGAAAGATGCCACTAAAAATGAACAAGAGGGCTTCCCTGGTGGCGCAGTGGTTGAGAGTCCACCTGCTGATGCAGGGGACATGGGTTCATGCCCCAGCCCGGGAAGATCCCACATTCCGCGGAGCGGCTGGGCCCGTGAGCCATGGCCCCTGAGCCTGCGTGTCCGGAGCCTGTGCTCTGCAACAGGAGAGGCCACAACAGCGAGAGGCCCGCATACCGCAAAAAAAAAAAAAAGAACAAGAATTAAATAAATGTACTCAGCGTTCTAGGTCTACATGACACCACGACAGTAATTCTTGACCTTCCTTCTTTCCTGCCAGACAAGAGTGAATAGTTCATCTAAGACCCATCCTCTTGCCCTTGTAGAGCTTCTATCCTGCTGCGAAGCTTACATTTATTTTCCCATTAAAATACTGGAGGAGGTGCTCATACGGACACACACTTGCTATACTAAACAAACCGAAGGTTAAGGGAGAATTTTGACCTGAATGTGACTGTTCATATGCCCATTCAGTGCCGGCTGGGAACTTCTAGAGAAAAGTTGGGTGGTTTGGCGTTTATTGAAACCGAGTCGTTATGCAGAGGAAGTATCGAATCTTAACCGAGCTTCCTGAGGATGAAAACAGAGGCTGCAGACAGTGACACTGAGTCCTCTAAGCATCAGCATGGATGCAGTAAAACTTCAAAAAGCTTAAAACTGGAGGCTGGGGGAGGGGAAGGGAATGTCACACGCACACAAGGAAAACGTAAGGCAGGATGTGATCATGCTACAGGGGTACAGTGTGCTCTCCAATCCTAAAGCTAAAATGCTTCCATATGTTATTGCATTTTGGGGGCCTTTTTAAGATGAAAAGAATTCTTGTCTACATTACTGTTATTCTACATTTATATGGTACAACAGCCATAATATAGCAACAGTTCCCATATATTGAATATTTTGACAAGTATCCAGCACGGTGCAAACACTTTAAATGCATTTTTATTTAATTCTGGCAACAACCTTCTGAGAAAGTAGATCCTATTCATCAATGAGTGAATATATTACTCACTCAACAAATCTTTATTGACCACCTTATCCAGCCCAGGTCTGTACAACATCAGCGATCTAGACTGTGGACATAATGGGGCCTCTCACTCTGGTGTGGTAGGATTCACAAAGGGAGTTAGTATATTTTAACTTCTGTCTTTACAACAATGAGCTAGATAAGACAGGAGCATTAATCTATTTTCCTAATAAAAAAATTGATAATACACACAATTGATAATACACACTGACCTCAGTGAGGGTCAAACTCCAGCTTTCTGAATACAAGTCAGGGTTCTCATTTCATCTGTACAACCACAGAAGGCAGATACTACTATCCTCCCCTATTTACAGATGAAGAAAAAAGCAGCTTAAAGACATTAATACCACTTACTGGGTCATACAGAACTAGTAGAGCTAAAACTGCAGAAACGTATCCATCTCCCTCCAAGCCCATTCTCTGAATTACTGCCATTGGTAATGAGTTACAAATCCTTACATGAAGCCTCTATGTTCAATACTGAAAGAATTAATGAGTGGATAAATAAATAAGCAAAATCTACCTTCGTTCCCAATGATATACCAAATATAAATTAATGTTCCCCAGGAGTAAGGAAATCATCAACAGTCAAAAGAGCCAAATACTAAATATATCTGAAGATTATGAATCTGCCAGTTTCTTTGTGGGAAGAACCCAGTATATTTTAAAGGTTTCTAATAAAATTAGAAATGTCAAATGTTAAAGTTTATATCAGCAAAACTGTTTTTATGATATATTTCTAGTACATCTGTAAATACTTGACATTCTTCCTTGGGATTGTATAAAAAAGATACATATTTGCTACCAAACTTTGGATTGTGTAAATCATTCTAGATTTTCCTAAATTCTATAGGCAGTCCATTCTGTTTTTATCCTTATTCACTGAAAACAAGGATTTTGAAGATCTCTAGTTCTGAAGTGTGATGCTTGAGCTCTACCTCTGAAATTCTAATAAAAAAATCAAAAAGGTAAGCTTCTTCATGTTAACCTTAAATTTTTAGTCTTTATAATCCCTCTCCTATGTTAATTTTTTTGTTTTATCAATTTAGACAAATGTGATCAAGCAGAAACAAAAACTTATGTGGTATGATAGCAAGTAGGCAATCAGTTGTAAGTCTTCTAGAAACCAAATGTCGATAAGATGACATGCCAAAGAAAGCAGTAAGTCTTTTAACTGTTTTAAGTTAGTTCTGAAACACAGACTAAATTCCTCTTTTAAAATGATGCATTAATACTCATTCTTCTACAAGTGATATTAACGGGCATCCTCTTCGGTCCTCTGTTTGGTCAAGTACTGCTATTGACTTTGCCATTACAGGTTTATTCCAATGTTCAAAGTTAATGTCCTGACTGCTTCTGGTTTTCCCGTGTTAAAACGGGCAAACAATATAATTAACTGTATGCAATTTGAAATTCTCCAGAACCCATTTTAAAAACTCTAGGAAAATGATTTTATGCATATCGGCTATTAGCACAGAAATCAAAGATTGTTTTCCTTTATATCAACCTTGGAAACTTAAAAATTTTGCCAATGACAAGAAATTTTCATTTCAGGGGCAGAACAAGTAAGAAAATTTAAGACTCCAAAGGAGCTTTTTTTTTGTTTTAAATAAAGATATAAGTCGGGGGAGGGGGAATAACAAAGCACAAAGATGTAATGGACAAGTCAGATTACTAATCTTTATTTAGGAAGTGTTTTATTAAATAGTAATACCACAACCTTATATTTGTGTGGTTCCTGAAGAGTTTTTCAAACATTATTTTGAGTCGCACCCCTATCCCACACTTTCAGGTCAAATAGGAAGTACTGTAATCTATGCTCAAAAAAATAGTAATTTGGGGGGCTTCCCTGGTGGCACAGTGGCTGAGAGTCCGTCCGCCTGCCGATGCAGGGGACACGGGCTCGTGCCCCGGTCCGGGAAGATCCCACATCCCACGTGCCGTGGAGCGGCTGGGCCAGTGAGCCATGGCCGCTGAGCCTGCGCGTCCGGAGCCTGTGCTCCGCAGCGGGAGAGGCCACAACAGTGAGAGGCCCGCGTACCGCAAAGGAAACAAAAAAAAAGTAAATTTTGCTTCCGTTCTCTTTACAAAACAAAAACAAACAAACAAAAACCAGCTCTATTCTGACCATGTGCCTTTATCAAAGTTTCCCGTTCCTGAAAAACCTTTTCTCTGCTGGACTATTTGACAAGCTCCTGTTCACCCTTAGAAGATGCTTAAAGGCTGTCCCCTCTGAAGTACTCCCTGCCTTCTCTTCCACTCAGAGAGTAAATCACCACCTCTTTTGTGCCACCACTACTCCTTGAGCACATTTCTACTGTGGCGCTTATCACACCATATTGCAATTACGTGCCCATGTGTATGTCTCATACATTGTGCTGTCAAACAGGGAGTTTCCTGGAGGGCAAGAGCTAACTCTAATTTCCTCAGCACTTAGCAGGCACAAACGTACTGCGTGGCAGGAAGACGGGAAAGGGTTTCTGCTATCAAGAAATTAAATATCTGTAGCAGAAACAAACAATCCACAATCTCAGGTGACCAATGGCTCACTTGTATTTCTACACTGAGCCCCTTATTTAATCTCTGTCAATTCATGGCTTTCCCACAAGTACAAACTTTTCCCTGAAGTTACATCTAATTCCAAGTCCCTGGTGAGAGGCGTGGGAATTCTGTCCTTGAGCGTCACCTGTCCTTGCTACGTTCCCAGAGACATTCCTGTTCTGGCTTTGTCTTTGGTGTCTGCTCCCAAGAGCCCTCTCAGTCTGTGTGGGGACTCTCACTGCTCCCTCCACGCCAAGCTCAGTCACAGGGGGTCCTTCTTCTGTCCCCAACTCATGCTGGGCAAATGGCCTTGGTTCCTTATACCTCCTTGAGCTCTCCCTGGGGGAACAGGAGCCTAAGTCCCCAGTGCTCTTCCAGGCTTCCATCATCTCCTCTTACCAAGCCACAGAATAATCATCAAGACCCTTTCCAGAGAACTGCCAGAGTTTAAGGTCTCCTCACATCACCTCTTATTTGCTTCTCCAGACCCCAAACAGGAAAATATTTACTTGGTCTCAGAGGCATGAAGTCCTTGCTCTTGGTTTTTTTTGGGCCATGTTGGGTCTTCGTTGCTGCGCGCGGGCTTCTCATTGTGGGGGCCTCTCACTGCGGTGGCTTCTCTTCTTGCGGAGCACGGACTCTAGGCGCACGGGCTTCAGTAGTTGTGGCACGTGGGCTCAGCAGTTGTGGAGCACAGGCTCTAGAGCACAGGCTCAGTAGTTGTGGCACACAGGCTTAGTTGCTCCGCGGCATGTGGGATCTTCCCGGACCAGGGCTCGAACCCATGTCTCCTGCACTGGCAGGTGGATTCTTAACCACTGCACCACCAGGGAAGCCCCTCTGGGTCATTTCCTGTCCTTGGCTATAAGTGTCCCTAGAATCTAGACTGGAGGCCATGGAGCCTTCTCTCTGCTTTCCAGAGTAGAACTCTTTCTCTGACACAGTGAAGTGCTTACTGTCAAGTCGTCCTAGTGAAGGAAGTGTCATGGGATGACGAGAAGGAACCAAGGGGGGATAACATCGTGTCACACCTCTGGTGCAAAAGAAAAGCTGTGCACTGCTAAGTGTGCTTCCCCTGTGGCCAGCTGCACTGGCGGACATGAGACCAGGGCCGACTGTCTCCCAAGGGGCCTGAGTTGGTGCCCTGACGGGAAGAATGCAATTCCTACTTACCCTTTGTGTCACTTCCATTCTCGCCACTCAAGACCTCCCCAACCACGGACAGTTCCCCACCTCCCATGTAGATCCGCCTCTACCAAGTACACCAGCTGGCACAGGGAGTCACATGTAGAGAGGATGCTTTATCACTCTTCCAAAACTGACCTCCCAACCAGGCTCGGCTGGGCCACCGAATGTGGGTATTTGGTTAATATATCAGCAAACCCTTGCTGTATCCAGTAGACCATTGGGTTGAGATCTTTCAACTGTTGGCATTTCCTGCTCTCATCTCTTTTCCTCGCAGCTTTCAACCTGGTGTCTAAATAATTCTCAAGTCCCACTCATATTTTTTAAGAGAGTAAGAATTCAAAATACAAATCAAATCCCTAGAATGAAATTATTCTCCCTTTATTCTACCAGTGATAAAAAAAATGCTGACTTATCAACAGAAAGACATAAAACTCAGGCTATTTTCAGGAGTGAGCATGAATTTGAACTGCTCCCTCCACACTTTCAAACAGATGTTACTCGTGTGATGAGTGCCAGGCCACTGTCTAGGTTAGCAGTCACAAGTAAACTGCCTAACAACGGTCTTGCTTCATTAGCAGCGCACAGTTAACTAACTCATGGTGATGAGCTATGCCATCAGACTAACTTCTATGGAAAAGAGAATTGCAACAAAAAGGGGTTTTCATTTTTCAAAAAATAAATGCAGCTAGAAGTGGTACTAAGGTGGATCACTGTATAGATTTACAGCGCATATTAAATAATGGCATAGGTACATTTCCATTACATTTTACTGGAAGTAAACTGACATCCATTTTAGTCAAATCTTCACTGACAAAAAAAAAATCATTTATTTTCATCAACTTTTTATCAATAGAGTATCCTCAGTTACTTGAAAAGTTTATTTTTCAAGTCTACTGAATCATATGTCACTAGCTAGGTTTGCTGTCAGTGTGTAATTGCTATGAAAGGTGTAATTAAATCTTCTAAAGAATAAAAAAATATCATTTTAAGAAAATCAACATATTGTTAGGAAAAAGTGACCTCTGAGAAAAATAAATTCCTGACATTTTGAAATATACACTTAAAGATCAGAAAGGTTAGCCCTAGACATTTTAACACATCTAAACTATTCTCTCTGCCTATTATTATTTCCATGACAGTGTCCTCAAGTCCTTGCCTTAATCACATCCAGGTGCTTGAAACAAATTTTAAAATTAAAAAAATACATCACTTCCTCCAGGTTACAAGACAATTCAAGGTAGGCTAAGTTTTCCTACAACTGTGCCTTTATAATATCTAGATTTCTTCTTGGTGATACACTTAACATTCACCATTGCCTATTTTTAATCTGAGACCCCTGCCTTTTTGAGCTAGGGACTTACTTATTTATCAGGAATGCCCAGATACAGCTTGATACAAAATAAAAACTCACTAAGTATTTGTTACATGGAGGAAAGGAAAAGAAACACATTTTGAAAGTAAAAAGGGGATAAGTAGTCAGCAAGTCAATAGCCTTTAAAATGTCCCAAATGTAATTGAACTTTTAATTTCTGTCACCAGAGAAGCCCAGGAATTTAGTTTTAATAAGCACACTAGGTGAGTCTTATACAAACTAGGGTTTAAGAGCCACTAGGTCAAGAAAAGATCTTCTCCATTTCTCTAGGGACTAAGTATGCAGTGTTCTCCAGACGAGAGCTGTTTTCTTTAGCCCTCTTCAAGCCAAATATATTCTGAGGGAGGAAAAAATTACTTTAGGGAATATTTTTAGGTAAAATTAATGTAGGAAAAATTAAATATCACAGGAGATAACATGCAGAAGTGAAGCCCAAAGTACACTTTTATGAAAATAAGTCACCTGTTAGGCTCAAGATTCTAAAATTCTTTCCCTACAGGACATTATACTAAGGATAATCATCCCAGTTACCCAGACAGACACAGTTGACACCTGTTGTCCTGTGTACTGGACACTTAGCATTCCTTTAGGATTTTCAAGTGAAATAGTATTACTTCCAGTTTGGTACAATTCTGCTTTGTACACACAGCTTCTGCCACGATCTCATCTGACGGGGTGTTAAGATGCACATATTGTGAATGGTGCTTGCACTTCAATACAGTTTTATAAAATCTGAAAGAAACAGGTAACCCATCTCTCTTCTTGGCCCTTTTCAGATGCATCATAACCTTTCCAATTCCAGAACTGCATGTAGGGCACTTGCTAATTAAACACAATGTGATCAGACAGGAGAGGCTAGGAACTCAGCTACCTTCCTCTGGTCATGGTGGTTGAAGGGAGAGGGTTTGGTGCTGCTGCCCGTCAGCCGCCTGCACCTGCTGAGAGGTGCTTCACACCACAGTCCATGTGTACAGGAGGCAGGAAACCAGGCTGCTGTCCACTGATGAGGTCAGTGGGAAAATCTCACAGGCCAGAAACGCATAGAAAGTGTGTGAGAAAGAGCGGCTAAGCAGTCCTACTACAGAGTGCAGAAAATGCAATCTGGGGTGGGATAGGGAGGGTGGGAGGGAGACGCAAGAGGGAGGAGATATGGGGATATATGTATACATATAGCTGATTCACTTTGTTATACAGCAGCAACTAACACAACACTGTAAAGCAGTTATACTCCAATAAAGATGTTTAAGAAAAAAAGAAAATGCAATCTGAATGCTCTTGCTACGCGATTTTATCACTTACTGTATGGTGTAAATTTGTGACTTTAATTTTTTGGTTTGTAGCTTTTTTAATAAATCTTTTCAGCATCAATCATTTTAAAAAAGCACATTATTAATTAAAATTTACTCAGATTTCCATTTGGCAAGGAGATTAAATGATAAAGTATACCTTTCACAAAATATCAGCATTTACCACCCACCACAACGATCTACAGTGATATTATCATCAAACATAGGAAAATCGGAAGACATAATTCTGCAGAAGAAACAACATCAGCTTCAAAAGGCATTAACTATTACATAAAGTTGTGCCCGGTATTAACGATTTAACACATTGAGTGGCACAGATGAGTTTATGGATCACTCTGGGAAGCATGACTTTTCATTTAGATCAAATGATTCTAAGTTTTTGCTTCTTTTCAATTCCAAGTTTTCTTGTTCAAAAAGAAAACTGAAGCAATAGCTATTAATATGTTAGTTCCATGAGTAAAAGAATAACGTTGTAAATAACTGAATCATGCCCATCTTATATCTGTATCATTAGATGGTTTTTAAAATCATTTAACAAGGGGAGGGAGGGGAAACTAGGTGAAGAAGAGATTTTTAGTGAGGTGAAACTATGCTGTATGAAATTGTAGTGGTGGGAACATCTCATCATGCATTTGTAAAAATGCATAAAACAGGACAACTCACAGAGTGAACCTTAATGTCAACTATACTTTAGTTAACAATGTACCAATACTTGTACATCAGTTGTAACGTTTGTAATACAAAAGAGTATTTTAAAAATCAGTTAATTCAGACTTCCCTGGTGGCACAGTGATTAGGAATCCGCCTGCCAATGCAGGGGACACGGGTTCAATCTCTGATCAGGGAGGATCCCACATGCTACGGACAACTAAGCCCGTGCGCCACAGCTAGAGCCTGCGCTCTAGAGGCCCCGAGCCACAGCTGCTGAAACCAGCACGCCTAGAGCCCGTGCTCGGCGACAAGAGAGGCCACCGCAATGAGACGTCCATGCACTGCAATGAGGAGGGGCCCCCGCTCGCCACAACTAGAGAAAGCCCGGGTGCAGCAAAGACCCAATGCAGCCCAAAATAAATAAATAAATATATATATTTTTTAAATCAGTTAATTCTAATCATGGTTCAAGTTCTTCATCCAATTCAAGAAATCAAGGTAAAGCTTTCAGAGATTAATTCTATAAAAGATAAAACAACTTTTGAAATTATCATAAGTGCTACTGAAATTCAGTTAAAAGTTAATACAAAGTATTTGTCATAATGATTCGAATATAAATTTTAGTGGACACAGCATTATGGTAAAACAACATTCTTACTAAATTAAGAAATTTACGAGCAGACATGTACTTGGCATTGGTTATACGGATTATGTAACTTATAACTGCACCTAATAGACTAAAATATTCTACCAATCAAGACAAAATCTGTAGTGGTAAAAATTTACAAATATTTTAATACCTTCAGAGTTGTTAGAGCAGGGCAAACTACAACACACCAGCCAAAACTGCTCTCCACACTAACTGTAATTAAATTTTTACTGGAACACAGTGTAGCAGATAGAATTGTGTCCCCAAAAAATATATGGTCAAGTTATAACCCCAAGTATCTATGAATGTGACCTTATTTGCAAATGAGATCATTGCAGATATAATCAAGCTAAGATGAGGTCATTTTGGATTAGGGTGGGCTCTAATCTAATGACTGGTATTCTTCTACCCAGACACAGACCCAGAGATGCAGAGACAGACACACAGGGAGAACACCATATGACAACATAGGCAGAGACTGGAGTAATTGTGCTGCCACAAATCAAGAAACATCAAATATTGCCAACAACCACCAGAAGCTGGGAAAGACTCACGGAACAGATTCTCCCTCAGAATCCCTGGAAGGAACCAACCTTGCCAACATCTTGATTTAGGATGCCCAGCCTCCAAAAATGTAAGAGAATAAATTTCTGCTGTTTTAAGCCAGCCAGTTCGTGGTACTACTTTGTTACAGCAGCCCGAGGGAACTTATACATGCAACCTCTCCCATTTGATTACTGTTGTCCATGGCTGCTTTCATGCTACAGTGACAAAGATGAGTAGTTGCAACAGAGACTATATGGCCCACTAAGTCTAAAAGACTTACTATTTGGCTCTTTACAAACAAAAAAAACAAGTCTGCTGACTCCTAAGGGAGAATAACTGAAACGCACAACATACTTTCAATAAAGCTGATGTTGAATACAAAAATATTTTTCAGGGGGCAGTACATGCTTTCTCTTTTTGCTGACCATCATCAACCGGATTTTAGTAATAATTGTACCTTTGGAAAACTAATTTGTGTATCAAATTAGATGTCCAACAGTGACTTTTTAATATAAATCAGTCATCTAGTGCACAGGGGCCTGAGGGGGTGCAAAGTGACAGCACAGAGTCTCCAGGCCAGCCAGAAGCATGAAGTCATGCTTTGCCTGGGGCTCTTGAGGGTGGGGGAAGCAGGGCGCATAATAAGTTAAAAAAAAAAATTACTCATTTAGGGCTTCCCTGGTGGCACAGTGGTTGCGAGTCCGCCTGCTGTTACAGGGGACACGGGTTCGTGCCCCGGTCGGGGAAGATCCCACATGCCACAGAGCGGCTGAGCCCATGAGCCACGGCCGCTGAGCCTGCTCATCCGGAGCCTGTACTCCGCAGTGGGAGAGGCCACAGCAGTGAGAGGCCCGCATACAGCCAAAAAAAAAAAAAAATTACTCATTTAAATGCTAGTTACATCTTCTTTAAAATCAGTTGGAAATCTTTAGTCAAAATGGAGCTTCAAGAAATTTCAGCTTTTGAAGTTTTTAGTTAATTGTAATTATTGAAAACAAATCTTACAGACAGTAAGGATTTAAATTGGCCCTAGGCAATCAAGGACTGAAAAAAAATTGAATGAGAAGAACTCAGAGTGGGCAAGATTTAATTTAGAAATTTAAAAATAGTGCTTTAAGGTTATCTCACATTGCAGGAGGACTCTTTTGAGAGACATCCTATTTTTAATTTTAAAATTTTTATTTCCAAACCTTCAGAAAGATATTAGACTTAAAATTTCAAACATTTATCTAAATTTGGGGGAAAAATTTGTTTAATCATAGAGATAACTTTTTAAATGAGATCTGTTTTAAAAATATTTGCAAAGACGATTAAAGACCTAAATACAAGACCAGAAAACATAAAACTCCTAGAGGAAAACACAGGCAGAACACTCCAACATAAATCATAACAATTTTTTTTGGCTCCGTCTCCTAAAGCAAAGGAAATAAAGGCAAAAATAAACAAATGGAATCTAATTAAACTTAAAAGCTTTTGCACAGCAAAGGAAACCATCAACAAAATGAAAAGACAACCTACTTAATGGAAGAAAGTACTTGCGAATGGTATGACCAGTAAGGTGTTAATATTCAACATTTATAAACAGCTCAGGGCCTCCCTGGTGGCGCAGTGGTTGAGAGTCCGCTTGCCGATGCAGGGGATACGGGTTCGTGCCCCGGTCTGGGAGGATCCCATATGCCGCGGAACGGCTGGGCCCGTGAGCCATGGCCGCTGGGCCTGCGCATCCGGAGCCTGTGCTCCGCAACGGGAGAGGCCACAACAGTGAGAGGCCCGCATACCGCAAAAAGGAAAAAATAAATAAATAAATAAATATAAACAGCTCATACAATGTCAAAAAAAAAAACCCCAATTAAAAAATGGGAAGAACTGAATAGACATTTTTCCAAAGAGGAAATGCAGACGGCCAACAGGCACATGAAAAGATGTTCAACATTGCTAAGCATCAGGGAAATGCAAATCAAAACCACTATGAGATATTACCTGACACCTGTCAGAATGGCTATCATCAAAAAGATCACAAACAACAAATGTTGGTGAGGATGTGGAGAAAAGGGAACCCTCCTACACTGGTGGTGGGAATGTAAATTGGTGCAGCCACTGTGGAAAACAGTATGGAGTTTCCTCAAAAAACTAAAAATTGAACTACCATATGACCTGCAATTCCTCTCCTGGGTATACATCTTTAAAAGTGATAATTCAAAAGGATATATGCACCCCAATGTTCATGGCAGCATTATTTACAATTGCTAAGATATGGAAACAACCTAGGTGTCCATCAACAGATGGATGGCTAAATAACATATGATATATAGATATATACATACACACACTCACATATAAACAATGGAATACTACTCAGCCATAAAAAAGAATAAAATTTTGGGCTTCCCTGGTGGCGCAGTGGTTGAGAGTCCGCTTGCCGATGCAGGGGACACGGGTTCGTGCCCCGATCCCGGAAGATCCCACATGCCGCGGAGCGGCTGGGCCCGCGAGCCATGGCCGCGGAGCCTGTGTGTCCGGAGCCTGTGCTCCGCAACGGGAGAGGCCACAGCAGTGAGAGGCCCACGTACAGCAAAAAAAAAAAAAAAAAAAAAAAGAATAAAATTTTGCCATTTGTGGCAACATGGATGGACTTGGAAGGTGTAATGCTAAGTGAAGTAAGTCAGACAAAGACAAATACTGTATGATATCACTTATATATGGAATCTAGAAAATATAACAAACTAGTGAATATAACAAAAAACAAGTAGACTCACAGATATAGAGAACTACTGGTTACCAGCTGGGAGGGGGGGCAGGGGCATTACAGGGATAGAGGATTATTTAATGGGTACAAACTATTATGTGTAAAATAAGCTACAAGCATACACTGTAGAACATGGGGAATATAGTCAATATTTCATAATAACTAAAGTATAATCTTTAAAATTGTGATTTGTGAATCACTATACTGTATGCCCAGAACTTATATAATATTGTACATCAACTATATTCCAATAAAAATAAATAAAATTAAAATATTTGCAAAGAAATATATAAATATTTCAGAGCCAAAAGACATTACCAGTAAAAATATTTTGGCTAAAATAATTATACATTTTAATATAAAAGGCTAACTGAGGGCTTCCCTGGTGGTGCAGTGGTTGAGAGTCTGCCTGTCGATGCAGGGGACACGGGTTCGTGCCCCGGTCCAGGAAGATCCCACATGCTGTGGAGCGGCTGGGCCCGTGCGCCATGGCCACTGAGCCTACGCCTCCAAAGCCTGTGCTCCACAACGGGAGAGGCCACAACAGTGAGAGGCCCATGTACCGCAAAAAAAAAAAAAAAAAAAAAAAGGCTAACTGAGAATGTCATCATTTAGCAGAATTTATTCTGAGGTTACCCAACACCTATAGAGAGAGAACTTACTCAACTGAAAATAAGATCTACTAAGAAGGGACAATTGAAAAGATCTACTGAGAAGGGACAACTGAAGGTGTCAACAATCTAAAATGTATTAACCTTAAAATGCAACTCAATTTTATGAGAAAATTAAAAATAAGACAACTTGAGGAAAAAAATACATTTTTTAGAAATTGTACCATTGATACATTAGAGACAGATTCAAAGAAACTGATTAAACATACATAAACCGAGAATAATTATCCTGCTTATGTTCATTTAATATTTCGATTATGTCTTTGAAGGGTCTTTTTTTTTTGGCTGTGTTGGGTCTTTGTTGCTGCGCACAGGCTTTTCTCTAGTTGAGGTGAGTGGGGGCTGCTCTTTGTTGCAGTGCACGGGCTTCTCATTGCGGTGGCTTCCCTTGTTGCAGAGCACGGACTCTAGGCATGCAGGCTTCAGTAGCTGTGGCACACGGGCTCAGTAGTTGTGGCTCGAGGGCTCTAGAGCGCAGGCTCAGTAGTTGTGACGCACGGGCTTAGTTGTTCCGCGGCATGTGCGATCTTCCCAGACCAGGGCTCGAACCCGTGTCCCCTGCATTGGCAGGCAGATTCTTAACCACTGCACCACCAGGGAAGCCCGGGTCTTTTGTTCTGATGTACACAAATATACTTTTTAGAAAGAATCTTACTTTTAAAAATGGTTTCTGAATAGAACTGTATTTTAGGTCCACCAATACAATTTTTAATCAATAAATTAAATATTTAAATTACATGATTTTAACTACTTTAGGGCCCCATTTCACTCTCAAAGTATCTCAGTTTGGTAATTATACAGTCACCCTATGTATAGTGAGTGGGTATTTTCTCATGTGTACAATGAAGAAGTTCAAGTAGATCGCTTGTCGGCTTCCTTCCAGGCCCCTTTGTTTCTTTTTCCCCTAATGCTAACCCAACTTCCTCACTTGATGAGCAAACAGAAGCCCAGATGGGGAAAGGATTTTCCTAAAGGCAACTAATACGGGTAAAGGACTAAAGCCCAAGCAGCACCCGGACCCTTCAGACTCAGACAATTTTTGCTGTGTCAGATTGTGTATACAAAACCTCTAAGGAGCTTTCCCCCAAAGCCATCTATAGCTGTAATAATTAAACCAGACCTGATTCCAGGAACAACTGTCTGAGTATTTCCATCTGATTATAAGGCTCAGAATTGTCATAGGAAGTT
The DNA here is from genome assembly GCF_025265405.1 of Mesoplodon densirostris. NCBI lineage: Eukaryota > Metazoa > Chordata > Mammalia > Artiodactyla > Ziphiidae > Mesoplodon > Mesoplodon densirostris. The sequence goes on along the minus strand of NC_082662.1, from coordinate 184,879,582 downwards.
TTTTTGTTTTTGTTTATGTTTCAGCTATTCTTTTTTTTTTTTTTTTTTTTTTTTTTTTTTTTTTTTGCGGTATGCGGGCCTCTCACTGTTGTGGCCTCCCCCGTTGCGGAGCACAGGCTCCGGACGCGCAGGCTCAGCGGCCATGGCTCACGGGCCCAGCCGCTCCGCGGCATATGGGATCCTCCCAGACCGGGGCACGAACCCGTATCCCCTGCACCGGCAGGCGGACTCTCAACCACTTGCGCCACCAGGGAGGCCCCAGCTATTCTATTTTAGCTGAAGATTTTAAAGAATTAAATAAATATTGTTTATTTCCCCAAGCTTCAAAGTCCTTCATGCATTACTTCTTGACTTGGGCACTCCATATTTTAAAGGAAATGTCTGAATAATGTACTCAGCTAAATCGTCTTGACAGAGAGGTCAAAACACCCCACCTAGGACTCTAAACACGTAATTTAGAAATACATTTATCTCAACAAGCCCAGCCTTACTGGATCCTACAGGTGAACTAATTAAAATCATTTTTAACATGAGAAATCATTATCAGGCTTATGTCTTCTTTCTGCTCAGTCTAACCCTGCATTTCAGGAAATGAACAGTGAGTGAGTTTAATCAAGGAACACTTATTAAAATTCTAGGTTGAAGCCTTTTTTCAGGGAAAATATTTGAATAGAAACACACACTCTGTCATTCTGGATGAATTATTTTAAGCCTGCCACAGTGATACAATAAAATTTAGTCCAGCTGAGTAAACTTGAATTAAAAAAAAATAGTATAGGAATCCACAAAGAGGTAACTAAGAAGAGAGAACAGGCATAATAAAATATAAAGAGAAAGTATCCATGTATCTATTTAGAAGATACATTTTTTTCACTTAACTATTGGTTACACCTATACGCTGGTTATTTTTTGTTGTGAAATAAATTATTACAAAACTTAGCGACTTCATCTTTTATCTCACTGTCCTATGGGTCAAGAATTCCTGCAGAGCTCAATCCAGCAATTCTCTGTTCCATGAGGAATTGACAGAGGCTCTCAGTGAGATTCAGCTAGGTGATGGGACTGATCAGGTGAGCTGGCCTTGCTCACATGTCTGGCACCTTGATACAGATACAAGACTGGGCTCAGTTTGGACGGTTAACCTGAGCACCTACACATCTGTCCAATACAGAAGGTCTCAGGGGCCTTCTTACGTTATAGCTCAGGGCTCCCAGAGACAGTGTTCCAAGAGGTCCAAGGAAAACTCTTAAGGGTTTTTTGGTTTTGGTTTTGGTTTTGTTTTTGTTTTTTTAACCATCTAACCTCGGAAGTACCAGCGCATCACTACCGCAGTATTCACTAAGCCCAGCACAGATTCATGGAGAGAGGAATTCAACTTGGAGTAAAATCAAAGAATCTGTAGCCATCTTTAATTTCCCACACCTACCTTGTTCCTCTAAAGGACTGGAGATAACCTACATTTTTTTAAAAAACTGACAGAAATATTTTAAACATTTTAAAATAGCAGGTCCTTAGAAAATATGTTCTGGCCCCTGCCTACCGTTTTGACTTTTCTTGTTCATGTCACACTGACGCATACAATGCATACAACAATGCATCCAAGTGGTGAGAGCAAGCCTTCTGGTCTCACTCTTGATTTCTGAGAAAACGTATTCAACATCATACTTCCACCTATTGTGTCTTCTGTAGGATTTTTGAGGTACTCTTTTATCAGATTAAGTTCACTTCTATTACTAAGTTTGCAAACTTTCGACTCTGAACGGATACTGAACTATAACAAATGCTACTGCTTTATCTATTGAGATTACATGATTTTTCTCATTTGTTCCTTGAACATGATGCATCATATTGATTCCATTTCTAATGTCACCTGAAATAAATCCAACTTGGTCATGCTCTACTTACATGTCCTATTAAAAAAGCATTTTGATTCAAGTTCTAATATTTCACCTAGGATTTTTGCATCTATGTTTATGAGGGACTGGCCTGTAGTTTTCCTGTTTTCTAATATATTTGTCAGATTTTGCTAAGATCTTACTGAGCTACGAGGAGGAGTTGGGTTTACTCCTCTTCCTTTTCCCATTCCTTCCTTTTCCTCCCCCTTACTGGTCTCAACAATTCAGCTTAGGTGGGGCCATTAGGTGGGCTAGAGCAAGGAAAGCACCCCATGGCAGCTCAAAGCAGGATGTCAGAGTCCCAGCGGGGTGACAAGGGCATCCACAAAGTCGAGATGCCAGCACAAGGTGTCAGACACTGAGCAGAGTGAAGAGGTGATCTGAGTAGGAGATTAAATTTCAGCCTTTCTTCTTTTCTTTTAGACAAGCACCTGAGACTATAAATTCCCACCTAAATACTGCTTCATTGGCATCACACAACATATGTATATATATACACACACACGCACACACAAAGGTATATATTTTTCCTGATTTTTTGGTTCTATTTGTAGTCTAGTTTCCATTATGATTCTTGTGAATTATTTAGAAATGTGTGCTTTTAATTTTTCTGTATGTGGAAACCTGAATTAATTATGACACAGGCTAAGCTGCTAAAACATAACCACCTAAAAATAAAGTGGCTCAAATAAAAGGATGAAGTTTATTTCCCTTTCAGAGGGAGGAGGGCAAGCCAGATGCGGGGACTGCTCTCATCCACCAGTGTGTGTCCATTTTGCTGCTCTCCCAACCCCTAGGGTGTTGCCCTCCTTTGAAGGGGAAGCTGCCTCACCAACACTTCATCTGCCTCCCAGCCCACAGGCAGGGCAGAGAGAAAAATGTATTAAAAGCCATTTCAGGGACTTCCCTGGTGGTCCAGTGGTTAAGAATCCGCCTTCCAATGCAGGGAACACAGGTTCAATCCCTGGTCAGGTAACTAAGATCCCACATGCCACAGTGCAACTAAGCCCACATGCCACAACTACTGAGCCCGCACGCCACAACTAGAGAGAAGCCCATGTGCTGCAACGAAGAGCCCACACACTGCAACTGAAGATCCCTCATGCCACAACTTAAGACCCGATGCAGCCAAATAAATAGTTTGTTTAAAAAGCCAAGTCACCAGGAAGTTTTACCAAGTACGTCCACCCCAAAACAATCTCCAGACCCAGGTGCAAGGGCAGCAGAACCACCATGTTCCTAGCTAAACCTTAGAGAGTTCCAGTCCTAAAGGAAGAAGGGGGAATGGATACAGGGGGTAATTAGCATTCTCTGCCTCGGAGTTTTGTTATCTTTATGTTAGCCATTTTAATTTAATTACATTGTGATAAGAGTGTGGTCTGTAAAATCTCAATCACTTGAAATATATTGATGGCACATGGCCTCCTAAATGGCCAGTTTATGTAAATGTTTGCCGTGTGTTTGAGAAGCCTTATGTGTTCAATTGTTTCGCACAGTGTTCCATGTGTGTCTACTAGATCCATATTGCTAACTTTACTGTTCATATAATTTATATTTTGATATACTGTCTGCTTGATTTAACAATTACAGAGACAGTTGTATTAGAGTCTCACACTATCATACTGAGAGTCATCGTTTTCTTTGTGCTTCTATTTTTGCTTTCCATTTTTGAAGCTACTATTAGGTGTGTGTAAGTTTAGACCTGTACTATCTTCTAGGAATTTTAATCCTTCATCAGTACAGAGTGATCCTCTAACATTTTTGTTTGTTTTAAAGATTGCATCTTGTTATATTTGGATAGCTGTGTCCCAATGTTTTGTGTCTTTTGTAAACAAGAGCTATTGTGGGTGGGTTTGTTTTTTTTTTTTTAACAACCTAGTCTAATAATTTTTGTCCCTTAAATGCAGAATATTTATACTTAGGGTTATTACTAATGTACACGTTCATTTCTAACATTATGCTTTTTATTTGCTCTGCTTGTACGCTGTATTTTTCTCATGTGTCATCTTTTAGTTTGAGGTCTACCCTTCCTTTTTTTTCTATGAATTTTTATTCTATTCCTATTCTCTCAGAGCTGTCCTAGTTCAATAAGCATATATAACTCTTATAAATTTAGAATCAATATTTTTATCCTCTTCTACATGGTATGACAACCTGTAAATGCTTTAACATTTAGTTCTCATCTACCTCCTTCCCAATATACTTCTGTCCATATTCTGGTTCTATTCTGTTTTTAAAACACACAGACCAGGCATTATTTTTACTTTATATAATCAGTGTTTGTTTATAATTACCATTTATTTATAAATTTCTTTCCTAGCCATTCCTGGCTTGCATTTCTGATGCTTGTTTCTGTAATAATATTTCTTACTGAAGGACAAGTTTTAGATATGCTTAAAGTTGGTATACACATCAAATTTTATGTCTCTAAAAAATATATCTTGCCCTTATTCTTGAAAAGTAATTTCACTTCCTGGTATATCCCCCTTTTTTTCCCCTTCTCTTAGCCCTTTGAAGGTATTTTTGTATTCTGCTGTGATTTCTATTGCTTTTACGAAGTCTATAACCAATACATCATCTTTGGTTTCTCCCTTTGGCTACTCTGTAGTTTTTCTACATAATGGCTAGGTTTACATGGCTACTTATTTATTTCTTCTCAGGGTGGATTTCCTGAATCTGAGAAAAGATATCTTCCAACAATTCTAGAAAATTCCCAGCCATTAACTTATCTTTTGTTTCTCCCATTCTCCTTATTCTTTCCTTCTGAAATTCTATTAATAAACATCTATTAACCTTTTTAAAAAATCATATTTCTCATTGTCATTAACTCTATTTGTGATTAATTCTTTCTTCAGCTATGTCTATACTTCTGTTTTAACTATCCAGTAAATTTTTCATTTCTCTTATTTGAGTTTTTCCTGCATCAAGTTTATATGGCTCTTTTATTGTCTGATTGGTCATTTTTTAATAGCTCCTATTCTGTAATCTTAGATATACCTTTTTCCTTTAAACATATTAGACATTCATGTTTACACTGTATGAATATGAATTCTATTCTTTTCAAACTTTGTTATCCTCATTCATAGTTTGCTGTTTTCACCCAGTCTTGACAGTGTGTCTCTCTTCCTTAGTTTTGTAATTGATTATAAGCTCATTTTATTTGGAAAGTTATCACTGAATATTCTTGAGGTCTGGGTTTAACGTGTATTCCTCAAGAAGTGTTTGGCTGTAGTTTTCTCTAGGTATCTGGGAGACAATTCTCCATGAATGTTCTCACATTCCTGCACAGTCAGGTTTTTTGAAATAAGAACACTGGTAAGCCCTATTAAAGGATAATAGAATAGTGAATTCTTGAGAAGCTACAGATAGTATATTGCTCCAGAGAGATCTGAAGACTTGTCTTCTCCACAGCCATCTGTTGACATTTCAGAGTAAAGGTCCCCCTCCCACCCACAGGCGAGGATGGGCCAACATGCCAGACATCCCACACAAGCTCCAAGTCTCATCATTTTGGGGCTCCCCTCCAGTAATGCAACCTCACCCCATGTGTCACCCTATGGGGATCTTGCCTTAGGGAACCAGTGGTAAGATGCTTCGTGAATAATAATCTATTCACTGGTCCAGAATCCTCACGTTTCCTATCAGAATATCTATAAAATTCTATGGCAGTCTAACTTACCTACTTGCAAGTAAGGTAGAATCTCAGACCCTTCACAATTTCAAACTTAATATAGCCCAGGACCACTTTAAGCTAAACTTCAAGGTTTAGGGTTTTCTGAATAACAGAAATAGGGTGAACTTTGACTCCACACTCTTGTAAGGGTTAGTTTATGGTTAGGAATCTGCAGAAGAGTTTTTTTTTTTCCACCCAGAACCAGAGCTCAGAAAAAAATTCCTTTACTGTCTCTCCCTCTGTGGGTCAGATATTTTTATTCCTAGCTAACAGAAAATGTCACCTTTTGCAGATTCCACCTTTATCTTAATGGACTTCAAACTTGTACAAACCCCACATTTGCTTCCTGTCTCCTATATGTAACATATTAAAATGTAATTTCTAAACTATCAAGAATCAGCAGATATCCTTGGAACAATGCAGCTTCCTCCCCCACCCCAGTTCTTGCTTTCTCACAATTTATGGCCTTTAATAATTTTCCTTACTTTTCTACCAGTGTTGTGTATATAAATACATAAAACTACTTTCTATATTTTGCCTTTTATATTCTATGTCATTCTGTTCAATACTTTTAACCATAAATTTTACACTACTATTAACGTTATGAATCCTGATTTCTTTTGGTTTGAAAATGCCTGGCATTCTTTTCCTTTATTGTTACACTCTAATAATTTTGTGTTTTTTGTAAACACCGTAGATTTGAGTTATGTCCTGCAATTTAAATGCTCACACTGGAAAATTTAGTCTATTCACATGTATTGCCACATATGAAATATTTATGTTCTATTTTTATACTGATTTTTAAAGTTATAATTTCATCTTTTTCCTTCCCTTCACTTTTTTCCTGGTTTGGTCAAACTGTTCATCATTCAATCCTTTCCTCTTTCTCTGGAAATCCTGACAAACTTGATTTTACTAATTGTTGACTGCCTGCATGCGTAATCAAATACATGTAACTCCAAAATCCCTTGAAATAAGATACCAACTCTTTTCTCCACCATGATGCAATGTATCCTAAACTGTGTCCCACAAATGTCTACTTTTCCTCTCCTTCCTTCCCCACTTTAATAAAATAAAGGCTCTCTCTCTTATCTTTCCCTTCTCCTAAGCACTTTGAAATTCTTTTATTTCACTCACACAGTAGGTTTTGCAGAGATCATTTATACTTATTAAAATTTCCCTTAGAGTATCTTTCTACTTTCAGTATTATTCCTGAACACTTACTTTCCTTCATTCATTTATATTTAATTTATTAAGCCAAGTGGACACACATGCACGGAGACACACACAAAATAGAATGTACTGCTCACTTCCTCAACTTGAGGTCTATGGGTACATCTCCTGATTGATTAAAATCTTGTCAGTTATTTTCCTTAGACCCTATACATGGGTAATATGGTAGTCATTAAGGCTCTTTCATAAATATTCAGGTTCTCTTCCTCCCAGACTCATCATAGAGTTATACCACCCTGCTCCCTTTAAATTGAGTCATGGCCACATGACTTGCTTTGGCCAATGAAATGCAAATGGTGGTGATGTGTTACTTCCAGGCTCATTCCCTTCCCACTGGTACAGTGGTCATGAAAGCATTAAAATATATCTTCCATTAACCAGGGTTCCTGAGCACAGGCTCACACTAACCCATGTGAAATGTATAGCAAGAATATGAAATAAGCTTTCTTTGTGTTAAGCTACGAAGATCTGGAGATTTTTAATACAGCATAGCCCAAATTGTCCTGATTGTCATATATACTCTGAAATCTTTCATAGCCTCCAGTAGTTCTTTTTTTCCTTAACAGGAGAATGATTCCTGGGCTGGATATAAGTTTGTTGATACAATCCTTTACTTTGTCATTTGTAAATGTTATTCCACTCTTGTGACTTCTGTGATTAAACACAGAAGTCTGGTCTCAATCTGGTTCTTGGTAATATATCTGTTCTGTATGTCTGAGAACGTTTTATTTTCAGTTGTTTTAATTATTGCCTCTTCTCTATTTGTTCTATTTTTATCTTCTAGAATGCCTAATCCATGTTAGGGCTCCTACATTTCTTTTCTATGTCATTTATCCCTTCCCTCATGGTCCTCACTCTGTATTTCTGCACTGTGCTTTGATGTGTTCCTTGAAATTTATCTTCCAGGTCATTAATTGGAATCTCTACATACCAGTCTTCTAATTATGCAGATGAAAAAACTACAGCTTTAGATCCAGTAAGTTTTTGTCTCCACTGTATTTAAATCTCCTCAAGTGTTATTAACTCAAGTGTTAATCATCTCCTCCGGTAGCTCTATTACACTGGCCATGTGCTTGTTCTGCTTGTTTCCTCTCGTTTCTGAACTTCCCTTAGATGCATTACATATTACATTTCTTCAATGGCACACTGACAATTTTTTCTTTTTTTTTTTTTGAAGTATCCTAAAAAGCAGGAAAGCTGCAAGCAGAAGAGGGTGAAAGAATCTCTCCCGCACCTCCAGCCCCAGAACCCACAGTATAAAAGCAGGCTCAGTCCTCTGCTGAAGAATCTTTCATGCTCTCTGATCCCCTATTCTCAAGTCTCAGAGGCAGGAAAGTCTCAGCCCATCCATAATCCTCCTTGGCCTCTGAATGGTCAGGGAAACCATGGAATTACAGAATTCTCCGTGCACAATGGTTTTCCAACTCCAGGAATAAGCCCAATCCACCCGAAGGAAAACTCGGCACAAGTATTCTCTGAGAGTGCAACTCACACCTGAACCCAGCTGCCCACAGGTCACAGCTGCCATCCGGCTTCACACAGGTACGAGGTTTACGGTTGGCAGATAAGGGCATCCGAACCAAGTGAGGATCATCCTTTTCTCAGCGTCTTCAACTTTCCTTATCATTCAAGTCTCAGTTTAGAAGTCACTGCCTTTAAAGAGGCATTCCCTGATCACCCATTCTAAGGAAGCTACTCCCGCGTCTCAATTGCTATATAATTATGCTATATTATCTGCTTTTATCTTGTTTACCTGTGAATGTATCTACTGACTGTTTTCTCTTGAAAGGATTGTAATCTTTTTCTTAGAATTCAGAAATTTTACTTAGAACAAATGGACTCTTTTGTTAAGTATAAACACATGGGTGAGAGTAGAAGGGCATATACTGGTATACATTTCTGTAGCCATTGGGGTTTATCACCTGAAGGCATCAAACCATGTCCTACTGAACAATGGAGACCCTGGGAAGGCCAGAGGACCGGGTAAGCAAAGTTTGGTTAAGGTGCTCCCGTTGTAACACAATTATTCCAGTTCACTGAGATGATGAGACTGGAAATCAGCCCTATCTTCATGAAGTTCTATCTGAAATTCACCAACTAGAAATATATAATAATGTACTTTGGAAGGAACAATTTAACTATAAGTCAACTTATGGTCCTGAATTAGCCGTACCAGCTCCAGGCAAAGACATTTGCACAGGGTGCAAAAGCATTTTAAGGATAAATGAAATTTCAATTGTATTAAGAATGGAACAACAGTAAAAACATTATACTGAAATCATCTATTTTCCCGACTAGTGCCTTCAGCTTTGATAACCTCAAATCATAAAGGACATGACAAAACCTTTTTCCAGACAGGTAGTAAAACTTATGTGTTATTTTTGGGCTCAGCATTATGAAATACTAGAAATAATAGGCTACTTAGTTGAGAAGTAAAAACAGTTGAGAAATAAAAATCCATCTAAAGAGACAAGGTAGACTCATAGAAAATAGTGAATGGTGCAAGAAAACAATCCAGAAAATTTCTCCCAGTTAATAAGGGTCCTCTCTCAGTGAACTTAAAATTGTAAAATAGTCTTTAAAAACAAAAATTTTTGTATAAATAATATTTTATATTCACTGTCGAACAAGATTAAAAGCCAGTTATTATACCATACAGTATTTTTAAAGAGCTATAGTTGCTACAGCAACAATTTTTCAAAATGCTTCACCAATATATAATGGAGAATCTATGCTTCATGATCATCAGAAAAGTGACTAACCTGTAACCCCAATTTGGTGTCTCCCAGTTTTCACTGACATATACACGTTTTAACCACAGCATACGTTCTAATTACCTTGATTCCCAGACAAATTCCCTTAGAGTTCACCAAAATAATATAAGTATATTCATTTACATTGTCTTCGTGTTCCCAGTTTATGTCACTCAACTCTTTCTGCAAATCTAGTAAGCCACACATTATTTATTTGGCTTTTGCCACTTGTATTAAAAATGGGAACATTCTGACTCCACTCAAGTATTAATAGATTTTAGCTTCTTTCTATTTCTCAAGCATTTTAGTGGCTTGTCTTGACATGCTTATAGAAAATGCACTCTGAAAACATGTATTATCTGTGACTCAACCCCAATGACTTCCTTATTAAAGCCATTACCAAACCAATACCATTATGGGCAAAACGATAAAGTGTTTAAAATGCAACCCTTAGCAATACTGTGCTTGGCTTTAAGGTATGCTGAAAGAAACCAAGTTAGCCTTATTAATGGGGATAATTTAAGGTAGCATCAGAAGAACCACCATCTAGCTAATTTACCTGTTGCCCCTCATCATTTCCCTCAATGACGACCAGGGTTTTTTCTGACAGATTTAGACACAGAGAAGTCATAAATGAGCTAAGAATCCACACGCTAAAAGAGAACAGAAAGGCTGAGATACTACGGCAGCAGGTACAACTCTACTCCAGACTCTCCTGCATTTGGAAGGTAAAAGGAAGAAAACTGCTAGAAGCTTTTAGACCTATCCGCCAGATAATCATGATACAAGTGTGTAAACAGGGTCCATTTCAACAGCCATTCACTCAAGTGCAACGTGGCTGCCAAATTCTTCCCTGCCAGGAAATACTTTATGAATAGCAAAGAATGAATTGTTTGAAAAACCTGTCTCTAACAAGCCCATGATGTAAGTCATGAGTATTTAGGGTCTCCCTCTTCCTAGATAAGAGGCTGCCTGAGAAATTCTGACATTAGAACTCGCAGGCTCCACAGGGCCAGTGGAGAAGACCTGAAGTGATGAATCCTGTGCACCCTGCCTTCGAAGGTGGGGGCCAGGGGAGAAATATTCTTTCCAAGTAACTGTGAAAGGCTCCCTCGATTTCCATTTCCAGCATTATGACAGACTGCATACCCTGAAAAACCCACCTGATTGAAAGAGCTAAAACACTGGATAAAACATTTAAAACATGCTTTGTAACAAGTGTTGCTGAACTGGCAGAAAGGGAGAGACTCTTGAAGTGCCAACAATAAAATGTAACTCAGTGGTGAGTGAGAGTTAAAGCAACTCTCCACCACCAAGTCTCCGCCCAGCTGGGGACCTAGCGCTTCCCAGCGGTGGCACAGGGCTCCACGAGGTACACTCAAGCCCGGGACTCTTCCAAGATGGGTGACTTCACGGAAGGCTACCTCGTTCCTCTGGAGAAGGTGCCATCTCAAAGCTCACTCATCCCTCATTGTAAGGTCACAAAAAAAATATAAAAAGAGGTGTAATACTAGTTTCCTATTGCTGCTCTAAAAAGCTACCACAAGCTTAGTTGCTTCCAACACAAAATTATTATTTTAGAAATCTGGAGGTCAGAAATCTAAAAGCAAGGTATTGCCAGGGATGAATTCCAACTGAAGTTTTCAAGAGAGAACTTGTTTCCTTGCCTTTTCCAACTTCTAGAGACCAACTATATTTCTTAGCTCCTTCACTCTGACCTCCTGCTTCCAACTCCACATCTCCTACTTTCTAGCTGACTCCACCTGTGTCTCTCTTATAAAGACTCTTGTATTATCATACCACCATAATAATCCAGAATAATCTCCCATCCCAATATCCTTAACAAGATCACATCTGCAAAGCCTCTTCTGCCATATAAGGTAACATTCATAATTCCCAGGGATGAAGACATGGACATTTGGGGGGTATTATCTAGCCTACCACAAGGTATCCAAGGGGAAGTTTGTCATTGTTTGAGTTAAAGGAAAATAAATCTCCTTTGAGGTTTATTCTTCTTCTCAATGGCATGCAGCTTGAATTTATGCTATTGATGTAGTCCAAAATATTTCAGAGAGGTTATTTGAAAGTGGTCACAGGTAGGTAGTGGCTACAACTGACTGGAATTAGCAAATGCACATCCTCTCTGGAGCACGGAACCTCACCCCATGCCTCAAAAGCATTAGTCTGGCAAACATCTGAGCAGCTCACAGACAAGTCAAAATATAAAGGAAATGAAGAGTCAGAAAAAGTCTACAGAAACAACATCTAGCAAAAATCAGACCAGAAAAATCTCCAAATATAAAACCACATTTAGTATGTTAAATATTTAATTTGTTAAAAATATAAAAAAAATCATATAATTATGAAAAAGGAATAAAGAACCATAAAGAATACCCAAGCAGATCCTTGAAGAACTTTAGAAATAAAAAATACAATTAAAATTTAAAACTCAGAGGATGGATTAAACAGCAAATTAGACATAATTGAAAAAAAAAGAGAACTAGAAATCTGAAAATATTACACAGAAGGCAGCTCCAAGACAAGACACAAAAAGTACAAAAGTGGGGCTTCCCTGGTGGCGCAGTGGTCGAGAGTCCGCCTGCCAATGCAGGGGACACGGGTTTGTGCCCCGGTCCGGGAAGATCCCACATGCCGCGGAACGGCTGGGCCCGTGAGCCATGGCCGCTGAGCCTGCGCGTCCGGAGCCTGTGCTCCGCAACGGAAGAGGCCACAACAGTGAGAGGCCTGCGTACGCAAAAAAAAAAAAAAAGTACAAAAGTGATTAAGAGACAGGATGAACAAACTAGGAAGTTCTAAAATTCATTTAGCTAGAATTTAAGAGTAAATAGAATAGAAAAAAGAATATACAAAGATGTTGGCTGAGAATTTCCTAGGTCTTGTGATAGAAATAAATCCTCATGTTAATAATAAATGCCAAGGGACTTCCCTGGTGGTCCAGTAGTTAAGACTCTGTGCCCCCAATGCAGGGGGGCCCAGGTTTGATTCCTGGTCAGGGAACTAGATCCCACATGCTGCAACTAAAAGATCCCGCATGCCACAACTAAAAGATCCCGCATGCCACAACTAAACGATCCCGCATGCCACAACTAAACGATCCCGCATGCCGCAACTAAGACCCGGTGCAGCCAAATAAATAATTTTAAAATATAATAATACCAAAAGAATTAAAAATAAATCTAAACCTAGATACACAACAGTGAACTGAAGAGCATTACAGAAAAAGAAAAGATCTAAAAAGCAGTTAGAGAGAAAAAAAAAAAAAAGACCATCTTCCAAATAATGGTCATTTGACTGATGGCTTGATTTCTCCAAAATAAGTCAGAGAGCTATAAGACTTTATCTTAATGTGCTAAGATCAGTGTCAACCTAAAATTCCATAAGCAATGAAACTAATCTTCAAAAATAACAGCCAAAATAGACATTTTCAGATATTGATAAATAAAAACTATTTATCACCAATGGATCCTTACTGAAAGAACTCCTAAAGGATATACTTCATGAAGAAGCAATATGAGACCAGATAGAACAGTTTAAGTATAGGGAGGAATGCTGCTATGAACATTAGGGTGCATGTATCTTTTTGAACTAGTGTTTTTATTTTTTTGCATATATAACCCAAGAGTGCAATTGCTGGGTCATATGGTAACTCTATTTTCAGTTTTCTGAGAAACCTCAATACTGTTTCCCACAGTGGTTACATCAATTTACATTCTCATCAACAGTGTATTAGGGTTCTCTTTTCTCCAGATCCTCACCAACATTTGTTCTTTGTGTTCTTTTTGATGATATTTCATTGACACGTGAGGTGATATCTCATTGTGGTTTTGACTTGCATTTCCCTGATGATTAGCCATGTTGAGCATTTTTTTGTGTGTTGGCCACCTGCGTTTCCTCTTTGAAAAAATGTCTATTCAGTTCTTCTGCCCATTTTTAATCAGGTTGTTTGTTTTCTTCATGTTGAGTTGTATGAGCTGCTTATATCTATTGGATATTAATCTCTTATTGGTCATATCATTTGCAAATATTTCCTTCCATTCAGTAGGTTTTCTTTGCATTTTGATGGTTTCCTTCACCATGCAAAGCTTTTAAGTTTAATTAGGTTCCATTTGTTTATTTTTGCTTTTATTTCCTTTGCTTTAGGAGACGGTTCCAAAAAAATATTACACAATTTATGTCAAAGAGTGTTCTGCCAATGTTTTTCTCCAGGAGTTTTATTACAGTACCTGGTTTTACATTTAAGTCTTTAACCCATTTTATTTTTGTATATGGTGATAGAGGATATTCTAATTTCATTTACATGTGGCTATCCAGTTTTCCCAACACCACTTATTGAAGAGACTTTCTTTCCTCCATTGTAGTCTTGCCTCCTTAATCACAGATTAATTGACCATAGTGCATGGGTTTATTTCTGACCATAGTGCATGGGTTTATTTCTATCCTGTTCCACTGACTTATGTGGCTGTTTCTGTGCCAGTACCATACTGTTTTGATTACCATAGCTTTGTAGTACAGTCTGAAGTCAGGGTGCCTGATTCCTCCACTTTCGTGTTTCTTTCTCAAGATTGCTTTGGCTATTCGGGGTCTTTTCTGCTTCCACACAAATTTTAAAATTTTTTGTTCTAGTTCTGTGAAAAATACCATTGGTATTGCATTCAATTTGCAATTGCCAAGATATGGAAGCAACCTAAGTGTCCATCAACACATGAATGGATAAAGAAGATGTGGTGTGTGTGTGTGTGTACACACACACACACACACACACACACACAATGGAATATTACTCAGCCATAAAAAATGGCATAATGCAATTTGCAGCAACATGGATGGACCTAGAGATTATCATACGAAGTGAAGTAAGCCAGACAGAGAAAGACAGACACTGTGTGGTATCACTTATATGTGGAATCTAAAAAATACAACAAACAAACTAGTAAATATAACAAAAAAAAAAAGCAGACTCACAGATATAGAGAACAAACTAGTGGTTACCAGTGGGGAGAGGGAAGGAGGGAGGGGCAATATAGGGGTGGGGGAATTAAGAAGTACAAACTATTAGGTGTAAAATAAGCTACAAGGATATATTGTACAACATGGAGAATACAGTGAATATTTTATAATAACTATAAATGGAATATAACCTTTAAAAATTGTGAATCACTGTATTGTACACCTGTAACTTGTATGATGTTGTATATCAACTATACTTAAATAACCAAAAAAATAAAAACAATTATTATAGGTATTGACCAATCAGAATAGATCTGCCAACCAATGAGAACTATGCCAGTCATAACCAGTATGCCCACTGGGATCATACTGACCAGAGAGCCCTGAGTCCAGCTAGATGCTCTTTTCATAAGTCACATCTAAAACATACGGACACATAAGTGTTGAGAACTGAGAAGTGGAAGAAGAGGCACTTGATAAACATCAAAGAAAAGAAAGTTGTTAGGTGATACTAGTATCAGACAAAATAGATTTTAGGACAAAAAACACTACCAGGGCTAGACAGGCGCCATATAATTATGAAAACTATAGGAGCGTGTTGCCACTTCTGCCTTCTCACCACAGCAAAGCTATCCATCTTGTCCCACTGAGGTCGGCAGTTGAGCCATACACGTACTCTGAGGTTTGGGAGGAATCCCTTACCAATTTGTTAATACAGCCATGGGGTTTTTTTATTTCTCGTCTTTATTAGTCACTTTGGTTTGTAAGAGGAGTGTGGGGAAAGTTTTAAAATTAAGTTGTCATCATCTTCATGTTGAAATTATATTCATTTTGAAATTACTGGTTTCCTACCTCACTGTCAAATCATCTTTCCCAATAGTTTGTAGCATGTTATTTGCCCTTCACCAAGTGTCTGTCTTGTAGCACACAAAGGTAGCACCCCAATCTACACGAGCTGTACCCGTGATTAGAATGTACTCCCTGGGCTGAGGCGTGACGGGGACGCCCTGAGAAGTCACTGGTCCTATTCAATGTGCTGTCTTTACTCCGCAGTTCACGCGCTTGCCAAGTAAGGACACATCGAGCTCTGCTCTTCAGAAGGTAGTCAGCTAAAAAGGAATTGAAATCCAAGAACTACAAGGGCAAGAACAGTTTACTTTGGTTATAGTTTCCATAAAGAGGAGAAATGCTTTGTGTAGATGCCAGCAATTAACCTGTATATTTTACGGTAATGCAGGCAGCCAAGCCTGGGTAGTTAAGGCAATAAAGGGAAACAAATAAATCCCCGTCCTGTTATCATCTTTCAGATCCTACGGATCTGTAAAAGTTGTCTGGGGGAAGAGGAATGTTCGTCAAATACTTTAGAAGGAAATGTTAATGCCCCAGAAGTGCTGGGCAGTTCTGGAGCCATTTAATTCCTCCGATGCTTGCTGTGTCAATCACACTTTGCCCAGTTAACAGAAGGCTCAATGTGCTTTTCACATGTGACTGAGTAGAAAATCTAACTTTTAGAATTATGCTGATTGACAAACAACTTTTCTAGGATTATTCCTGTTTGTAAACAATTAATCTTTCATTGCATGAGGATGAGTATTATAGAAAACCAGGTGAGGTACAAATTAATCTATTCCAAAAGAAAGTAGATCAGTAGCTGTCTGGGAATGGGGGCAGGACAGAGAGGCAGGGGGAAGGATTACAGTGTGGCACAAGGAAACTCCAGAGTGATGGACATGTTCATTTTCTTGGCTGTGATGATGCTTTCCCGGATGTACCTACATTAAAACTTCCCAGGGGCTTCTCTGCTGGCGCTGTGGTTGAGAGTCCGCCTGCCAATGCAGGGGACACGGGTTCGTGCCCCGGTCCGGGAGGATCCCACATGCCGCGGAGCGGCTGGGCCCATGAGCCATGGCCACTGAGCCTGCGCGTCCGGAGCCTGTGCTCCACAACGGGAGAGGCCACAACAGTGAAAGGCCTGCGTACTGCAAAAAAAACAAAAAAACAAAAAAACAAAAACTTCCCAAATTGTACACTTTAAATGTGTACAATTTATTGCATGTCAATTATACCTCAATAAAGTGATTTAAAAGAAAAGGAATGGTGGATAGAAACGTACCATTTTCTAACCCTAAATGAAATGACATCAGGCCATCATCATCAGTGGAAGGCTGTCAGCACCTGGGACGACTCCATCTCAGCGTCACTCAAGGTAGGACACTGGCCTCTTTGTGAAACACCCAGGAACACCTTGGAATATTCTTGGCCAAAAATTTGAACCTAAATATAATCAAGCCTCTAGTCTAGAGCTAACTTCCACTTTTACGAACGAGAAATGGAGGAACAAGTTAAATGAAACAAGAAAGCAAAAAGACAAATCCAGAGTGTGGAACATTCTGTAAGGCAAGTAACCCGATTTCTGCACAAATCGATGGCTGAGAAAGAAGGGGCTTGAGGAGGAGAAGGGTCTGCTATAGATTTAAAAAAAAAACAGAAAGGCTTAAGGGATTTAACTAAATGCAACCTGCAGAATTTATATTGAGACACTATTTCCCCAGGCTTTGGGACCACTGGAATAATTTGATTATGGACTGGGTATTAGATAATACCAAGGAGTTACTGCCAGTTTTGTTATGTATACTACATACTATATAACATGGCATGTAAGAAAATGTCCTGGGGGCTTTCCTGGTGGCACAGTGGTTGAGAGTCGGCCTGCCGATGCAGGAGACACGGGTTCGTGCCCCGGTCTGGGAAGATCCCACATGCCACGGAGCGGCTGGGCCCGTGAGCCATGGCCGCTGAGCCTGCGTGTCCGGAGGCTGTGCTCCACAACGGGAGAGGCCACAACAGTGAGAGGCCCGCATACCGCCAAAAAAAAAAAAAAAGAAAAGAAAAGAAAATGTCCTGGGAGTTCCTTGGTGGCCTAGTGGTTAGGATTCCAGACTTTCACTGCCATGGCCCAGCAACCCGGGTTCAATCCCTGGTTGGGGAACTGAGATTCCACAAGCCACATGACACAGGCCAAAAAAAAAAGAAAGAAAAAAGAAAATGTCCTTTGATTCATTTTTAAAGACACAGGTATGAATAACATGATGTCTGAGATTTTTCTTTAACATACTTAAAAGATTTTAAAAAAAGGAAAATAAAAACAAAAAGGTAGATAAATGTGGCCAAGTCTCGATGATCAGACAGATCTGGCTGATAGCCAGGTGTTGTTCTCTATACTAAAGTTATGTTTGTTTGAAATGTTCAAACGAGTTTCATGAAATCAATTTCTTCACAAAACTGAGAATTCACCAATATTATGAAATTATCTGAACTCTTCAATAACATATAGAGCCACCTAGGTTGTTATACTGAAATTCTGACCAACATACCATACAAGTAAAGAACACGTGAATGGCCATTACCGTATTCAATTGATGTGCTGATCTGAGAATATTTAACAGTGTGATCACAGGAGTGGATACAGACCTTCAGAAGTTCAACAACCATTGTCCATAATGAGCATAAAAGCTTACTGTTCAACAAATGTGCTCTCATGCATGTCAGTGGTAATACCTGCTCCCAACTTTTAACTCCTACTGCATGCCAGGCACTGTAGTGGGCACACACATATATTATTTCTGACTCATCCTACAATCTCAAAAGGTTGCTCTTATTATCACCACTTTACAGACAAGAAAACAGATTCGGAAGGTAACTTGCCCAAGGGCACACTTCCCAGGTCTCTTTGAATACGAAAACCAGAGTCATTCCACTACCCACAGCCTAAGAAATATGCCAAACTTTATTTCCTACAAATGTACATGTACTGATTATGTAGATTCCAATATGATTCTTGCCAAAGAAATAAACCAAGATGACCCACTGGCAGAAGGCTGCAGAAAGTTCAGTGGATTTTGACCCATTTTCAAATTTGTCCAAATGGACAGTGTAGTACTGTGTGGTGTCCTGTCACCAGTCCTACCTGGATTCAAACTCCAGCTCTGCCACTTACAACCTAAGTGACCTTTGGCAACTTAACTCCTGAGTCTCAGTTTTGACACAACTGAAATGTGACAGCGATAACAAAAAGGGCAATTGATGAAAAGCTCCTAATTTGGTGCCTGGGACACAGCTGGATTCTAAATGGGAGCACCCTTCTCTCACCCACCTTTTATGATTTGTGCATAGAGAAAATTTCCAAATATAACTTCCTTTGAAGGCTAACCCTCATTGCCATTAGCGAAAAAGAACCATCTATATTGCCTGATATATTGCTTTTCTTGGCCCAGGGCATGGTTGCCATGAATCTTTCCATATAAAATTCTATGTTTTAACTTAAATGTGATACGTAAGTCAGGATTGTACTGCTGTCCTCGAGTGGCTGGCAGTGGGCAGCAGAATTTACCTTCAACACAATGTCACTTAAACAGCTGCTTTAGGAGAAACTGCTCCATCTGCAGTGTTTGCATCCTGCCTTGCACCCTTCCCCATTAGCAGACACTTTGGCTAAGTCAGATAAACTCTGCTGCCTACTGGCTTTATTCACTGAGAGTCAAGATAGCCTTGACAGGTGGAAAAAAAGAGCTGACAATCATCTGGAGGAAGACTTTTTTTTAATTAGAGGCTTTTTATTATGCTATAGCTTATGCAGCATTGAGTTTTGGTATCTAAGATTTTAACCTGTACTTACCCTTCCAAAGACCTCTAGATGTTTTATAAGTTAATATTTAGACCAATATTCCTCCATGGGAAAACACCCTGAGGATGAAGACTCTGACTGACAGATCCAAAAAGAAAATATATAGCCTTATAGAAAAATATCTGTGAGCTTTATTTACTAGCAACCCATAGCAACCCATAGGATGCTCAATTTGGCCAAAAAGTTAAAAGTAAATTACTTTAAAATAAATCTAGGACATCTTCCACTCTCATCCCTGAAGAAGTACTCATGTTCAAACTGTATCAAATTTTCTGCTTCTAATTAGTTGCCCTTTTTATGTCAACCTCCAGACAGCATGAAAGTGATCAGCTCACAGAAAACTGAGCATGACAAAAATCAAGGCATCTGAAACACAAAATGCCACCTTCTTGACTTTTGAAATTCCCAGTTCTTACTGTCCTAAGTAGAATGGGAAGCGGAAGGAGGTGAAGGACACTTACAAACTCCCCTTCCACTCTCAAGAAAGGCTCCAGTAAGCCAGCCAACCGAGGTTTCGCTCAAGAGAATTAAGACCTGCTATATGCAGTGAGTAAATCTTACAAGTTCTTTAAGGGATGCTTGAGAAACCTGGATATGTTATTTAGCCCTAACAGCTGCCAATATTTACATCTGCAGTCATCACTCACCAGGGATTGAGAAAAATCAAGATAAGACAAGACTTTTTGAACTGCAGACAGTGGGTAGGATAAAGAGTTCGCATGTTATATGGACTGATAGCCCCAGAGTAAATTGAAGCCCCTGTGGATTTTTGTAGACCTGGAAAATATATAAGAAAATAATCCCATGGACCTTAGTTATATACAATAGAGAGGAATACAAAAACAATGGTGTAGAAATCCCATGAAATGTGTTAGGGAAAAATTCTGCAAACAATATGATGGAGAAAGGGAACACTCAAAGTGTAATCATTCGTTCATCACTGAAAGAGTGGCTGTCAACTTCTATGTACATAAAAATCATAATGGCAATGGGTGGTTATTAAAGATTTTGAATCTAGGAAGCCAGCCTCGGAGGCTGTGACTTAGAAAGCCTTGGAAAGGACCCTGGGAATCTGAATTTTTAATAAGCACTGCAAGTAATTACAACGCACAGGGTCTGAAAACTGTACTTTGAGAAACACTTCAATAAAGGAGAAAAAAAGAAACACAAACTCGACTCTCAGAAACTAGAAAACCAGATAAAACCCCAAATTTGACACACATATGGAAGAGCTGCCGCCAGCAGTGAAAATCAAAGCATTAGGTCTGAGGAAGCGAAGTGGAGAGCAGGGGCAGAGCTCAGAGAGCGCCATCGCAGTCTACTTCCGAAAGCTGAGGGACACGTACTGAGGTGCAAAATCTAAGTCCCTTTCTTTCGTTTTTTGTTTTGTTTGTTTTGGGCCGCACCGCAGGGCATGTGGGATGTTAGTTCCCCAACCAAGGATGGAACCCAGGCTCCCTGCAGCGGAAGCGCAGAGGCTTAACCACTGGACCGCCAGGAAATTCCCATCTAAGTCCCTTTTCTTGAAAAGGAAGAGCAAGATGTAAAGGTAAGTGCCAGGAGTTTACTGGACTGGATATGGCTCTAAGACGAAAGAGGATAGAGCCCCTTAGATGAGCGAGATCTGCAAGCAGTACTGGCTGCCAGGAAGGAAAGAGAAACTTCGAAAAGGGGAGGAGGTTCACTAACCACCTATTTATGCTGACTGGCAAACAGTAAAGTTTAAGCAAACACACACATACACACACAAAAATGCTGGATGAAAAAAATGCCATCTAATCTTAACAGGGCCTTGACCTCTCCCCAGTTTAATCATCCTGCAACCTCCGTTCCAGAAAACGGTCACCTCTTTCAAATAGAATAATTAGAAAGCAAATCAGGATCTACTGAAAGGTGTCGTAAGAAAAAAGGAACAAGAAAAACAAGAAACAGCTCTCACTAGAAACCTTTGGCCATGAAGCAGATGAAAATTGCCACCTAAACTTTTGCCATGAATTTTTAAATCTTAGAAAAGCAACTGCCTCTAAGAAACAAGGGCACAGTGCAGAGATGAAAGACTCATGTAGAGATGGAGGAAAAATTAGGGGGAGAGGAAACATGACTAGCAGAGTTAGAGAATGAGAGGAGAGGGTCTGGGGTGGTAATCGCACCATGAGAGAAGTTGAAGCAAGATTGAAAGAATCACAAGGAGAATGGACACAGTTAAAAATACAGAAAGAGATATAAAGAGTAGAAATGAGAAACTAAAAAAAATGAAATGCAAGTAAATGTTTTAAAAGAATTAGAAATAAAACGACAGTTGCTATGGGATGGCATAAGCATAACTTGCTACTCAAAGGGGGGAAGTACAAGGTAGAGCTGAGCACTTGGAGCCATAACTTAAGAATGTGCATCAACAGGTGAATGGATAACAAAGATGTGGTACGAAGATGTGGTGTATATATATATATACCATGGAATACTACTCAGCCATAAAAAAGAATGAAATAATGCCATTTGCAGCAACATGGATGGACCCAGAGATCATCATACTAAGTGAAGTAAGCCAGACAAAGACAAAATCATTTGATATCACTTATATGCGGAATCTAAAAAAATAAAATGACAGAAATGAACTTATTTACAAAACAGAAACAGACTCACAGACTTAGAGCATGAACTTATGGTAACCAGGGGAAAGGATGGGGGGGGAGGGATAGATTGGGAGTTTGGGATTGACATGTACACACTGCTGTATTTAAAATAGATAACAAGGAGCTACTGCATAGCACAGGGAACTCTGCTCAATACTCTGTAATGACCTAAATCAGAAAAGAATTTGAAAAAGAATATACGTGTATATGTATAACTGAATCGCTGTGCTGGGCACCTGAAACAAACAACATAGTTAATCAACTATGCTCCAATATAAAATAAATTTTATTTTAATTCCTGAATGAAAAACATGAAGGTATACTGAAAGGGTACATCATGTCCCAAGACAAACTAACCCAGAAGAGCAAACATCAGAAATAGTCTATGAAAGTTTGTGTACTTTAAAGATAATGAATCATGTGTGCAGCCAAGAAGAAAAGGTCAAGTTCTAAGAGGATAATAAAATCAGGCTGGCCTCCATCTTCTCCAGATATATTCAACCTTGGAAGACACTGGGACTGTTCACACAAATTCCTGAAGCATGGAGGTATGAATCAAGAATTTTATACCTAGCCATATTTGCTGTGATTTCTTTTGCCTATTCTAAATAAGCACCCCATTTTACAAGTAGCACTGAAAAAATACACTTGTATTCTTAAAGAAGATTCCCGAAATCGTGTAAGCTTGCCAAAACCTGGAGCCCACACCAGCAAGACAGCTTACCATGAGAAACCCTACATTTCTTTTTACTGAACTATAGTTGATATACAATATCGTGTTATTTTCTGGTGTACAGCAAAGTGATTCAGTTATTCACATATATATTCTTTTTCATATTCTTTTCCATGATGGTTTATTACAGGATACTGAACACAGTTCCCTGTGCTCTACAGCAGGACCTTGTTGTTTATCTATTTTATATACAGTAATTTGTATCTGCCAATCCCAAACTCCTAATTTATCCCTCCACCATCCCCTTTCCTCTTTGGTAACCGTATGCTTGTTTTTTATGTCTGTGAGTCTGAAGCAACCCTACATTTAAACATCTGCCAATGCACACACCAGCTGTCACTGCCAGCATGATGGATTCTTCTTCCAGTCCACCCACCAGATCTCTTGAGAAGGATTCTCTCACTGGCAGAACCAAAACAGAACCCTGATGGCAAGAGTACCTGGATACATAGTTTTCTGAAATACAAGGGTTAGCATAAAAAGGAGCAAAAATGGCACAGAACTGCTTAAGGAGAGCCCAGAAGAATTAGGTCAACTACCCAGAAAAACATCACAGGTCTAAAGACGTTTTCTTCTTCTTACTGTCTCTTAATAATCAAACAAAATAGTGTTATCAAATGATGATAAATTAGCGTACCTACATCTTTTAAATTATGGGTCACTTTATCATCCAACTCAAATTCATGTTTAAGATTCATCACAAATATCAGCAATAACAATAAAAATATCAGTGACACATTCATCGTTCTTAAAAAACTAGGGGCACATAACCATTACGGTGAGCAAGTAAACACGGAAGGGTGTCATCGCCTAGCAACTGTACCCTTTCCCACAACTATTCCTTTCTCCCTAAGGCTGAGTGAAATCTCAGGCGAAACCCAAAACTGTCTGGGTTACTCCTGAATAACAAGAAGTTACATCTAATCCCAAGGACATTCCCAGCTCAGTATTTACATTTTCCAGGCTCATGTAACAGCAAACTTCATTTAAAAATAAATTTCTTGCTATATATTGAATTTTTAAATTCTTAATTGTTGGATAGGAAATCATTAATATGGCTCAAATACATAAATAAAATTAAAAATTTTTTTAATAAAAAATAAAAATAAATTTCATCCCAAACCTGCCTGGCTCTGTCCACTTTGAGCCAGAAGCCAATGATGGCAAAGGGACGGGCAAGGTAGTGTCTTCAATTCCAAGGCTTGGGCTTCTTTCACAATTTAGAGCCAACTGTGGCTTCTGACCCTCTAAGGTTAGCATACAGGAGGGAGAGGGGTGAGTTGGGGGCACAGCATAGTTCCTGCCTGGTACCATCATGATCTGGAAGCAGCTTCTGGGCTTAGATGGTATCTAAATCTGACATTCTCTCTTAGAACATATTGTCAATTCTTTGGAGACCTTCTCATCACAAGGATTCTCACACCAGCTTTTCCGTTAATACAAGTTACGTCCCTCTGGCCAGGTGCTCACGTGGGGCAAGGTGACATCACTTACCCCTCAGAGACAGTCCTCTCAGACAGCATGCTTTTCAAAATGGCCCTAGGCCAACATCTTCACCATGTAAGAGTGGCATCGCAGAGGAGCGGATCTGAGTATTTCCAATTAGTGTGGTCTTCATATTCCAAAACAGAACTCTCAGACTTTTGTGCAGACAGACTTTCTGAAGGTTGTATTTTTAAGATTCCAAACACTAAGACTGTTAGTTGATGGGAATGAGGCAGGAAAGATGCTTAAGAAGAAAGACCATCGGTCATAAGCAGCAAGGGGATGAGGGTATTTGGGGCCAAATCTGGGGAGATGGAAGAGGTCTCCCATGTGAGAGCAGCATGCAGTTGGGAGGCTTATACGACCTTCAGAGGAATTCACAG
This sequence comes from Mesoplodon densirostris, assembly GCF_025265405.1. NCBI lineage: Eukaryota > Metazoa > Chordata > Mammalia > Artiodactyla > Ziphiidae > Mesoplodon > Mesoplodon densirostris. Next base: position 184,855,142 of record NC_082662.1, on the reverse strand, counting down.
ACACCCCACAGTTGGACAGCAACCTCACAGAGGCCCTCCATGGCTAGCAAGTTACCCAGAAAGGCAGTGCCAGCAACCAGTTACACGAGATGGTCTCTGTCTCCCAATTTCACATCCACATCCACCCCCCCACACACACACAGGACATTTAACTAGAAGCAAAATATGTCTCTAACCAGGCAATACCCACCTCCCAACCGCAAGATGCCAAAATTGGAGGAGAAATGCAACAGATCGTGTTGCCACCCCACTCGAGGTCCCCCACCAGGTGAGGGCAGCAGAGGAAACGAGATTGAAATCAGGTACAACAGGAACCTTCACAAGCACACAGAGCAATTATATTCCAGGTATTGTCCTAAGTGCCTTACGTGTCTTACTTTCATCCTCAACGACTATGAGGTAGATGCAAGTGCTCTTATGTAAACAACAGGAAATTGAGGGCAGAGAGTTTAGTCTACACACAGCTACTGGCAAAGAACAAAAACAGTTTCTAGCTCTGCCCCAGGAGTCTATGTTCCTAAGCCCTACCCTCTACTAAAGGAAAAGTCAAGTTCTAAACAGGCAGGACTGGACTTTTACCAACTGAAATTAGTTGGGGAAGCAAGTAGACCTGCCTGAGATATCCATACAAGACAAGAGAGGGAGACTTGAAAGCAATTAGGGGCTGTGAATGAACAAGAACAAAAATTCATACTGAACGGAGACTCTTCAGATAAAGCCACGTCTCAGCCTAGATGGCAAATGGGCAAGACGGGCTTTCCCAGCCCCTACCTTGTTCTTGTCATCCCCACAGTTGCCGTCTGATGTTGGAGCAGTCAACCATGGTCATAAATCTGCTGGTCCAAAAGCAGCCTCTGTGATGCCAGATGTCTGCCTGAAACTCTACCTGCAGCCTTTTCTCAGGTCCCTTCTTGCTCTGACACCTACTCCCACCCCAGGTGCATCTCCTAAATCCTGTCACCTTGCTTAGACGCCACCTGATTGCCTGTCACCTTCCTCTGCAGCCCCATCTTCTCCTGCTGTGTCTAATTTTCAGGCCCCTCCTCCCCCCCCAAATTACTCTATCGTATCACCCCAAGTTCCTGACCCTATCATTTTATACCTCCAATTTCCTCTCCTTTTCAATGCTAAGAATTCTGGATTTACTACCCAACGGTCTATACCATAAAAACACTAGAGAACTAGAAGTGAAGACAAATTTGGAGGTCAGAAGGAGGACTCGACCTAGATCCCAGCTCTGGAATTCAGCAGGATTTGTGAGCTGTAAATAAGAGCCCAAAGACCTCTCCCAAGACCCAGTACATCAGGCAGACACCGCAATTCCCGAAGCTTCGCTTTTATGGTTGTATCAGAAGCAAATTTCCCCTGAATGCTGGATGCGCCTTAGAGCACACCTCTAACACACAGAGACCCCGCCCCTCAGAACTCTCGAGTTGTATTTACACAGAAAATGTAATAAAGGGTATCTCCCTCAACTCACTGACATGCACGCATATGTAGGGTGTTTATTTTTTTGGTTAAAATATGTACAGTTCTGGACTTCCCTGGTGGTGCAGTGGTTAAGAATCCGCCTGCCAATGCAGGGGACATGGGTTTGAGCCCTGGTCCGGGAAGATCCCACATGCCAAGGAGGAACTAAGCTCGTGCGCCACAACAACTGAGCCCACGTGCCACAACTACTGAAGCCCACACACCTAGAGCCTGTGCTCCGCAACAAGAGAAGCCACTGCAGTGAGAAGCCCGCACACCGCAACGAGGAGTAGTCCCCACTCGCCGCAGCTAGAGAGAGCCCGCAAGCAGCAAGAAAGACCCAACGCAGCCAAAAAAATAATAAATTTTTTAAAAAATATGTACAGTTCTGGGAAAACTACAGGAATTACAGCTTGTCTACTACTTCTTGAAACCGAAGAGCTTGTCGTGTCTTCTTAGAGCCCGCCCCCACGGAGATACTATGGAAATTGGCTTCTGTTTCAAAACCACTCTTCTGATATGCTCAGTACCCAAACTCCTTCCCCCAATATCCTTTGTTACAGCTCATGCCTGAAACCTATATGTGCATCCTAACTCAGAACATACCTGGGGTGTCTGAATTTGCATAATCATGTTAGGAAATCTTTCCTGTAAGGACATGTACAGGCCTCATGGCTTATTTCCACTAACTCAACACTAAAGATGTTCTCCTGCAGTGCAGATCCAGCTCTGTTCGTTAGAAAGGAGGCCACCTGGCTGCCCTACTGAGCTCCTCACAGCCAGTCGGAGAGAAGGCAGAAATGACTCAGCATTCAGCCTGGTCTAAAATGGTCCAGGAGTCTGCTTTCTAAGGCAAATCCCAGTACCCTCATAGCCACACCTAGACTTTTCACAATACTTACAGATAAATGCATTCCAACCTCATTATGGAGCTATCAACTGGAGCCAAGTACTTAAAATGCGTATTACATCAGGAACATGGTATTTCCCTTTCCAAATAGTAAGTTATATGCTTCCTCATAAATAAGGCAGACATTAAAATAAATTGGTGATATCTCTTTAATTGTACCACAGAGTAAATATTGAGCACTGCATCCCACATCTAACAAATTATCATGGCCAATTTGGCAGAGAATTTTAGCTTTGTCATAGTTCTGTGTAACTACCGTTTCTTAGGCTCTAAGGAGAAAAAAGCAGACACCACTATGCCTGTCAGAATATGAGTCCGTGATAAAGATCCTTTGCCTTGATATGTGCACAGCAGGTCCTGAACTGCTGAAACTCTAAGGAAACTTCTTGAATACACTGGTTCTCTCCATGTGATTTTTAAGACATGCAATGAACTGCACTGTTCCTTTTATCACAAGCTATCCGAGCCATAGCTCTCATCTCATAAAGATTCTTGCCAGTACGACATAACTCAGTTTATGACCTGAAGGGCATGCAAATAATTCAGATGTCCATATAAACAGTTATTACAAACATCTTTAGATTTTAGGTGATTTTCACAAACATTGACCCAAATCCTAGTACATTCCTGAAAATTACCATTTCTTTCTGAAAATAAACAATGTATGCCAGTCAAGAAGAAAGATATCATTAAAGGAAAAAAGTACAAGCGAAAAGTCTTGTGATATTTAGAGTTATTTTACTGGTGTCAGGTAATTACACAATATGTATGAAGGAAGAGTAACTTATCTGATGGTTACTAAGTTTCATTAACATTACAAGGTAAACGATGGAATAACTTAGCATTCTAAGTTAACTGTTTAGATGAAGTGAATGTAGCCACGCCTTAGGAAAAAGGATACCTATTAAATACAATCTGAGGATCTCTTCCAGGTTACAAGTATGTATCCTTATCTACTTGGTTTGTTCTTAACTACTTCTTAATTTTTTTTAATCTTTATTGGACTATTGTTGATTTACAACATTGTGTTACTTTCTGCATATACATGTATCCACTCTTTTTCAGATTCTTTTCCCATATAGGTCATTACAGAGTATTGAGTAGAGGTCCCTGTGCTATATAGCAATCCCACTCCTGGGCATATAACCAGAGAAAACCATAAATCAAAAAGACACATGGGGCTTCCCTGGTGGCACAGTGGTTGAGAATCTGCCTGCTATTGCAGGGGACACGGGTTCGAGCCCTGGTCTGGGAGGATCCCACATGCCACGGAGCAACTAGGCCCGTGAGCCACAACTACTGAGCCTGCGCGCCTGGAGCCTGTGCTCCACAACAAGAGAGGCTGCGATAGTGAGAGGCCCGCGCACCACGATGAAGAGTGGCCCCCGCTTGCCACAACTAGAGAAAGCCCTCGCACAGAAATGAAGACCCAACACAGGAAAAATAAATAAATTTAAAAAAAAAAGACACATGCACCCCAATGTTCACTGCAGCACTATTTACACTAGCCAGGACATGAAAGCAACCTAAATGTCCACCAATAGATGAATGGATAAAGATGAGTTATATGTGTGTGTATACATATATATATACGTATACACACACACAATGGAATATTACTCAGCCATAAAAAGGAATGAAATAATGCTATTTGCAGCAACATGGATGGACCTAGAGACTGTCATAATAGGTGAAGTAAGTCAGACAGAAAGACAAATATCATATGACATCACTTATATGTGGAATCTAAACAAATGGTACCAATGAACATACATAATACTTTGTAATTTAATGATATAACTAGTCCAGGAGCCTTTGGAGCACATTGAGCCTGTCAGCTTACATGCAAAAGAAGCGCACTTGGATAGTATCCCTCCCTCGCCTCCTATCAGAAGACCAGGACAGGAAAAGCTGCTCCAGCAGCTCTTAGGTGGTCATCTTGTGAGAACAGGGATCTAGAGATGCCTGATCCTCCCATCTGTTTTTACAAACAGGGCTTCCATGTAAGCATGCACTTGAAGAAAGTTTCCAAAACCAAAATGGGTTCAGAAGCACTCTGGGAGTGAAGTCAGTCAGAAAGAGAAAAGCAGGTATCATATACTACTACCTATATGTGGAATCTAGAAGAACGGTGTAGATGATCTTATCTGCAAAGCAGAAACAGAAACACAGATGTAGAGAACAAATGTATGGACACCAAGGGTGAAGGCGGGGATGGGATGAACTGGGAGATTGGGACTGACATATATGCACTACTATGTATAAAAGAGATAACTAATGAGAACCGACTGTAGAGCACAGGGGAAAAAAGTTTTTAATAAATAAAAATAAAATAATTGTGTTGTCTGGCAAAAAAAGCACTCTGGGTGTTGAACTCAACTGCTTGGTAAACACTGCTGCTTCCACTTTCTCCTTCACCTCTGTCTCCTCTCCCCACTCCTCTTATTTACCACCATAGGTTGGATCAAGGCAATTATACTTAGAGATAAGTCAAACACCTGACCCTAAAACCCTTCACCCCCTGGGTTACACCCCCCTTAGCAGGATGGCTTACTGTAACCATCTTACTACTTTACCAGGAAGGCTTGATTCACGTTTCTGAAGTTAGGGTTTTTATTGAGAAAATTCAAAGATAAATCAATGGTACAGTCAGGCATAAAACAATTAGTCATCAAACCTATATTAATGTTCAAAGGACAAAGATGTTTAAAATTTTTCCCATTTTCCTTTGTATTACTAAAGAAAATTTTACACTGCTGATACCTATCGTTAAAATAAGATACTTGGTTCATATTTCACATTAAAACATTTCCTGGGCTTCCCTGGCGGCGCAGTGGTTGAGAGTCCACCTGCCGATGCAGGGGACACGGGTTCATGTCCCGGTCCGGGAAGATCCCACATGCCACGGAGCGGCTAGGCCCGTGAGCCATGTCCGCTGAGCCTGCGCGTCCGGAGCCGGTGCTCCGCAACAGGAGAGGCCACAACAGTGAGAGGCCCATGTACCACAAAAAAAAAAAAAAAAAAATTTCCTAAAAATGTTCCCTTTTAAGCAAACTTTTATAAGTCCCCTTAAACATCCTTTCCAAGGATTAGTATGCCTGTGTTAACACTGGTATAATATTATGTAGGAATACTACGTATATATACTAAAAGCTTGAAAAAATATTCTTGCTCACAGGAGTATATATATATCAAGATGATTGAGAAATGATTTAAAATGTGTGACTAGAAATTGTAAGATTATTAGAATAAGCTTCCTATGCCTTTCACCAACAGAACTCACCGTTTAGATTGAATTCTAGTGTGTGATGAGTCCTGAACAAAATTGCCACTTCTGAGTAGAAAGTACAAACACAGATTCACAATTATTCCACATATAAACGTTTGCAAAGCTGAACACTATATTAGAAATGTTACCTGAAATTTCAGACATGATATCTAGGATTTAAGATCATGAGTATCACCTACAAGACATCAAAATAAAAATTAAAGACTAAGAGAGCTTAATTTCCACCATAAACTTTTAAAGAAAGAGCTCTAAAATGGAGAAATAAATTTCAAGTAACAGAAAAGCTAACCCTAAAAACTTTATTATTTAAAAAGGGACTTAACTACGTATTGGGTTGGCCAAAAAGTTTGTTTGGGCTTTTCTACACAATTTCTGTTTGATATGAAAAATCAAAACGAACTTTTTGGCCAAACCAATACTTAGTGAGCCCAGGAATGGGTGGGTCCAGGGGCCCATATGTGGAGAGTCACCGTCTTTCTCTCCTGTCTGTGCTGATTCTGCTTTCAAGTGGGCTTTCCCAACAAGGTGGGAAGGATGTTCATTACAACTTCCAAGCTCACGGAAGACCAGTTCTGCAAGCTCAGCAGAAAGAGGGGCACATTTTCCTCATAGTACAGCAAAGGTCTAGGGGGGCCTCTGATTCATCCAGGCCAGGAGGTGGAGGGGGCATCTGCCCCATCCAGGCCACACGGACCAAGAGCGAGCAAGATACGTTCTTCCAAAGAGAGATCCGGTCCTGCCACCACCAAAGAAGCACAAACAGCTGATTTCCCCTGCATGAAACTGAACCCGATTCCCATGTGTGTGGAGCCTTCCCAACATCAATAAGCAATTCTCAAATCCCAGGAGGATGGCAACTCAATTCTAACACGACCTACCCAGAGATAGAAGCAGATTCCACAGGCCAAGAGCTCAACCCCACAAGCCCACCCTACACTTCAGGTGTCAGTCGCAAGCCCTCCCTGTTACCTGGTGTTCTGACCAATTGGCTACAGGCTCAAGGTTTCAGTGATCCCCTCTTTAAGTACTTTACTAGAACAGCTCACAGAACTCAGGAAAACCTCTTTACTCACTAGATTACTCACTTTTATTACAAAGGGTATTAAAGGACATGAATCAACAGCCAGATGAAGACACACACAGAGCCAGGTCCCCAGCAAAGAAGCTCCTGTCCACCTGGACGTTGGGGCCTGGCACGGTGCCATGCGGAAGGGTTCCCGGTTCCCCACTGTGGAAGCCCTCCAAAGGCCAGAAAGTGTTCTTTCAGGTTTCTATGGAGGCTTCATTACACAGTCACAATTGACTAAGTCATTGGCTAACAGCAAATGATTCAACCTCAAGCTCCTCCCAGAAATCAGGAGGTGGGACTGACAGCTCCAACCTGCTCACCCTGGGGTTGGTTACCCTGGCAACCAGCCTCCATCTTCAGGTGCTTCTGAAAGCTACCTTATCCACATAACAAAGGATACCTTTCTCACACTTAGGAAATCCTAAGAGTCTGGGGAGCCATGAGCCAGCAACTGTGGATGAAGACCAAATATACATGAGAAATCTGTCTTGGTCGTCTGAATGGCTACGACGCGCTCAACTAGGGGCCGCCACAGCAGGGGCTTGAGCCGTCCTGAAGCCTCAGCGACGGCTGCCAGAGTGCCACGCCCCCACCTGTGTCCTGAGGAGGGGTCCTGGCTGCCCGTATGGGGGATGCCGCCTGCCCCGACATGGATGGCACAGCAGGCACAAGCCAGCACCAGCAGGAGGTGCCAGTGCCCTGGGAATCCCTGCTGATCCCGCCCAAGGGCCAAGGGTATCAAGAAAGTGCTGTCCAGACTGAAAAAAAATCCCAGGAATTCCTACGATTCCTGGATTTAAAAACAACACAAAAAAACCATGCAAAGTCCTAAACAATTGGAACCTATCTCCTACATCTACCAAGACAAAGAAGCTTCTTTGTTGGAATATGGAGAAGACTGGTTTACAGGAAGATATAAACCTTACCTGCTAGCACCCCACATGTGGCAAGGATTCAGGAAGGTTCTCACATCTACAAATGCCCATCTGAATTGGCACTGGGCCAATTGGGTCCACCCGCAAGAATTAAGTCTGATAAATTACCTGTAGAATTCAACTGGCTGTTAATTATAAACTGCAATTGGCCAAAGACATTATTTCTCTGGTACCTTTGGCTACAAGTTACATTATCTAACTTGTATTATTTAGTTTTCTACCTGTTTTAGGATAAGCACCATGCTTGACCTATCATTCGTCTCTCATGTAATGCTGTCTGGTTCAGTCTCTTTTAGCCATTTATTATTTAATAAATATTTACTGATCTGCCTTAATTGTTAATATTCTAAGAGAAAAGATGTGGTTCTTTTTTTCAGGTTCTCATCGTTAGGCCCAATGAAACTATACAGAGAAAGGAGCAAGGTTTGTAAGTGCAGCCATATCTTCATTTTTAAGAATTATTTAGTTTTCTTCAGAAAAACAAAATGATTTCTTTTTTTACAGTTGTTGCTTGAAAGTCTGGGGGCTGCTTCCACTATATATACAAAAAAATTGAATTTAGGAAAAACAGTGCATTCTTACTATTTGAAAAGTCATTTTATAGCATTGGGATCAAAATGAAAATTGTACTTATTTGCTGTAAGTGGTCTCCATTAAGATAATACCACTGTGAAACAGTTTCATTTTTTCATTCTATCTTTTTACAATACATACCTAGCACTATGAAACAGTGTTAGTACTTAGCAAATTATTTGTACTCCTAAGTGTTTTGCAGATGCTTCATTATACTTTTCTAAAACTCATTATCACCATTTTCTCACTTTGAGTCATTGGGACCCAGCTTTCTCTATTCAGGATATACTGAGTTGAGATCCATGGGGCTATGTATAACTAGTCTATTTACCTCAAGTAAGTGAGGCTATGTCAAACAATATATCACAAATTTTTTTCTCAAACGTCTGAAAACTGTCTAACAAATCAGAAAGCCTGTGAATCTAGGCTTTTTGTACAGGTTGGACTTTTTACACTGGTCCATATATGAGACCACATCCCTGCCTCCTATGTGGATAAGCAACATTACCATGGACTCAAGTGACCACAATGATTTTGAGCCTGAGAAAGGCCACCTTTCCAAAACCAGTTCCTACCCAAGCTTGAAATCTTACCATTGGAGATTCAGTCCTTCAAAGCAAGGCCTTGGATAACTGAGAAAAAAAACAAAAAACAGAAGCCCTGGACTAGAGGAAGAAAGAAGGAACTAAAAGGGAAGCTGAAGCCGCACCAAGTACTTCATACCTTCCCTTAGGTCAGGCCTGACCACCTCTTCATTTACATCCATGAAAGCAAGCACAGCAAGAGCACAAGAATCGGGGAGCAGTCAGTAAAACACAACATCGCCCCAGCACTGACCAGCGCCAATTCCCAGGCCTCGGCCCAGAGTGGAAAAGGGCGCTGCAGGCAGCTTGGTACTGTACCTATGTTTTTGAAGATTCACAATGAAGTGGTGGGTTTTCTACCAAAAAAGCACAAAAACATCACTACAAAAGCACCTAAAAAAAAAAAAAAAAAGGGAGTCCCTTCATATGAAACTTTACTACACATTTTAAATTTCTTTCCAATAAATTACATAGTGAAATACAAATTTACAGAGGCATATGATCTTGAAGAACAATACCTTCTGGATACGTCCTAGGAAACTCTTCCCCTTGAGCTTCCGTTTTCTTCCTCTTACAAAATAGTGCCACTTATTAGTCCTGTAAGTTGAGCAGGTGACACACGCAATTGGATTAAAAATCTTATTTTCCCCTGATCATATTATAATTTCCAACCAACAACTACATACTGTATTTAAATGAGTTTGATTAGAATTCTAAGGGTCATGACACGTGAATCACATTATTTCCAAAGGTTTGAACTGTGTGAGTTAAACACTGAAGTCTACTTTCCAAACGTCACCAGCAAATGTCCTCAGTGAACAGGTGGACACCATGAAAAACCAGGATCTGTCCCACTATCCAGTACTGTTCTATGTAAAAACGAAATACTACAAGTCCTCCTGATTTGGCCCTCAATATTAACGTAATGTAGCATGAACGGAGGAGCGTTGCGAAAGGTAAGAGAAAAACAAATCAAGTCACTTATTCAAAGTTATATGAAGCACGTTCTATTCCATGGGGCTTTTCCAAGGAAATCCCAAATTTGAGGCGAGCAGTTCATTCACTTCGATGGCTTCTAACACATTTAAGAAGTTGATGGGTCAAGAAATGGCCTAAGGAAGCTTTTAAAGTTTTTAAACCAAGTACTTTGCCTTTATCTTTATTTGCTGCCACCAGAATACTAATGATAAAATCTGAAATGGACTATGTTCTCAGAACTGTTCTAATGGGCATTTTATATAAATTGTTGCAACAGAGACCATGTGGCCTACAAAGCCATAAATTTCCACTATCTGGCCTTCCCTGAGTCTGAAAAATGTGTGTGTGGACCCCAGTCCCAATCGAAACTCAAGATTCTCCCTGCTTCATTGCTTTGGTTAAATGTTGGCTTTTCCTGTTACTGGATAGTCAAAGTCTCCACATTTAAATTCTGCAGCTCAACTCTACTTACTAAGAATCAAGCCTCCCGTCAGCTCTCATGAATTTACACGTTGCTAAGAAAAAAGTATGTTTATACACAGCCCTTTCGCTTCTGTATCGTAAACCTGCCTCCCAGGTACTCCTTTGATACGGGTCTCATCTGACTTTTATAAGCAAAGTATACGACAGCCTTAGAGCAATCCCAGCTGTTTCTAATTATCTAACTGAGCAAACGATTAGGCAATCAGACATTTTAAAGTCTATTTTTCATCTATGCAGCTAGTAAATAAAGCTCTAAATTTTAGGCACTAATCTCACTGGAAAGGGAGAGACCCATTCACGCTTGTTCCATGAAAGTAGAAGTTTTCTGGGAACAACAGGCCCTTAGAAGAAGCCAGCACTAAAACAAAGAGAAAGAAACCCCAAGGGATGGAGTTGGCACGATGAGAAGGAAAATGTGGAATACCTGTTGATCATCTTTCTGTTTATCCCCTTCATCTCAGCAGTTAAATTCCTACAGCTGCCTGCCTTCCAACTTTCCATTTCCCTTTTTTTTTCTTTTCCTTATTTTCTCTTTCCTTGTCTCCTGGAAGAAAAGAGCGGAACCCCATATCAGACAGGAAAGAAAAAGAAAGCAACAGAGAAAGAATTAGTTTTGTTCCTCCTCTGCTCAAACCCTGGTCCCATCCCACCCTGTCCCAAAGGCTGACACTGCGATGCATTTTGCTGTGAGATACATTACACATTCAACATGAAATATCACAAAAGGCAGCACAATGTCCTAGAGACAGACTTCAGCCACACGCATTATGTAGGATCACTAATTAAACACAAAGCCTCAAAACTAACAGATAGAAGCAATTAGGTCCAAACCAAAAGGAAATCACACTGTTTTCAAACAGGACTCTTAATAAATATGGAAATCCTGACCTATTCCTCAAGGGTGTTGTCAATATTCAGGTTACAGTTTGGGTCAGGGCAAGAAGAAACAAGGTCAAAAGATGTAGCGTACGTGGATAAAGAGGATTCTAGAAGAACTACTGAATAATCTTCAGGAGAAATGACCTTTACCGCCGGCAATAAAGAAGTCTTTGGGGACCTTTGATAAGATTCTTCCACAGAGCAAAGGGGGAAGCTCGACAGTCACACCGTGGGAAATAGAAGTAGAAACAGAATCTTCGGAACCCAAGGACAAAGATAAAAGAATAAGGCTCTGAAGCATAAAAACCCGAGGCTCCTACTCCATCCATATCTCATTATATTTTTCTATCACTCTGCAACACAGGAGTTCTAATTAAAAGCAGTAATTGAAAGAGAACCAGAGGGGCAGAGAGAGAGGATGGAAGGAGGGAAGAGAAAAGAGGGGAGGGGGACCGGGAGAAGGTAAGAAATAGGAGCAAGAATGAGCTGGAGACTGTAAAAAGGTCGAAGACAGAATTGCTGGCTGGAAAACAAATCCAGTACGAAAAAAATCAAAGTGTAGAGCGAGGGAGAAACAATGTAAGGGGACACAGGAAAAGGACAAGAACCAGGGAACAAAGGGAGAGTCCTGCTCAATGAAACAGAGAACTGAGGAGAGGATTAATCAAGAATTAATCCCCAAGGAGGACGACGACGAAGTAGAAGCAACGATGAAAGAAAGATTAACCCAAAAGCAGGGAGCTACAAAATACTAGTTTTTAAGATACCGCCAGAAATTTGAAACCATCACGGTACTGTCTATTGGTATGTTATTTTTTTTAATTATTGAATTCAAAAGAGGGAAAAGATACTCCTTTTCAGAGTCGAGGTTCAGGATGGAAGGAGAGGATTTGGGATAGGCTGGGATTTGAGATGCGGGCTTTGAAAATTCTGATGAGTTCAGGAAAAGAGACCTCTTTCAACATAATTTGGCTATTCAAGGACAGTGACAAGGAAAGGAATCATCGCATGTTGAGAATGGTGTTCTTTTAATATGCTCTGGGGTAGCAAGCATCTTCATTAGTCATTCGACTCCAGCAAGAGAGGGAGAATGAAAAACTGCATTGTCTATGTCGCTGTGTGCCCAGCACAAAGTAGGGGCTCATTAAGTATTGATAAAATGAACTCATCTCTTTTATTAATGTTACAAAATATTTAAATATCATGGGTTAAAGGACATCTGAAATCCCAACCCAGGAGTTGTAAGAGGCAACTATGTCTTTCTGAAGCTGTAACCAAAAAGAGACAGGAGCCAGGATATCTCTGAAAAACCACTCCCACTGGTTGAACTCCCAAGTGTGAGACAAGATCCTATACCCTCTTTGTACATAATCTCATTGGATTGTCACAGCCTGCCTGCAAGATGGGTCTTATTCTCTCCAACAGTTTACGAAACTAAGGCTCAAAGACTTTCAGTGTCTTACCCACTGGTCAGTGAGGACCTTTAAGGAACAGACCACATCTACCAGAATATAAACCCCACAAGGCCAAGGCTTTGTGGATTTGGCCTATTTTGGTCTCTGCCTTCCCTCTTAGATAAACGCCTGACACAAAGAAGAAACTAAATATTTATTGACTGAATAAATAAATGAATGAATGCCTGTTTATGATTAGACAATGATTATGGCCAGGAAAAAATACATCACCTCGCCAGCTGGTCTTACTTTAAATTCACGATGGTTAGCCTCCAAAGTGGGCTCCTAGCCTTGACATAGAAAATCCAAGTTCTTTCAGTCCATTTTATTTTTATGTTATATTTAAAGCCATGAGTCAGGATGAACTCACTTCAAAATGAGTGTAGGGGAAAGAAAAGATCCAATGTTTACAAGCCAGGGAGGTAAGGAAAAACCAGAAAACTCTAAGAGGAGCTAGTGTGGCAGGGGAAGACCTAAGAACGTGGCCCAAAGAGAAAGGAGTATTTTGAAAAGGAGGGGATAATCGGTCAGGTCCCCTAAGAAACAGACTTCAAGAAGTTTTACTGCGGGATTAGGACAAATAAGGCATTAGGAAACACGGGAGACTGCAGAGGGCTTGGCCAGTCTTACAGGGGGCTCAGAGGCTGGAAGAGCCCTGTAGATATTCCCCCCATCACCCTCCAAGCAAGAGGCCGGCACCCACCTGTCACTGATGTAGCCGTTCTTGAGGCCACACCTGATATTCATTCTCATTCACCTGCCTCTATTCACTAGATGCACTTAACCCTTGGGGTTGGCCCCAAATTCCCCTCCTGATCACCAGATCAAGAATTAAAGCCAAGGGCTTCCCTGGTGGCGCCGTGGTTGAGAGTCCGCCTGCCGATGCAGGGGACGCGGGTTCGTGCCCCGGTCCGGGAAGATCCCACATGCCGCGGAGCGGCTGGGCCCGTGAGCCATGGCCGCTGAGCCTGCGCGTCCGGAGCCTGTGCTCCGCAACGGGAGAGGCCACAACAGTGAGAGGCCCGCGTACCGCAAAATAAATAAATAAATAAATAAAGTCAAGTCACAATAAAATCTGGCCAGAAAAGTTCTGGGCCTGCTAAGGAGAGGAAAGGGTCTTAACAGCAGAAGAGCGGCAGGGGTTAGCACCATGTTCACCCCTCCATACACCTTCTAGCGCCGGGCGCAGTAGGTTTGCTCGAATGTTCACTTGAGTGTGGTGTAGACCACTAACACACTGCTTCCCCCTACATCCGACGGTGCCCCTTATGCCATCTCCCCGAGAGGTTATACATGGAGTCCCCTGTTGAGGCCCCCTCGGTCCTTGAGGCTTTTCGCTTCGGGGTTCAACACTATTGTCTCCAACACTATTTTGGCCCTAATTCTCGGTGAGCTCAATATCCACAAAGGGGATTCCCGCAATACCCCGTCATTTCAGTCCTCTGACCTCCTGTCTTCCAAAAGAGCCTGTTGTTTACACGTGCGCACCTGCCCCCTCGCGAGCTAATCCACAGCCAAGATGGAGGCCGCAGCCCGTCTCCCTCCACCATGACGCAGAACCGCTGAAGACGGAGAGACGACAGACAGAGCAGAACTGCGACTGCTTACCCACTCTCTGCAAGGCTGTCAGCTCCGTGTCCGATGCTGGAACTGGAAGTCCTCAGGGGAGGCGGCTGGAAATGAAGCGGAGAAAAGCAAAGACAAGTGAGAACCCAAAAGGACACACTGGAAGCCATGTCAGGCTCCGGCAGCCTCCCACCTGGATGATGTGGGCATCCTGCGGGACACAGACCTGGCCCAGGGTCCGAGAGGCTGGAGGAGGGTCCACGCTGGTGCGGTGGCAGGACTCAGGGTACCTCACAGCAGCGCGGCAGCCGGCAAACTGGCGAGCATGCGTGGGAGCTGCAAACGCGCCGGCCTCCCGCGCAGGAAAACAACATGGCCGCTGCGTCCCGGCGCCCCTCCCTAAATACAAACACGCCGGAAGGCAGTCCGGCCAGGGCCCTTCAGCTGGGCCAAACTGGCTCGTTGCAGCACTAGCCGCTGCATCATCTTCATTTCAGGAAAGCGCCCTCTGGCGGCCAGCTCCCGTCTCCCCAGCTCTTGCCCTCTGCAGCCCGGCTCTGATGGTCTCTGATCCCACAAGAAGCATCCCGCAATCCCTGGGTCCTGTCCAGGTCTCTCTCAGTCACTCTAGCCTCAGTTTCCCCTGCACCCAGGAAATTATCACAGGAGGCACTCCCTTGCGTAAACCCGCACTGCGCTTTCTTGTCTTCATGCTAACCTGCTGAAACACCGCCCCGCGCCTCACCCCCGCCCCCCCCATGGTTAAAGCCAACTCCCCAGTTACTCACCGCCTGCACCTGCACAGCCAGAACGTTACTGCGAAGGGCGCACAACACTTTTGACCCCCCTTCCCCTAAACAACCAGCAGTTCGTTCACTTCAAGTGAACGCTTAGCTCTCTCCAGCAGCCCACCTGTACTCCCCCAGGACACTCACAGACGCCCCGTCTCGGCCCTTCTCCGCTTCATTCTGCTCTTCACACTTCGGACACACCCCCCTCCTGCCCAAAATCAGCTCAGGACCTTGCTCTTATCGGCCTTCGTTACCTATCCCTGCACAGCCAAACACGCGAAAAGGTGATGCCTTAAAACAAAATTCACTATTCTGTGACTTGGTCATTTGGGCTGGGCTTACCTGTTCTCAGGTGGGTTCACTCACAGGTGTGGGCCTCAAACGAGATGGCTGGGAAGGCAGAGGCAGCCGGCCTCTCTCCGCATGGATTTTCATTCTCCATCAGGAGTCCCCGCATGAGAATGGAAGCGTCCAGGCCTCTCAAGGCTTAGGGTCTGCCTTCTATTGGACACAGCAAACCAGGAGGCCGGCTCAAGGACTGTGGAAACAGACGTCACCTCTTGATGCAAGGACAATTTGTGGCGATATTTACAATCTCCCACATTTTATTACTCATGAAAAGACCAATGTACCACAAATAGGGACAGAAAGCAAAAGAAACACCATATCCATGCATTTTTAAAAAATTTTTATTGGAGTATATATTTACAATGTTGTGTTAGTTTCAGGTGTACAGCAAAGTGAATCAGTTATACATACACATATATCCACTCTTAGATTCTTTTCCCATGTAGGCCATTACAGAGTATTGAGTAGAGTTTCCCTGTGCTATACAGTAGGTCCTTATTAGTTATCTATTTTATATATAGTAGTGTGTATATGTCAATCCCAATCTCCCAATTTATCCCTACCCCCTTTATCCCCTGGAAACCATAGGTTTGTTTTCTATATCTGTGAATTTCCTTCTATTTTGTGCATATCCATATTTTTTATTGCACCTATTTTATCAATGTTCTCATATATGGATTATAAATATGTATTCAATATTTGTGCCATTGTGTCTTACTTTAAATATTAATTGACTCACATACTAAATGTTCCATGGTCGGGGTCAGCACACTATGGCCAACAGGCCAAATACGGACTGTAAATAAAATTTTGTAAATAAAGGTATTTTGGAAAACAGCCATGGACACTCACTGATGTATGTGCAGTTGTGTTCACACCGCAACAGTGGGATTGAATAGCTGCAACAAAAACTGTATGGTCTTCAAAAGCCTAACTTAATTACTATCTGACCTTTTCACAGAAAAAAAAACGCCAGCTCCTTCCGGCTCCATAGCATCACTTTCCAGCTCTGAAGTAAGCCTGTTGATTCCTCAGAATTCTTAGAGTTGTAATGTCCATTACTCAAAGCTCATAGGTTTATGCCAAATGACTGCCTCAGCAGAGCCACACCTTATAGACTTAACCTTCTATGGTCTGAGAAATGTCTTGGTAGGCTTTTCAGTCTGCCATAGACAATGAAATATTTATTTTATAAAACAATAGAACTAAAAATCACCTGCAAACAACACTTAGAACAGCTACCTCTTCAAATGCCACTAACCCTAAAGTAAAGCCTATCTATCAAACCATTAATCCAACATAGAAGAGTAACACTTAAATATGGTTCTTAAGCATTATTATACTTCAGAATCATCTGGGAAAGTTACTAAAGGGCTGAGTCTTAGGCCCTACCCCTCAGAGACTATGATTCAGTCATTTTTGAAGCCTGGCCCAGAAACCTGCATTTTTAACAAGCACTATATTGATTTTGATGCTGGTGGTCTACAGATCTCACTTTGAGAAACTGAACTAAATGGGTTGAGGAATTAGAAATAAATAGAGCTTAGTTAACCATTACTTTTACTCCTTTATTTTCTAGAAAAAAAAAAAGCACAGTATCCCCAGAGGTCACCAGGTCATTTCCTTAGAATTCTCCCGAGGATTTAATAGAAAGCCATTTTGGGGCACTTTGGAGTCTATTCCAAAAGATTACTTTGCCAACTTCCCTTATGCTCTGACAATATTGATTATATCTTTATTTTACCAGCATTTTAAAATTATCAAAACTATTGGACTTTATTTGGCATTCTGGAAGGTACTCCTCTATTTCCCCCCTCCCTCGTTGGAACCCTATTCCAATAATATTTGCCAAGATTTTTCTTAAGAAAAACAGTGTAATGAAATGGAAAGAGAATTGAAATAAAAAGACCTAGATATGACACATCTGTGTATGCAATCGCAAAGCAAAATTCTCACTTGTTAACACGAGGGAATTGTAATAACCACAATTTGCTATACCTTACAAAGTTGACAGTCTGTGATTTTCTGCTATTCACATTAATGTCAAAGCTTTAAAGATCAATTTTAAGTGTTAACAGGTAATACTTATTTGGGGAATAAAAGTGGATAAAAAAAGTTCTCCTCTCACCACAATGATTGTACCTATCTTCAGTAGGTGGCTATACAAAAAGATAGGAAACTATACTTTAAATTGACACCCATAGGAGTAAATGGTATTCTTTTTTCCTTTTAAATCCGTGAATACATGTAAAGTTGCATTTCATTTCAACTTCAATTTTATACGATTCTATCACTGGAATATTGCTAGTAAATTTGATGATAGTTTAGGCCATCAGTTCACCTATGAATAACTGAGATATCTTAGCTAGATAAATTCTCATTCCGTGTTGACTGTTTTGCTACTACCATAAATAATGTTCAGGCAGAGCTATGTGGAAGAAAATGAAGAATTTTGTGCAGTCCGTTTGACAGCACAGAACTGTAAATGCCCAAAATTGTTCTCCTTTTTTTTTATTATTTTGCATTTATATAGCACCTTAAATGCAACTTAAATCCCATAAAAATTGGAGGCATTGGATTGATGCCTGAGAGAACCCTAACAGAACATGTCGCAGAATGGGGCGTAAATGCTCCCGTGATTATGATTTTATAAAGTCAATTGCTTTTTGTTATTCTTTTTCTATTTGTGTGCCCATATGCACATATGCAACAATATATCCAGTGATTTCCAGCAAAGCCACCAAATACCTGTCAAAGAGACAAAGCAATGATAGACTGTCAGAAGCAGGGATGAATGTCAACAACCCAGAGGCCATGGCTTTCGGGTCAGATGTCCCTGAACTAATACACAGTAGGAGTAGCAACCTCAATTTATATACTGCTTTTTAGGTACCAGGCACTAGCATAAGTATGTTACATGCCTTATTTCATTTAATTTTTACAAAACACAAAATCCCCGTAGGGAAAGTGGTGAATCCCCGTTTTAGCGATTTGTAAGCAGTGTTGGGGGTTAAGACGTTGGGTCACGTTTACATCATTAGAAAGATGCAGAGCCCAAGGGCAGACCTGGCTGGGACCTCAGGTCTGTCCTCTCCACTCAGGTGAGTAAAGGCTTTCTTCTTCTCTCTTCGCTCCTCATTTCTCCCACTCTCCCAATAGCACACCTTCTCCAGAAGCCCAGTGCCTTATTCAGAATCATGTCTATTAAGAGCTCATCAAGGGCTCTCACTGTTGTGGCCTCTCCCGTTGCGGAGCACAGGCTCCGGATGCGCAGGCCCAGCAGCCATGGCTCACGGGCCCAGCCGCTCCGCGGCATATGGGATCCTCCCAGACCGGGGCACGAACCCGTATCCCCTGCATCGGCAGGCGGACTCTTAACCACTGCGCCACCAGGGAGGCCCTGTATCTATTCTTTATCAGATTCTTTTCCCATTTAGGTTTTTACAAAATGTCGAGCAGAGTTCCCTGTGCTCTACAGTAGGTCCTTGGTGGTTATCCATTTTATATATAGCAGTGATGAACACTTTTTTTTTTTTATAGACCTCCTAAATTTCCAGGAATAACTAAACATAAGCAACTAAACTTAAACATAAACATGAGAAAATTTAATGTTCAATTTAAATAATAAAATATCTACAAATATTCTAATGTCTTTGTTATAAAAAATTACAATTTCCATAAACACTTTTTCAAGTCTGTGAGATTCTCTTTTGAAGAGAGAGGAAGGAGAGGGAGAAATAGATAATTTAGTATCAGTTCATGTATCCTTTTTTGTAGCTAAATTATATTGCACCATTGTTCCAACTTATCCTTGACCTGAATGAAAGGAAGTGGGAGCTGAAGCGGGGGTGGAAGGCATGGGGCCAGTGAGTGGGGGTGAGGTAGTGAAGTGAGGGTGGGAAATCGTTGTCACTCGTGATCATTCAGGCTGCGTTCCACCTCCTCCTCAGCACCACCATCCCCATAAAATACTTCAAATCATAAACACAGCAAAGGCACTATTATACTATCAATATGAACAGTAACTAGTGGGACAGGAAAGGAGACTACAGCATAAAAGCATAGAGTTTCTTTTTTGTTTGTTTTTTAATGGAATCATACAGTATCTGTCTTTTTTTAAATTAATTAATTTATTTCTTTTTGGCTGTGTTGGGTCTTCTTTGCTGTACGCGGGATTTTTCTCTAGTTGCGGCGAGCAGGGATTACTCTTCATTGTGGTGCGCAAGCTTCTCATTGCAGTGGCTTCTCTTGTTGCAGAGCACGGGCTCTAGGCACGTGGGATTCAGTAGTTGTAGCATGTGGGCTCAGTAGTTGTGGCTCGTGGACTCTAGAGCTCAGGCTCAGTAGCTGTACCGCACGGGCTTAGTTGCTCAGTGGCATGTGGGATCTTCCCGGACCAGGGTTTGAACCCATGTCCCCTGTATTGGCAGGCGGATTTTTAACCACTGAGCCACCAGGGAAGCGCAGCATGGGGTTTCTCATAGCTACTACTTCTTTGTATCGTTTTATGGATTTTAGCTTTTGTAGCAAATTAATTTTTTATCACTATATACTAAATGCTGTTAGTTTTGAGATTTCCAGTGAGTAACTAGGATTTTTCATTAAACAATAAACCATTGAAAAGCAAATGTAAGTACTTAAGTCTAAAACTGACAGAGTGGGAGCAAAGGGCAGATGATATCAAGAACCTCTTTTATTTCTGTCAAAGCCCTTCTTCTCCACTTCTGATCAGTTAGCGTACATTATCCCCCCATTCTGCACTCAGAGGCTGAATCGACACAAAAGGAAGAAAATCAAGTGGGAGTTAGAGAATTAGTAATAACTTACACTTATTTAGGACTGTCCATATACCAGGCACTCTTCTAAATGCTTTACATGTATTCATACCAAGTTAATATCTTCCTCCTTAAGGACATACCCCATGCGGAAAATACTATTATTATCGCCACTTTACAGATAAGGATATTATGGCAACGAAAGCTTGAGGAACTTAACCAAGGTGATATACCTAATAAATAGAAGAACTGGGTTTTCAATATAGACACCTTAGTTCCAGCTTCTGTGCTCTTAACCACTCCCATCTCTCTAAGAAAGGAAAATGGCTATTTACAAGTAAAGTATCAAATTCAGAGAGTTAAGACGTCGTGGGTGGATGAGTGATCTAAAACTACATGCAGCAACATGGATGAATCTCAGACACAGCACTGAGTGAAGGAAGCCAGGCAATGGAGGGCAGACCCTATTGTTCCACGTATATTAAACAAAAAGCAAGCAAAGCAGATCTGAGCTGTTAGAGGTTAGGATGGTGGTCATCCTGGGGGTGAGAGGCAGTAACTGGAGGGAAATTCAAGGAGGGCTTCTAGGTGCTATTAGGCTTGGTTTTGTCTTGGGTGTTGATTACATGGTGTGATAACTTGTGAAAATGCATCCAGCTATGCACTTGTGATATGTGCCCTTTTCTGTATGTATATTGTATTTCAATAAAAGGTTTGAAAGAGGGGGGAATAGGAACTTCTGGGTCACCTCCTGTAAAGCAGGGAACAGCCCTCTTCTCGCTCCTATGAGCACTCTCCTGCTATCCCATTCTAAGGCAGGGGATACTGAAGTGTCCTAACCCCTATCATACCTTCCCTATGTTTCTTTCTCTTTTTTCCCTTTCATTCTCTCTTGTCAAAAAACTAAGAGAAGGGAAAGCTATTTCTAGTTTCCTCCACTAAGTAGCAATTTGGATATCCAGCCTCAATTATCTGAGAAAAAGGGTTACAAATAAAAGTTTAAAATGTTAAAGTTTCTTTTGTTTTTAATTTATTTTTGACTGTGTTGGGCCTTCTTGCTGCGCGTGGGCTATTCTTTGTTGCAGTGCATGGGCTTCTCATCGTGGTGGCTTCTCTTGTTGCAGAGCATGGGCTCTAGGCACACGGGCTTCTGTAGTTGTGCCTCGTGGGCTCTAGAGCGCAGGCTCAGTAGTTGTGGCGCACGGGCTTAGCTGCTCAACGACATGTGGGGTCTTCCTGGATCAGGGATCAAACCCATGTCCCTGCATTGGCAGGCGGATTCTTAACCACTGCGCCACCAAGGAAGTCCCCAAGAATGATAAAGTTTCTGAGCCATCAATAATTAAAGGATTTGTCAGTGACTGAAAAGCTTTTCCCAAACATCAAGACTAGGGTATAAATGTGCCTCGGCCTCACTGTAGGACTGTCTTTCCTTATCAGCACATCTCCATCCAGCACTAGAAGGGGAGTACAGGGGAGGTGGTATTGGAGATTAGGCTTTTTTCAGAATTAGGAAGAAAAAGAGAAACTCAGAATCCACATTCTGAAAGTTTAAAAAACTAAAAATCAAAACTATGATATCTGATTTTCATGGCTTGAAAACTCTCAGAATGTTGGTTTCAAACAGGATATACATTTTTTTAAAACTGCCATATGGGCCTTTTGAGCCTAAGACACCTAATAATGAGAAAAATAAGGAGGAAAACGCACCACATTCTCAGAGATTGTTTCTAATGGAAACCCAGTTTTGACAACACTACCACCTGCTTTATATCATTAAGTTGAAGGAGACTATGAATAGGAAGGGGGTGGAAGAGAGACACTGCTAATAAAATATTTAAGAACATCAGGAAGAGCCATGTCAGGCTTTTAGTTTATCTAGAAAAAGCATCTTCCTAAAGCATCAGTTAACCAAGACTTACTGTATTAATAAAATCACCTTCAGATTATAAACATAGAAAAAAATGCATACACGCAGACAGACAA
Organism: Mesoplodon densirostris; assembly: GCF_025265405.1. NCBI lineage: Eukaryota > Metazoa > Chordata > Mammalia > Artiodactyla > Ziphiidae > Mesoplodon > Mesoplodon densirostris. The sequence continues at coordinate 184,833,052 of NC_082662.1, read as the reverse complement.
CCAATTTTTTAAATCTGGAAATGAAAGTACAAAATGTTCTAGAAGAAAGGCAATGCCGAGCATCTAGGTCTTGCTGCTGCAGCATCTTACTTACTTTGACCTCATCACTCACAGGTGACGGGTACCAAATGCCAATATTTGAAAATCATCTAGGAGCTATATTCTAATGGGGCAGGAATGTCCACATGTTACGTACGATTAGTATCCCTTCAAGCACACAAACAGGGATGAGTACATAAAATCTGAACTACCACCTCCTCCACAATATAGGAGATGAATGATTGATTGCATTGGATGGAATGTACCATCTTTCAAATGTGCATTTTCCTCTTGAACACTGAAATAATTACAGTCCCAGAGAGCCAGGCAGATTGCCCAATCTATCAGCATTTTTCTCTGTTTGACTTTCATCCCTCTGCATTTGATTGCTTTGGAAATAATGGTAGTAGAATTGAAAAAAAAAAAAAAACTATATTCCCCAGGTGATTTTCATTTGTGATAGATAAGCAAATGCAATTTTCGCTATTACCCTCCCCAGGGAAAGACACCCCTGTACATTAGCAAGCTCAACAAATACAGGAGGTGGGGATTCCACTGGGTCCACTAGCCCACTCAAAAGAGAGGGAAATAGGGGTTAAGGGCAGCTAAGCAAGCAAAGTCTGCTTCATCCACAAATTCTTCGGAAGGGACTGGACATCCTATTTAAGCATTAAAAGTATATCTCTTTCTAATTCTGAGGCCTATTTTCTACATAGTAAAAAAATGAGATTAAGCACAAATCCTGTGCTTTTGCACTAATGTAAAGTGCCATGAGAAGCCTGAATTATCATTTCAGTAAATTTGAGTTGTTACCTCTGTCTGCCTTTAGCTCCGCTGCAATAGAACGTCTCCCTCCACGCCCCCTCCTCTCACCCACACACCAAGCCAAATAGTTATGAACAATGGGAAATTGTTTTCTTTCTGGCATTTACTGTGTATCACTGCCTGCAGAGGGGTCTGCGGAGGAAAATTCTTAAGAGTTTTGCAAGAAAATGTGGGCTGTCAGCTTCATTGATCTGCATAAAATCCCTCCTCAATCTCAGCTCTTTTGCTTCTCTTTGGGGTTATTTTAAATTGGGGAAAGAACAGGAAGGGGAAAATGTTTTAAAAGTCCAACCTGGGGCCTCCCTGGTGGTGCAGTGGTTGAGAGTCCGCCTGCCGATGCAGGGGATGCGGGTTCGTGCCCCGGTCTGGGAAGATCCCACATGCCGCGGAGCGGCTGGGCCCGTGAGCCATGGCCGCTGGGCCTGCGCGTCTGGAGCCTGTGCTCCACAACGGGAGAGGCCACAACAGTGAGAGGCCCGCGTACCGCAAAAAAAAAAAAAAAAAAAAAAAAAAAAAAGTCCAACCTAAGGCTTCTTTCACTCCATATTATGTTACTTCTCTTTTTTGGCAAGAAAAACTTAATTATGTAAAGTAGTGACAGCTCACCCAGATATTTCACTGATCCACAGCACAGATAAACAATTTTGAGGAAGTTAAATATTCAGTGAAGATACTGCTAATAACTATCCCAGGAACAGCCCAACAGAAAGAAAGATTATTCTCTTCATGGTGGAAGTAAGTGCCTGTCATTTTCAGAGCTTTGCAAATACTCCAAAAGGAAGAGACTTAGAGAAAAATAACTCTCACAGGTGAAAATGGAACGTTTACACTTTTTCATAAATTAAACCATGAAAATAGAGGTGTTAGAATATTCCTGGAAATTAAGGGAGAGGTGATTCTTATAATTTCAGATGAAAACGCATAGGAAACAGTCTTACACGAGATGGAATCCCTACAAATTAAACCAGTTTGCTGAAAAATACCCAAGTATATGTAAGAAGACATTCTTCAGAAATAATCATCAATGTATTCTAAGAGCATTTCTAACTGAGGCTAGAAATATGTTTCCCCATTTTTGAGCCAACTCTTGGCAAAAATAGTCTCAGGTTGGTACCTGCATGCACAATACCTTACTTCATCACATTATACTTGGACCATAAATTATTATTAGAAAAACTCCCTAACCTTGAAATTCAATCTGTTCTGTTTGGGTAATTTGGTAGTTTGTAGAAAATGCAACCACGCCTAAACTTAAAAAAATGAAATTTAAAAGCCCAATGAAAGTATAAAGAGCAACATCATGTAAATGATATATGAGTGAATCAGTAAGAAGATATCTCAAAATGTAATTTAAGCAATACCACTATAAGTGTCATGGTTTTGGATGCCCTTTGTTTTCTCTAAGCATAATTAATCAGTTATTTGCAGCATTGTTATTGGGTTCTTTCTACAAAAACTTCTGAGGCTGTTAATGTTGTGAAATTGACAGGTTGAGCCTTTGCCACATTTTCAGGGGCTTGGGTTTCCACGAAAACCTCTAGCTCTGAGCTCCTGCTTCCCTGAGTTGTTTTTTTTTAACATCTGTATTGGAGTATAATTGCTTTACAATGGTGTGTTAGTTTCTGCTTTATAACAAAGTGAATCAGCTATCCATATACATATATCCCCATATCTCCTCCCTCTTGCATCTCCCTCCCACCCTCCCTATCCCACCACTTTTTGGTGGACAAAAAGTACCCAGCTGATCTCCCTGTGCTATGCGGCTGCTTCCCACTAGCGATCTACTTTACATTTGGTAGTGTATATATGTCCATGCCACTCTCTCACTTCATCCCAGCTTAGGCTTCCACCTCATTGTGTCCTCAAGTCCATTCTCTACGTCTGCGTCTTTATTCCTGTCCTGCCCCTACGTTCTTCAGAACCTTTTTTTTTTTTTTTAGATTCCATATATATGTGTTAGCATACGGTATTTGTTTTTCTCTTTCTGACTCACTTCACTCTGTATGACAGACTCTAGGTCCATCCACCTCACTACAAATAACTCAATTTTGTTTCTTTTTATGGCTGAGTAATATTCCATTGTGTGTATGTGCCTCATCTTCTTTATCCATTCACCTGTTGATGGGCACTTAGGTTGCTTCCATGTCCTGGCTATTGTAAATAGTGCTGCAATGAACATTGTGGTACATGACTATTTTTGAATTATGGTTTTCTCAGGGCATATGCCCAGTAGTGGGATTATTGGGTCATATGGTAGCTCTATTTTTAGTTTTTTGAGGAAACCCCGTCCTGTTCTCCACAGTGGTTGTATCAATTTACATTCCCACCAACAGTGCAAGAGGGTTCCCTTTTCTCCACACCCTCTCCAGCATTTATTGTTTGTAGATTTTTTGATGATGGCCATTCTGACTGGTGTGAGGTGATATCTCACTGTAGTTTTGATTTGCATTTCTCTAATGATTAGTGATGTTGAGCATCCTTTCATGTGTTTGTTGGCAATCTGTATATCTTCTTTGGAGAAACATCTGCTTAGGTCTTCTGCCTGTTTTTGAATTGGGTTGTTTTTTTGATGTTGAGTTGCATGAGCTGCTTGTAAATTTTAGAGATTAATCCTTTGTCAGTTGCTTCATTTGCAAATATTTTCTCCCATTCTGAACTGGTATTGTCATCATTCCCATTTCGCATACAGGAAACCTAGGTTCAGAGAAGTGAAGTTACTTGCTAGGGTCACACAGCTTAGTGGAATCAAGACCAGACTCTGTGCCCTGGAGTCCTAAATTCCTCTCAAGCCAAGTTTCCTGCTCTTCCGCCAACCGCCTTTCTCTCCTCTGCCTCAGATAAAGCCTGAAGTCCTCAAGAAGGATAATTCACATGTTGTATGGTTAACAGTGTAGCAAAGACACATCAGCTCTGTGGTTTCCAATGCTTTTTCCCTGAATCAGCAGCATCAGCATCTCCTGGGGACTGATTAGAAATGCACATTCTGGGGCCCAATCCAGACCTACTGAATCAGAACCTCTGGGACTGGGGCCCTACAATCTGTGTTTTCAGAGTCTTCTGGTGATTCTGATGTCCTCTAAAATCTGAGAGCTACTGGACTAGCTGCTCATCAAACCAGCTTCCTCTTCTTCGCAGGCAGCTAGACCACATTTTCCAGACACGCTGTATGTAGCCAACAGAATATGGACAAAAGCAATGTACGCTATTTCCAGGTTGGGCCCATAAACGTTTCCACTAATGACACTCCATGCTATTTCCCCTGCCATTGTCTTGTTGCAGGTACGTGTGGTGACCCTGAAAGGTGTGTAGAGAAGAGGCTGGGGCCATGGGCTAAAACGAAGCTGGATCTCTGAGGCACTGCTTGGTGGAAAGCCACCAGTTGATCAAGAATATCCAATGTGGGACTTCCCTGGTGGTCCAGTGGTTAAGACTTTGCCTTCCAGTGCAGTGGGTGCAGGTTCGATCCCTGGTCGGGGAACGAAGATCCCACACGCCTCGCAGCCAAGAAACCAAAGCATAAAACAGAAGCAATATTGTAACAAATTCAATAAAGACTTTAAGAAAATAATGGTCCACATCGAAAAACAAAAAATCTTAAAAAAAAAAATACCCAATGTGTGTCAAGAGGTTTGAGGCTTGATGTTTATCTGCTATAGCTGCCGGCATTGCCCTAACTCAGGTATGAGAGTGTTATTTGGGGTGGGCATACGTTCTAGAATTCTAAGGAAGGTAAACACACGCCATCCCTATGTGACTGTTTCCTGAAGAAAGGCATCAGAGAAAAAATTCTTACGTGCTAGAATGGGAGCAAATTGCCGTATGAGTTCTGACTTGCTATTGGTGGGGAGAGAGCAGGTTATGAGAGACGGCAAATGAGAAGAAGAGATACTTAGGTGCCAGAAAAAGAAAGGGCAGAGGCTGTAATAACAGGAACCATGAGCCATTTCTCATACCATTTTGGACCATGTGGATTCCATAGGTGAATCCACCCAGGATTGAAATGAGCTTGTGGGAATAAAACAAAGTCAAAAACCTTAGCATTGGAGGCTGCTATGGACACTAACAATTATCAGGCTAAGTCTTACCATTTTGCAGAGATTTCATTAACTACCCAGGATGCTCAGTGTCAGAACCAAGCCAAGACCTTGGCTTGCCCAACTTCAAGTCAGCAATTCCTTTCTAGCATCTAACATTTTTAACTCACTTTAAACTTTAAGGTACTTTCTTATCAAAACCATTTCCCTCTTATACTTCACACCCAGAACATACTACAGAGGTTAAGTACCAAACTTGGCTCTACTGTCAATATTTTAAGAATTCTGATAGCTTTATTGACTAGATTTCTATAATAATAGGGGATTCATTTGTCCATGAGAAGCTACAGGTAAAGACGATAATCCCCAAGCTCTCTTTTTTCATGAGAGAATGTGCAAAGCCCAGACAAGACTGAGAAATGGGAAGACTCCTGGGCCTAATGGGAGTCCTAATGGAATGTTTACTGAGAGCTATTGACTCAGATGCAGCACATTGATTGGGTCTCTAACTCCACACTCTGTAATGCTTAGCCCAAAGGAAAAGTATGGCAGTAGATAAAAGATGTCAGCAATGGCAGCTGCTGTGATCACAGGTTTCCAAAAGGGATTGTGACAGTTAGTGAAGCATCTCTTTAATGTGAGTTCCCAGGACTATGCTGCCAAGTATTCATGCAGTAAGATCCAGGAGAGCAGCCCAGATATTTCCACTTCAGAGTCACATGCAGTTTTAATATCTAGGTTTGCCTGTTTGTTTTTTTTAACATATTTGCTTACTGGATATTGTGTTTTGCCAACCGAAGAAAACTTAAAGAAATAGAGACATTTAGGAAGTTCTCTACTATGTTAAGGCTTTATTCTATCAGTCACCTCAGTTCCCATCTCTGTAAGGGTCTGGATGAATAAAATTAAACAGATCATATATTAGAGTGGCAGCATGGCACACGGACTTGAGTTAGACTGCCTGGGTTCAAATCCCTGTGTTAGCACTTAATGACTGTGTCTTTGGGAAAGTTATATAACTTATTTGTGCCTCAGTTTCTTCAATTATAGGATGGGGATAATTAATAGTACCCATTTCATAGGATTAAATGAGTTTGTACTTTTAAAGTGCTTAGAACAGTGACTGGCACATAATATATGATATAAAAAGGGGTTTTTAAAAAAAAATAGCAAGGTAACATACGTGGGCAGCTGGGTCAACCTGAGGGCTTCATCGTTATTTAAATGCTTAATTATTATGTAAATGCTTCCGGGCAGATGACATCAGAAAGTAAAGTGACTCCGACTGCCACCAGCCAAAAAGATATGAATAGGTCATTTGGTTTGTCGAAACCAAAAATGGTGTCTGAATATTATTAGAAGAGTCTTTACATCCTGCTAACCTCCTCAAGTAAACCTGTGAAAACCACACACACAAAATCATTTTTTATATATCTAAGAACACAAAATACAAAAACAATCAATCTCCTTTTTTTAGCAGAGATATCTAACCTCAGGTTAGCTAGCCTATGCCACTTAGCAGGTTCCCCAAACCACCAATTACTGTGTATTCAGGGAGTGCAAACCAATTAACCTGGGCAAACATGAATAAAAAGGTAAATTTCCAGAAGGTGAAAACCATACAATGCTCTCCAGAATGATTACTGCCTGTATGACTTGCAATCTTCATTGATTCTTCTCACTCCCTTCTCCCTTAGTCAGGGTGGCTAATCAAAAGTTGACCATATACAATTTTTATATAATGTTAAATATTCCTGAAGGATGTAAGAAACAAACAGAGCTAAATATGGCTATATTAAAATAGCAGTCAAAAGGACATACCACAGGAAGTCAATAAGTGAAAAAAAAAAATGATGAGTAGTGAAAAAGGATAAGGGATGAACTAAAATAAAAACCACTTACCCAGCTAGAAGGGAACAAAAGAGCTACAGTCGGGAACAGCTATGTAATCTGTGGAGCTCAGAGCAAAAAGAACAGGCAGAGATCCTTGTTCAAAGCTTATTGAAAACTTCAAGGTGGCAACAGCAGAGCATTAAACCAAGCATGTGGCCTTCTGAGTGCGGGGCCCATGTCAATGCACAGACTGCATGCTCCTGAAGCCCGCCACGGTCATGAAGGCATGTGTGTATAAGTAAAGTGAGAATAAATAAAGATAAGCATGTGAATTCAGATGAAAGTCTAGGAATATTTAAGGGAATGGAAAGGGAAAGGTCAGAAAACCTGATGAATGGTATTAGATTAAGGGAATGGCAGGGAATAGAAAGAGAAGAATAAGAGATAAAGACAAAAGAGTGACCAGATTAAAAAGACCATAGACATATGCACCAAAAGAAGCAAGTCCATCTTTGGGTCTCCAGATCAAGAAACCAACAGGTTGGTACTGTGTGCCATCCCTCCAGGGAAATGATGACTCCAGTTACCCATGGGGCCGAATTAAAAGCTGAGGAAGGAAGGATTGTGAAAAGGGCAATGACTAAGTGTTCTGTTAAAGTTCCCTCAAACTCCTCTGAGCAGGAAAACATCTTAACGTGAGTCAATCTATTTTTGAGAACAAAGAGGCCTTCTGACAATGGCAACCATACTATCAGAGCTGGCTTTTCAACTGATGGAAGAGATAAGGCACTTGAACTCGAAACAGACGAAACTCTTCATTATGAAACATTGCTTTATATTACACAAAAACCACGAGTTAGATAGCTATTCTATAATTCTATAAATGATAGCTAAAATGGATTGCCAGCCACTACACACAGCAAGGCAGGACAAAGAACAAATTCGCAGGGTCCGTTCACATTACCATTGTGATCGATAATCAAAATAATCAACTGCTGTTTGAAGTACAGGCTCTGACGTTTAAAAAATTCCAGTGTTCGTATGTGTATCAAATGAGTTGAGCCATTCAAGTCTATTACCTTGAAAAATTATATGTACTTGCAGCCTGATAAACTGCAATTGCTCGAAAACATTTTAGAATCATTTTTCTTTATGGATTATTTTTAACCCCCAAGAGTTTTTGAGTGGTTCTTTTTTCATCTGGAGAGTATGCTGTCTGTTCTGAAGGTAAGACAAAAAGAGAATTCACAAAATGTTTAAAGGTGATGACACAATTATGGAGTGATTATCTTGTTCCATGTGCTCACCATATATAAATGGAATTAGAGAAATTTAGAACTTGCAAACAAGCCTAAAGACTACATCATCTAGCCTACAGCTTCCTGTCAAATGGATTAAGAAACGGAGGTCCCAACAGATTGCCTGAGGCCTCCACATTTGGCTCATAAAGAGGCATGATGGGGCCTCCCTGGTGGCGCAGTGGTTGAGAGTCCGCCTGCCGATGCAGGGGATACGGGTTCGTGCCCCGGTCTGGGAGGATCCCATATGCCGCGGAGCGGCTGGGCCCGTGAGCCATGGCCGCTGGACCTGCGCGTCCGGAGCCTGTGCTCCGCAACGGGAGAGGCCACAACAGTGAGAGGCCCGCATACCGCAAAAAAAAAAAAAAAGAGGCATGATGACTACAACTTAACGCACATTTTTCCTTGTCCTGCGGTCTTTCCACACCACTAGGAACCATTTGCCAAAACTGTATGACCTTCTAGAAAGTCACGGACAACTACAGGTATCAGCTACAAACATGCTGAATTTTTACCATTTCTGAAAGGCCATTTCAGTCAGTCCTGGTTGTCATGACAATAACTCTTCTTACTCCCAGCCAGGTGATTGCGTACGTAAAATGCAGCCAAACCAGACAGGAATAAGCCTCATTAAAACAACATTCTAAAAAAGGCATTGCTTACCTGGTTTGCCCATTCTGAGCTCCAGACTCTTGACTGTGATTGTCATCTAAGTTCAACTCAGTCCAGATATCTGTGTTTCATTGTATCGGGAGATATTCTTTGTCTTGGGAATTTAAGGGGAAAAAATGAAAATGGTTGAGAATAACTGAACTCAATATTATGAAATTGAAATTAAAGAGGTTACTGTTTATGCATTAGTATAATTATTTTTTAAAACTGTAAGTAAACAATGAGATTCTAATATTGAATCCCCTCACTAGTAATTAATGAAGCCCCTAGCCTCTTACCTCTGTTTACTTTTCTTTTTTTGGCCCATTTTTTCCTAACCAATGCTGTTCTTTTCCCATGCATGTATGTGTTGTGGGCAATTACTACAGGCTCTACATCTACTCTCTCTCAGAATTCAGATTCAAAACAAGTTCTCTCTCACTGTTTCCTAAGGAGATGTTTTGCCCTTTACAATGCAATCTAAAAAAAAAAAAAAATGCCTATAACCAGCTACTAGAAGTGTGTTTTCTATTCTAACCTGAAAATTTCATTCTCTAAGTTTCTACCCAACCCGTTTCTGCAAAGGAAATTTCCCAGTCCAGCCCAACCTAAAAGCTGATCCTCCATAGGAGAGAAGTAGGAATCCTAGGTGACCCCTTTAGTAAGTGCTGCAACCTAAGATTTTATCACTCAGACCTTCCATAATACACACAAGTGCTACTTCAAACATTTCTACCACGTATGCAATTCTTCTGTGTCCCAGCATAGTTCTTTCATAAACTGATCCCCGGTTAGACAGTTCTGAGAGGTATTTCATAGGCTCCTCAAAAGATCCCGGCAAGATCAAGCACCAGTCAACCTACAGCAACAGCCAACTTGGTAACTCATCCTCACTTGGCTTTCCCTCCTTCCTTATTTCATGCCCCCAGCCTTCCCTTCTGGCCCCTGCAGTTAGTCTCCAAATAAACTCCTTGCATGAAAGAACTTGTCTTAGCCTCTGCTTTCAAAGGAAACCAGTCTAAGACATTCTCTTTCATTAAAAGAATTTTTGTGTTGGAGGAAAAGGTTAAGTTATTCAACTGTTATTTTAAACATAATTTTAAATTTATAATGAATGCCAAATAAATTATGGAAAAAATTCACATTTATTTGTATCTTGAAACATAAAACTTTTAAAAAGATTCACACTTTGAGTAACATAGCTAAGACATCTCAGAAACCAAATGGTTACCATAGTAGATGTGGAATACGTCCCCAGCTGTAAAAACTGATGCTGGTACCCTCGGTGTCTATGGGCCAACTTTCACCGACCTGTCTGAATTTCACTGCCTGAGGGCTTTTCTCTGAAGCTACTGAGAGTCTGATCTGCCTAAGCAAATAGTAGGCTGGAAGTTCCTGGAATCAACCCCCTAAAGCAGCCCTCAACCCATGACTGATGGGAGTGAGGAACTAATATTCAGCTCCCTAGAGAAAGGGAGAAAGAGGGAGAGAGACAGAGAGAGGGAGAGAGAGCGTGTAGATACACAGAGAAGATAGAGATAGAAAGTTAGAGATATTACTATGGTCTGTGTAGTATCCCACCTCCCAAAAATTCATATGTTGAAGCCTTAAGCACCAATGTGACAATATTTAGAGATGGGGCCTTTGGGAGGTAATTAGGTTTAGATAATGACTTTTTTTTTTTTTTTTTTTTTGCAGTACGCGGGCCTCTCACTGTTGTGGCCTCTCCCATTGTGGAGCACAGGCTCCGGACATGCAGGCTCAGTGGCCATGGCTCACGGGCCCAGCCGCTCTGCGGCATGTGGGATCTTCCCGGACCGGGGCACGAACCCGTGTCCCCTGCATCGGCAGGCAGACTCTCAACCACTGCGCCACCAGGGAAGCCCGGCTTTGCCTAGTTTTGAACTTGATATATATGGCATTATAAATAGGTACTTCTTTGTGTCTGATTTACTTCACTCAACATTCATGCCACGGCACCTAGGTGTAGTGCATTCTACTTACCTTGCCATGCAGAATTTCAGTGTTACCCTTTCTACCATTATAGACGTTTGGATTGTGTATAGTTTGATATTATTATAAATAATACTACAAGGAATACCCTTGTACGTCTTTCAGTAAATACAGTGTATGTGTGGATTTCTGTTGATTATAGCTAATGTTTTAAAAACACCATCATGGGCCTCCCTGGTGGCGCAGTGGTTAAGAGTCCGCCTGCCGATGCAGGGGATACGGGTTCGTGCCCCGGTCTGGGAGGATCCCATATGCCGCGGAGCGGCTGGGCCCGTGAGCCATGGCCGCTGGGCCTGCGCATCCGGAGCCTGTGCTCCGCAACGGGAGAGGCCACAACAGTGAGAGGCCCACATACCGCAAAAAGAAAAAAAAAAAAAAAAAAAACACCATCATAACTTCTGTGGTAGAATGAAATGGAGGGAAGGAAAAAGAAGATGTGCAGAGAAGTGGAGAGTCTATTGCAGTAGCCCAGGTACTGAGGTGGTGGTGGCTTGGACTAAGGTATTGGTAGTGAAGATGGCAAATTGATGGATCCTAGAGCTTTTAGAAGCATTGCCACCACTTAGTTACTGATTGGGTATAGCGGATGAAAGAAAGGCAAATGTCAGCAGTACCTCCAAGATTTCTGACTTGGTTAATGTGGAAATTGGTGTTTAATTCATCATTAAACCATTCTGCTTTTACTAGCTTGGAAGCCATTTGTGGAAGTGTATGAGTTATCATTGCTTGAGTTCATAATTGCTTGAATTGAAAAAAGTATGATTTTAGAAAGTCGACTAAAACAAGGCATAGTTATTTGCATACAGTTTTTACAAGAACCTGACTACTGTAATCTTAAGCTTACAAAACTGATATCTATATTCTCCCTAAAATGGTTTTAAGTGTACTCATTAGCAATATCCCAATTAAAAAAGTGTTCACATTTAAAAACATGTAGATGAGTAGGGAGGAGATTTCTATTCCTAAGGGAATTCAAACATTTTTCACTTTTGTCATGGCTTGATAGAGATTGGAATTAGATCCCCTGATGGCTAGATGTTGTGTAAAAGGAATTGTTTTCAATTCAATTTCTTATAGACCAATGCCTTCGTCCAACAGTTGAAACAAGAATTTTGTTTTCACAGCATCAAACTACACCTGGTACCTCACTGAAATTCAGATTAATAAGAAATGATATGTGTTGCAAAGATTCTTACGTCCCATTTAATTGTGGTTAACTTTTCTCTCTTGTCTTTTTAAATTATAGTACCTTGTATATGGAACAGGAAATACCTAAGTTAACAGACAGCTGTAACCTTTCTTTTAGGTCTCAATAGTTTAATTCCTTTAGTATAATATTACCATTGAAAAGAATTCTAATTTTCCTCATCTTTAAGTCCTGCAGTTGGCTGTGGTTTAATTTCATGGCACATGTTTGTTTGTTTTTTTTGTTTTGTTTTGTTTTTTTTCTTTTTGCGGTATGCGGGCCTCTCACTGTTGTGGCCTCTCCCGCTGCGGAGCACAGGCTCCGGACGCGCAGGCCCAGCGGCCATGGCTCACGGGCCCAGCCGCTCCGCGGCATATGGGATCCTCCCAGACCGGGGCACGAACCCGTATCCCCTGCATCGGCAGGCGGACTCCCAACCACTGCGCCACCAGGGAGGCCCATGGCACATGTTTTTATTCTATTCATTTGTATTCTGGCTTATCTGTGACACATCACTTAGGGTCCTCACTTCGTCCCTGAGATGCCTCTGTATTTCCCTGTGTTTCTTTTCACTGACATGACTCACAGGGCAGACAACTGGGTGCCAAGGGAGACATGAGCTATGGAAAACATGATCTTTGCCGTCACGTTCTCCAGTTTTAAATATCCTTCGTATTGAAAGTCAGAATAGTTGTTGTTGCTGTTTTGAGAACATTTACTGTCTTCATTTTTAAAAAGCCTGATCAAATGTGCAAGATGCAGCTGTCATGTGTGTGATCAGGGTTGACTCCACTGTAGGGCAATGCAGTAGAAAGAGTGTTAGCACACAAGTCAAAAAACCTAAGCTGTAATTCCGGCATGTGGCTTTCTAACCATCTCCTCTTTTGACAGGTCTAGAGACGCTTTAAGCTTTGTTTCTCTCATCTATAAAATCAGGATAGTAACATCTGTTCTAGGGACTTGATGGTGGTGTTGTGGACATCAAATGAAACCCTGAGAAACGTTTGAAAAATTGAAACGTGCTATAGGAACGTACCATGAAATTGATATTTTATAATGATCAGTTGTATCTGCTAAGTTGTTGTTTTGACTGCTTGCAACCGAGACCCAAGTTAACAGCACCTTGAAAAAGATTGAAGTCTCTGTCTCTCTCATGGAACGGTATGATCTGCACAGTCACAGGAGCATCAGTGTCCTTTTATCTTGTTGCTCTGACATCTGTAGGCTTTTGTTCTCATCTGCAAGGTCCAAGGTGGTTCATCACTTTGTCTAAATTCTGACCAGGAGTGCGAATGAGGCAAGAGAATGGAAGGGCACATCCTTTCTCTTTAAAAGTCACACAACACTTCCTCTCATATACCATTTACAGTGCAAAGCCAGGGGCCACACCTGGCTACGGGGGATGCTGGGAAGAGTGGTCTTCATTCTGGCAGTCACCCACCCAGCTGAAAAGTATAGGCACTTTTGAGACAGGCAGGGACCTGGGACCCTTTGCTGCAGTGCTGGCACCAGGACACACCTCTTCTCGAGCCACAAAATACTAAGAAACTCTACGGGACTAAAAATAACTGCATGCATGTGCAGTTGGGACAAATTCCGGACAACAAAATACAAAAAGACCAAAAAAAACCAACTGCCGCTTTAGAAGAGCCTGGAGCAAAAGCAAGGGGTTGGGACGAAATGCAGGGTACTGCGCAGGCCCCCTGTGCACACCACCACCTAAGGGGTGGGCAGACCACCAAAGCCACTCCTCCGGCCTGATCCCTGGACACACCCCTCCCCTCACCCTGTATAAGGAACGAGCTCGTGCCCCCACTCAGGGAGCAGGCAAGCAAGGGAACCTGTTGTTTGTTCTCACTCCCCTCTGCTGCAGCAGGGGCCCCAATAAAGCCTTGCCTGAATCTCTTGTCTGGCCTCTGATCGGTTTCTATTTATTAAGGAGGACCAGAACCCTGGTCCGTAACGCTTTCACCAAACAAGATGGGGTAAAGAGATATTGGGATACCTTTCTAAATCTCTGCCTCATGAATTGAGGATAATAGGATAATAGGACTGAACTTTAAAAAAACAACCCTGTCGCATATATAATTTCTAAGTTTCTAGTAGCTTCATTGCAAAGTAAAAAAGAACCAGGTGAAGTTGATTTTAATAATGTATTTTATTTAACCCAGTATATCCTAAAGATTACCTTTTCAACATGGAATAAATACAAACATTATTAATATGATATTTTACATGTTTTGGGGTACTAAGTCATCACAATCAAGTGTGTAATTTCTAGCTATATCACATCTCAATTTGGACTAGCCACACTTTAAGCACTCAAGAACCACATGTGCCCAGTGGCTACTATATTGGATGCAGCAGCTCTAGAAAGAAGTAGACAACTGTTAGCGTGAAGAATTAACCTTCTGCATCATGTCCTGCTGATTTTATATTTTATGCAATATTTTGTGTATTGATTCATTCAACAAATATTTTCTAAGTATCCACTGTATTCCAGGCACAGTACTAGGCATTGGTGACACAGCAGTGAACAAAACTAACAACACTCCTGTGCTAATGGAGCATACATCCTGGTGGGAGAGACTCAGGCAATAAACAAATAAACAAGTAAATATTTAGTGTGTCAGCAAAAAATGAAGAATAATATGGAGAAGAACAAAGTAGAATAATGTATTACATGAAAGAAGAGCCATGGATATCTGGAAGAAAATTGTTCCAAGCAGCGGGAACAGTAAGTGCAAAGGCCCAGAGGCAGAGAGTGCTTGGCGATATTTAAGGAATGCTAAGAAGGCCAGTGTGAATTGCACATTGCTTGTACATTTTGTTTGTTATAATATTTGTCAGTAAGACAAACTCTGTTTGCTGGGGCATTGAGAAAGTATATTTTCCTAATTTGTTTTGTTGTATGAAGCGCTCTTATTTGTAAAAAGAAAAAAAAAGATATTTAAAGTGAGACTGTTTGGGCTAATTCATTGCTGATCAGGCACAATTACTTGAGTTCTAAATGCTCGCAGTTTTTTCAAAATATTTTTAAATGAGATATACAATGTACGTAACATGAGACCAGTATGGTAGGAATTTGTTGATATTTTGCTTTGACAAAATGTTGGTTTGCTTCATTCATTCAGTCCCTTAGTTCCTTGACTAAGGATGAGTAAGTACATCCTGTGTCCTTTATCTCATCTTATGATGCTGTTCCAAGCAGTGTAAGAATCATTAGGAAGGCAAAGATGAGTAAGGCTCTCCTCTCCTTAAGAAGCAGATGGAAGAGAGAGAAATATAGAGAATTATTAAACAATGTAAAAGAACAGTCATAGAGATATAAACAGGGAATTAAAGGTGAGACAGAATCTATGAAGGCTTCTTGGAGGAAATATCAGTTTTCCTCTACAAGGATAACTAAAGATTAATCTTGAAACTACAAAAGAAAAGGCCATTTCAGAGAGAGAGGGAGCATCACCTTTTGAATCCTCCTATTTTAGATTCCGGAGAAAAGAAATTGCTGAGCACTGGGTATATGCACAGAGAAGTAATGCATGACTTCCATCAGTATTGGGATCACATAGGAATTTATAATACCATAGAAAAAATGGAGTCAGAGAGTCACTATTCAGAGGTTATATGTTCTGAGATGTGTATTTTATTATTTTTCCTTTGTACGCCTTATGTAGAGAATAGAGCTTTCTAGGCGGTTCCAGATACATTTTGCTAACAACAGTAAACATTTATTGAGTGCTTACTATATGCAGGGTCTGTTCTGAGTACTTTATAAGCATTAACCAATTTAATCCTCACACCAGCCTATGATATACTCATATACACTACATGAGACACAAAGACAGCAATATGGCTTGTTCAAGGTCATCCGTGAAGTAGAAAATCCAGAACCAAGGCAGAATTTTACTGCTGACTGTCACTGACGGTCTTTATTCAAGTTTCAATGAAGAATAGAACATGAATCTAAAAGCATGAAAACATTGAGTTTTAAGATCTCCCTGTGTGATCATTTTGACATTCATCTTTTCTGACAATGATAAATGAATGGTTAAAGCTTGACTGGGAAGGAAGTCTTATATTGGAAAAAAAATGGAAGAGAAAATCCATTCAAACTAAACTTAGGTAGCATTTAAGGCGCGAGGAGAGCTGTCTCTTAGCACAAAACTCCTCAAACCGCCTGTCACAGCAAACCTCCAAAAGCAACGTGTCAGGAGGGGCAGAGGGGACACGTAAAACCTGTGGTCACTCTAACTCCTTTACCAAATAAGAAATGGATTTTGAGAGCATATCAGATGCTTGTCAAAATATCAGCCCAGGAGAGAGCTTGCCAAGAAGGCACTTGACAGACTGCATGCTGGGAGTGCACAGGGACCAGACACTGTCACGCGCCAGCATGCAGACAATTACAACAGAGACGGAAACAAAGTATTTCCCTCCAAGAAATCTAATCCAAGAAAAAACATCAGTGTGTGTGTATACACTACGTATATAGTATGATTTCCAAAAGAAATCATGCCATCAAGTATCAGACACATTTGCCAATAAAAATGAATTTTGAAGGGAAAAGATGTTCTAAGCCTGTCCTGTTACAAGTTATTAGGCACAACGTTTAGCCTAAATTCTTTTTTTTTTTCTGCAACAGCTTCACGCTTGTTTTAATCCATTTTGAAAGAATTCAGTTTAGGAAAGACAAAAGTATGTGGCAGTAAAGAGTCACGATCCCTCATCTGCAATTCTGAAATCTAAAATTCTCCGCGAAGTGAAAGGCTTTCATAAGTTTGGCACCAAGACGCATTTGGGTATAAAACGTGACCCGAACTAACATGAAGTTATATGTGTTTTTATTTATCACACTTAGTGTGAGTATTCATATATTTTGTTGCAAAAATCTTAATGAGTTTCATTCTGCGGTGCTTTGCGGTGCTTTGCGGTGCTTTTCTACACCCTGCTGTGGGTGTTGCATAATACACAGTGTATGTACCACATTACTTTTCTAAAATCCAAAAACTTCTGAATTCCCAAATGCATCTGGCCCTATGGCTTTCCAATGAAGTATGCAGACATACTTGTACTGGCAAATTGAATGAAGTGTGGACTTTCTATTTCTGATTTAGATTATTTTCATATTATCTATATTCCTGGTTGTTTTGGGAAGAAACATTATCAAGAATTAAAATTTAAATTGTAAAATCATCGCATACTTAGTTTTAGATTGTTGGTCAGTATATATATATATATATATATATATATATATATATATATATATATAGGCATAATTCTGAGATATTGCAGGTTTGATTCCAGACCACTGCAATAAAGAGAATTCTGAAATAAAATGAGTCATACAAGTTTTTTGGTTTCCCAGTGCATATAAAAGTTATGTTTCCTCTATACTGTAGTCTACTAAGTAATAGCATTATGTCTAAAACAATGTACATACCTTAATTTAAAAATATTGCTAAAAACTGCTATCATCTGAGCCTTCCGTGAATCACAGTAGTAACATCAAAGATCACTGATCACAGAATACCATAGCAAAGATAATAATAATCATAATAATAATAGTGAAAAAGTCTGAAATATTGCAAGAATTACCAAAATGAGACCCAGAGACATGAAATGAGCAAATTCTGTTGGAAAAATTGCGTCCATAGACTTGCTCCACATGCGGTTGCCACAAATCTTCAATCTGTAAAAAACGCAGTATCTGGGAAGTGCAGGACAACCTGTATGAACTGCTAACACCCACCTGGCACAAAGGACCAAAGGACTGGCCCCAACACGGTGCTAAGAGACTGGACCAAACTTTAGCCTGGCTTCCACCTGTACTAGCCATGTTCCTGATGGTGGCCCCAGCTCCCACGCTGAGTGTTTGCTCAAGAAAACACAATGCTGCTGAACCACAAAGTATCCATGTCCCAGCCCACCGTGCCAAACCATTTTCAGTAATTCTCCACTTACTTCCCTTCTGCAATTTTCAATTTCCTCGCACCCTCTCAGTCCCTTTTTTGTTCCCCCCTTTTCACTTCCCTGTCATCTCTCAGGAGGCCAGTTGAAGTCCAGGTTATTACCTGTTCTTCCAATGGACTGGCTATAAATCAGAGGCTCCCATCTTCCTCTCCTTGGGTTTGATTTATTTGTTAGAATAGCTCACAGAACTCAGGAAAACCCACTTACTCACCAGATTATTGATTTATTGTAAAAAGATATTAAAGACTCGAATCACACTTTGCTGTACACCTGAAACGAACACAACATTGTAAATCAACTATACCCCAATAAAAATTAAAAAAAAAAAAAGACTTGAAAAGAAGTAAAACTGTCACTGTTTGCAGATGGCATGATACTATACATAGAGAATCCTAAAGATGCTACCAGAAAACTACTAGAGCTAATCAATGAATTTGGTAAAGTTGCAGGATACAAAATTAATGCACAGAAATCTCTGGCATTCCTATACACTAATGATGAAAAATCTGAAAGTGAAATCAAGGAAACACTCCCATTTACCATTGCAACAAAAAGAATAAAATATCTAGGAATAAACCTACCTAAGGAGACAAAAGACCTGTATGCAGAAAATTATAAGACACTGATGAAAGAAATTAAAGATGATACAAATAGATGGAGAGATGTACCATGTTCTTGGATTGGAAGAATCAACATTGTGAAAATGACTCTACTACCCAAAGCAATCTACAGATTCAATGCAATCCCTATCAAACTACCACTGGCATTTTTCACAGAACTAGAACAAAAAAATTTCACAATTTGTATGGAAACACAAAAGACCTCGAATAGCCAAAGCAATCTTGAGAACGAAAAATGGAGCTGGAGGAATCAGGCTCCCTGACTTCAGACTATACTACAAAGCTACAGTAATCAAGACAGTATGGTACTGGCACAAAAACAGAAAGATAGATCAATGGACAGGATAGAAAGCCCAGAGATAAACCCACGGACATATGGTCACCTTATCTTTGATAAAGGAGGCAGGAATGTACAGTGGAGAAAGGACAGTCTCTTCAATAAGTGGTGCTGGGAAAACTGGATAGGGACATGTAAAAGTATGAGATTCGATCACTCCCTAACACCATACACAAAAATAAGCTCAAAATGGATTAAAGACCTAAATGTAAGGCCAGACACTATCAAACTCTTAGAGGAAAACATAGGCAGAACACTCTATGACATAAATCACAGCAAGATCCTTTTTGACCCACCTCCTAGAGAAATGGAAATAAAGACAAAAATAAACACATGGGACCTAATGAAACTTAAAAGCTTTTGCACAGCAAAGGAAACCATAAACAAGACCAAAAGACAACCCTCAGAATGGGAGAAAATATTTGCCAATGAAGCAACTGACAAAGGATTAATCTCCAAAATTTATAAGCAGCTCATGCAGCTCAATAACAAAAAAACAACCCAATCCAAAAATGGGCAGAAGATCTAAACAGACATTTCTCCAAAGAAGATATACAGACTGCCAACAAACACCTGAAAGAATGCTCAACATCTTTACTCATTAGAGAAATGCAAATCAAAACTACAATGAGATATCATCTCACACCAGTCAGAATGGCCATCATCAAAAAATCTAGAAACAATAAATGCTGGAGAGGGTGTGGAAAAAAGGGAACACTCTTGCACTGCTGGTGGGAATGTGAATTGGTACAGCCACTATGGAGAACGGTATGGAGGTTCCTTAAAAAACTACAAATAGAACTACCATATGACCCAGCAATCCCACTACTGGGCATATACCCTGAGAAAACCATAATTCAAAAAGAGACATGTACCAAAATGTTCATAGCAGCCCTATTTACAATAGCCTGGAGATGGAAACAACCTAAGTGTCCATCATTGGATGAATGGGTAAAGAAGATGTGGCACATATATACAATGGAATATTACTCAGCCATAAAAAGAAATGAAATTGAGCTATTTGTAATGAGGTGGATGGACCTAGAGTCTGTCATACAGAGTGAAGTAAGTCAGAAAGAGAAAGACAAATACTGTATGCTGACACATATATATGGAATTTAAGGAAAAAAAATGTCATGAAGAACATAGGGGTAAGACAGGAATAAAGACACAGACCTACTAGAGAATGGACTTGAGGATATGGGGAGGGGGAAGGGTAAGCTGTGACAAAGTGAAAGAGCAGCATGGACATATATACACTACCAAACATAAGGTAGATAGCTAGTGGGAAGCAGCCGCATAGCACAGGGAGATCAGCTAGGTGCTTTGTGACCGCCTGGAGGGGTGGGATAGGGAGGGTGGGAGGGAGACGCAAAAGGGAGGGGATATGGGAACATATGTATATGTATAACTGATTAAATTTGTTATAAAGCAAAAAAAAAAAAAAAATTAAAAAAAAAAAAAAAGACTTGAATCAGGAGCCAGAGGACAGGGTGAGCTTCTGTCCTTTTGGAGTTTGGAGAATGGTGGGTGGCACGCAGAAGCATTAGGCTTCCCTGATGTGGAAGCTCTCTGACAAAGGCTAAAAAGTGTCCTTTTGAGTTCTTATTGAGGCCTCCTTACACAGTCATGACTGGCTAAGTCATTGGCCAATGGGACTGATCAACCTCCAGCCCCTCCCCCCCTCCCAGAAATCAGGGGGTGGGACTGAAAGCTTCAACTCTCTCATCACAGGGCTGGACCTCCTGGCACCACCCTCCATCCTCAGGTACTTCCAAAAGTCCTCATTCACATAATAAAAGACACCTTTGTTACTCTCAACACTTTGGAAATTCCAAGGGTTTTGGGAGCTGTGAGCCAGGAACCTGGAATGAAGACCAAATACTTATGAGAAATCTATTTTGATCATCTGACTGACCAAATACACATTTCTTATAAATCACACCATCACACAGTTATTACACAAGAGCTCTGTGGATGTGGAGATAAGTTGTGGAGGAGGAAGATCAGTTTATCATCTTACAATTACATCTCAATCTTCTTTTAAATTTTTATTGGCGTATAGTTGCTCTACAATGTTGTGTTAGTTTCTGCTGAACAGCAAACTGAATCAGCTATACATATACATATATCCCCTCCTTTTTCAGATGTCCTTCCTATTTAGGTCACCACAGAGCATTGAGCATAGTTCCCTGTGCTATACAGTAGGGTCTCATTAGTTATCTAGTTTATACATAGGATCAATAGTGTATATATGTCAATCCCCATCTCCCAGTCTCAATCTTTTAGTGGGACTGAGTCCCTAGGCAGTGAACTTCATAAGTGTTTCTTCGCCTTTTTATTTCTCCCCTTAGGTGAAACAGGCAGATAGTGCTCCTAGGTAGATAAGGCTCTGGTAAAGCAGTTTCTCTTGAACAGCAGGCCTTTGCTACCGAGCATGCTCTGGTTTTATTAGAAATGGTTACTTCCCCCCTACCCCAACCTGAAACAAGAGGAATTTTTCCCTCAGATCTTCCTTATGAGAGCCTGACGAGGTTCCTGGAAGTAAAACCCACAGAAGACTTCACCCCCACAAGTTTCTCCTCTTAAAGCTAATCTGCACTCTGCCTCCAGGAATTCCTCCAGGGTACCAGTGAAGTGTTCCTGCCAGCTGACAGCTCCAGTGGCTTCTGCTGCAGGTAAGGTGGTGTTGGCTGTTATTCTGTGTCTTTGCCTGTCTCGTCAGATTTCAAGGTGGGCATTTTTCTGTGACCTCATTTCTTTAACTAGTTAAAGAAACGTCACTGATTTGCAGTTTGTTCAACCTTTTCCTTGTTGTAAGGACAGAAGTGATGACTTCCAAGCTCTTTTCATGTTGGAGCTGAAATCAGAAGTTCTCTGTTGCATTTAAAAATGCACCATGGGGGCTTCCCTGGTGGTGCAGCGGCTGAGAGTCCGCCTGCCGATGCAGGGGACACGGGTTCGTGCCCCGGTCCGGGAGGATCCCACATGCTGCGGAGCGGCTGGGCCCGTGAGCCATGACCGCTGAGCCTGCGCGTCCGGAGCCTGTGCTCCGCAACGGGAGAGGCCACAACAGTGAAAGGCCCGCGTACCGCCCAAAAAAAAAAAAAAAATGCACCATGCAAAGATCCTTTTTTCCTCCTGGTAGAATCATTTTAGTTAAGTTGCACAGTGATGGGAATTATTAAAAAATTGAATGAGGTGAAATGGTGTTGAAAAAATGTTACTGTTTGTTGAGTTAGAGTTCACTTAAAAATAAAACTGAAATTCTTTATTTGTACGAAATGTCATTTTTGGGCCTTAACTCTGTACCCATATTTTTTAATAAAATAGTGTCAATGATGACAAAAATGTCAAAACAGAGAGCTGATAACTACTATATTCCTTGTAAATTACCAAGGAGATATGTATAGATTTCTAATATAGCTATGTGGATTTTTTTTATTTAAACAGTTGACCCAAAGTTTTAAAGTCCATTTGCCAGGCACTGATTTAAGCACTATGGGAGGACCTGCCCTCAAGGACATTACAATCTAATTGGGAAACTAAAACTAACATGAAAGTGAGCTGTCAAGTGCAGCAAACTGAACTGAACTAAGAAATGATGAGACTCGTGACTGATTCCAGGTAAGAAATGAATGTTCAAACATGGTTCTGATTTTGGAGATGTATGTGGTTCTATGAGATACATTTATTTTCACCATTTCCCATTGGCAGCTCAAAACATTTAGAGTCATGTACAGTTGGCATGCACTCAATGTATGGAGATCCTGGCAAATTGCTGCTCTCCTGAGCCCCATGCATGCCCTCCTCACAGACTGTCCATTCCTGCCCCTCCAGCAGGATCTCCTGGACGTCCCTGTGATCTAGCAACTGAAGGTTTAACAGCTGGGACAACAAGAAGTCTCTAGGACTCAACTCTGGCACCCAAGGTGTTATAGTTGGTTGTTGTTAAATACTTTTTGAATTTAATTTTTATTTTATATTAGAACATAATTGATTTACAATGTTGTATTATTTTCAGGTGTACAGCAAAGTGGTTCAGTTATACATATACATACATCCGTTCTTTTTCAGATTCTTTCCCCATAAAGGTTATTACAGAGTATTGAGTAGAGTTCCCTGTGCTATACCATAGGTCCTTGTTGATTATCTATTTTATATAAGGTAGTGTGTCTATGTTAATCCTAACCTCCTAATTTATCCCTCCCACCACCTTCCCCTTTGGTAACCATAAGTTTGTTTTCAAAGTCTGTGAGTCTGTTTCTTTTTTGTAAATAAGTTCATTTTCTTAGATTCCATGTGTAAGTGACATCATATATTTGTCTTTCTCTGTCTGGCTTACTTCACTTGATATGACAATCTCTAGGTCCATCCATGTTGCTGCAAATGGCATTATTTTATTCTTTTTTATGGCTGAGTGATATTCCATTATATATATATGTACCATACCTTAAATATTTTGAATAGAACCTTGTTCATATTTGTTTTGACTTGTCTAGAAGATGCCAATATATTCACACACAAAAAATGAAATGTTGTTTATCATTTCAATGCTGAAGAAAGTCAATCAGATGGTTGGAAATTTCTAGTCACATGACATAGACAAAATCTTAAACTGAGCAATGGTGACTGCTAACTGCTACTTGGAAAGACTAGTCACAGGAGAAATTGCTTGGTGTCAAGATATTAGAATGATCAGGGATGTGGTGATAAAAAAAGGTAAGGTAAAATCATCTCTCTCAAATGATGTATAGGTAAAGCTTGTTTGTCATTAGGAAGTCACACAATGTTGAAATGGATAGAATTTGTTTCAAACTGAAGAAAAAAGCTTGAGCTTTTTAATTATGATGTGGAG
Organism: Mesoplodon densirostris; assembly: GCF_025265405.1. Classification (NCBI taxonomy): domain Eukaryota; kingdom Metazoa; phylum Chordata; class Mammalia; order Artiodactyla; family Ziphiidae; genus Mesoplodon; species Mesoplodon densirostris. The sequence goes on along the minus strand of NC_082662.1, from coordinate 184,809,385 downwards.
CTATCTTATTGTTATTTATTGTGTATCATTTGGTGTCTCATTTTTCAACTGGTTTCACAGGGGAGAGTGGATATTCCTTCATTTTTAACCAGAAGTCTCCAAAAGTACTTTTTTAATATTAGCTTTTATATTCGTATTTTCTCAGCGCAGGGTGCAGAGGCACGTTGGAGAGATTTGTGATGTCGATTCTGTAAGCATTGCTTGTGAAGACGTGCCCGATGAGCTTTCTTTAATGTTTAGGAGATGCCTGAAATGCAAGCTCTGGAGCTGGATAGATCTGTGTAGCCTTCAGCAAGTTATTTTGGTTTCAACATCCTCATCTGTAAAATGGAGATATCCAGTAGCTCCATGGAAAGTTGTTTTGAAAACTAGAAATGATGTACGTAAAGTGGTTACCAGAGTACCTGGAACATGGTAGGAACACAACAAATATCAACTAAAATTATTAATTGGTGATATTATTGAAGTCTTTTTATAGCTATAAAGCTTGAATATCATGCCTACACTCCATAGTCCTTCAATCTGATTTGGCTTTGGTAATTACTGAAGAGTTATTTTGTTTTGTTTTGTTTTGTTTTCTAAAGCGTACTAAAGAAATTGTCCTCTTTTTTGGCCAGAGCGTTAGTTAATTTGTTCTAGAGCAGAAGTCAGCAAATTCTTCTTTAACGGGCCAGACAGTAAATATTTTTGGCTTTGAGTATCATACAGTTTCTGTTGCATCTACTCAACTCTGCCATCGTAGCAGGAGAGCAGTATAAAGGCCATGGCTGCATCCCCATCATTTACAAAACCACAGGACCAGCCAGATTTTACCCACACTTTGTATTTTGCTGTTCTAGAAACTGGCGGTTTCAATAGTACATGACGCTTGGTACCTGTTTGCCATTTACTTACCTCATAATGATTACCTTTACTGATTTTATTTTATAGATAAGGGCGTTCATATTTTGGATGGTATTTGAAACATGGAATTTTTAAAATGTTCCATATCTTTTTTCACCCAGCTTTATTGGGGTATAACTGACAAATAAAATTGTAAGATTTCTAAAGTGTACAATGTCATGGTCAAACATGGAATTTTTATTGTTCCGAGAATGTTTACCAAAATCTCCTTTACAGATAATTCACCCAAATAACTCAAAGAAATAATATACAGAAAAAAAGTCAGCTATAACATAATAGAGATCAGGACTTAACACCTCCATCTAGGAAGGAATGTATATGAATCATATTTACAGAAAAAAAAGCTGTGTATCCGTGTAAAATATTGTTTAAAAAAATTTTAGGACTTTTCTCTCCTTAAGAACCATTTTAGAGGAAATTACTTTTTTAGTGGATTTGGATTTCTAATTGTATTTGGGTTAATCATGCACACAGTTGCCTGCTACCTCTGTCTTTGAACTTGAGAAATTCTAGCAGGCATTCGACAGGGAATAGATGCTCAATGTGTTGTACAGTAGGATAGGCAATCACCAAGAGATACTGCCATTGACGTGATGAGGGGGAAAGATGATACATACGTACATAAATGTCTCTCTAGGCCTAGGCAGGTGTTGCTACCTGTTCACAGCTAGTGATTCTATTATCAGTTTATCCCTCATAGAGTAATAATTACAATATTGCTTCTAAAGAAATGTCCTTGTGTGTTTTCCTGTCATCACAGGAAAATGGAAATAAAGCAAGGAGGTCTAGGTTGGGATTGGATTGTACAGATTGTCATTGACAGCTTTTTACAAAACCTGCCACTTGGAACTCTTTTCCTTAGGCCTGATTGCCCAAGACTGTGGCATGAAACTCCATCCAACAGGAGAGGAAGCCCTTGGTTTCTTAGGTTTTCTTAGCAGGAGTGTCATTTGTATGCTTGAATATAAATTTTGCCCTTTGAATAGATTTTTTTTTATCACAGTAACTACTACAGCACTATACACACAGTAGGCTCTCAGTAAATACTTATTAGCTCCCCAGACTTATAACCTATAGGTTTATACTATTAACGTTTGTATTTGGCCTTCGTGTCAACATACTTAGTAGACTATCATTGTTAGATTTTAGCACATGTCAGATAGAAATCAAAACTCCTGCACATAAAATGCTCCCATATTTTTGTTCTTAAACACATCTGTGACAACAGCCATAAGAATCTACTGCAAATGTAACATAATGGCCACAAAAATAGTTTTAGTGTGTGTAAAGCTTTCAAGAAGAATGTATAGATCTTCCTCACTTACGATGGGGTTCCATCCTGATAAACCCATCAGAAGTTGAAAACCGCGTAAGTCAAAAATGCATTTAATACACCTAACCTACCAAACATCACCGCTTAGCCTCGCCTACCTTCAATGTGCTCAGAATACGTACATTCATCTAACAAATGCAAACTCATCTAACACAAAGCTTTCTTATAATAAAGTGTTGATTATCTCATGTAATTTATTGAATACTGTACTGAAAGTGAAGAACAGAATGGTTGTCTGTGTCCAGAATGGTTGTAAAGTGTATCAGTTGTTCACCCTTGTGGTCGCGGGGCTGACCGGGAGCTGTGGCTGCCACTGCCCAGCATCATGGGAGAGCATCTTACTCAGAGCAGTAGCCCAGAAAAAACTCCAAATTCAAAGTACAATGTCTATGAAACACGTATCACTTTTGCATCACTGTAAAGTCAAAAAATCATGTGTCGAATCATCACATGCCAGAGACCACGTGTAGTTTATTTCTGTGTCTAATAAGATGACAATGTCATCACTCAAAATGCAGAGGATTCAATGAAGAGAGTTTTCTTGAATTCTGATGGATGAGAAGATGCAGTTAGCGATTTGTAATTGATGGGACTACAGAGAGAGCGCCTTGTCATCCTTGAGTTCGTATTAGTGGAGTAACAGCAGGCACAGGTTTCCCAAATTGAGTCCGTTCTTTCAACAAGTACTTGCATGCCTTTTTGTGTGCCAGGAGCTGTATTAGTTGCTGGGGATTCAGTTTTAAGCAACACGGAAAACAAAGCTCCTGGTTCTCATGGAGCCCACAGCCTTATAGGCGAGACAGTGGATTCCTGGGCTATAGGAACACATGACATCTTGGACTAAGTAACATTTAAGTTAGAACATGTATTTAAACTTTCAGAGGAAAAGAGAGCTGATGGTGTTTTCTTGTTTGTTTGTTCATTTGTTTGTTTTTGGCTTTGGGGCATGCGGGATCTTAGTTCCCCGACCAGGGATCAAAGCTGTGCCCCCTGCAGTGGAAGCGCAGAGCCTTAACCACTGGACCATCAGGGAAGTCCCTGAGGGTAGTTTAGAAACTCACAATGACAGCATGAGTCAAGAGGATTAGGCCTTATATATGTATAAACGCTGAAGGTTTCCTATGCGCTGGGCACCACATGAAGTGTTTTATAACAGCTCGTTCTCTCCTCACGACAACGCTCGGCAGTATGTCGGATTATTCCTATTTTGCAGACGAGATAGCAGCCTGGAAGAGGCTGAGTAATTTGCCCAAGTGACAGGCAACAAGTGGAAAAGCCAGGACAGCAGGCACGTCTGTGTATCCCCAGCTGTGATCCTGAGTAGTGTGTAGCCAGGGAGCCATCCAGGAAAGAAATGCCTCCATCTCTGAATCAGTCTGTTGAGCTCAGAAATGTTAAAGAACATATACAAAGCCAGAAGGAGGTAAGGTATCAAGGACCAATACCTAGAAGAAGCATGGGCTTTTATGTGTATTATGACCTAAAAAAATCCTCTAAGAAAGCCTCCTCAACAGAATCAACTGAAGTTTATGGAACAGGTTAGAATGTTTGGGTACCAACTGGAATGTCATTCCTCTGGAATGTAGGATCCGTGAGGGCAGGGATTTTGTCCCTTTTAATCAGTGCTAGATCGATCTCAAATGGTCCCTGGCATGTGGCAGGCACTCACAGTTGGCACAACAATCCTAGTTTCAACACAACCACCAGAATCAGCGAGTTCTTTCCTGATAGCCTTGTGGGCAAGATGGAGAACTATGGCTCGACAGCTAAAACCAAAGAAATTGGATCAACGCATTGATACACAAATGGCTGGAGTTCTTAAGATGTGTGCCACAGGGACCTCTTGGCTCTATACTGATCAACCTTTTCAGAAATGTTGCCCATAAAGAAATACAAAAATTCCTGGTGTCCTCTTCCTTGCGCTGGAATTTAGTGTACAGAACATAGCTCGAAACGAGAGAGGAAGGGCACTGGTTGGCTCCAAAAGTCCCTCCGCAATCCAGTTGCTTATAAAAAATCATTTGCTGTAATGGGATAAAAATAAAGAAGGCAGGCTTATAAAATATGTGAGTGACACATATCTTGAAGGGAGAGATCTCTTATTTTGAATGAACGAGGAATCAAAAAGATCACAGTAGCCCAGCAGGTGGGTCTGAAACCAACAAAAATGTTTAAAAATAGAAGATGGAGAAAATTTTTTGTACAGTATTTTACGTGAAATGTCTTTGGGATTTACTTGACTGTAAACTCCTTAAGAGCCTATTGTGGGAACTGACTATTCAAATTGATATAATCTTTTTTTTTTTTTTGTGGTATGCGGGCCTCTCACTGTTGTGGCCTCCCCCACTGCGGAGCACAGGCTCCGGACGCGCAGGCTCAGCGGCCATGGCTCACGGGCCCAGCCGCTCCGCGGCATATGGGATCCTCCCAGACCGGGGCACGAACCTGTATCCCCTGCATCGGCAGGCGGACTCTCAACCACTTGCGCCACCAGGGAGGCCCGATATAATCTTTTTTTTAATTAATAAAAAGCAAAAGAGATAGATGAATGCAGGTAACACACCCATTATACAAGAAACCAGAGGGCTCACACCCAAGGTGTTGTTGTATCTGTTCTGCAAGGGGTTCTGCTTTGATAGGGACATTTACACACCAAGAGGACACAAACCCTAGCCTGGAAGGCAGTCTACTCTAGCTGAGTTGAGGCCTCTGATTTTGCCTGGATTACGCAACAGTCTTATTCCCATCTCCCTGTCTAGAGGTTTGCTTTCTTCAACCCATTTTTTTTTTAAATAGACTTTATGTTTTAGAGCAGTTTTAGATTCACAGCAAAACTGAGCAGAAAGTATAGAGTTCCCAGATACTCTCTGCTTCCACCATCAACATCCGCCACCAGAGTGGTACATGTTATTACAATTGTTGAAACTACATTGACACATTATATTCACCCAAAGTCCACGGTTTACATTAGGATTCACTCTGGATGTTGTACATTCTATGGGTTTGGACAAATGTATATGATCTTATACAGTAGGTCACCTACACGCAAACCTTCAAGGTGCAAACTTTCAAAGCTGTGAATGGGCGTTCACGTGTCCAATCATGTAAGTTAGTTCACGTGTCTGTCCTACATTGTCATGTGTGTGCATCCTCTATAAGTAATTGTCCTTTTGTGTACTTTACTGTACAGTACTGTATAGAGTACAATAGTACACTATCTTTATTTCTTGCCTGTTCACTCAATGCCAGCCCTGTATGCCAACGGTTGTACTCTACTACTGTACTTTTCAAGGCACTATACTGTAAGATTAAAAATGTTTTCCTCAAAAAAAAAATGTTTTCTTTATTTTTGGGGTTTGTTTTTTAAATGTATTATTTGTGTGAAAAGTATTATATACCTATTACAGTACAGTATTATATAGCCGACTGTGTTAGTGGGTACCTAGGCTAACTTTGTTGGACTTAACGAAGAAATTGGACTTACGAACGCACTCTCAGAACGGAACTGGTTCGTATGTCGGGGACTTGCTGTAGTTTCACTGCCCCCCAAATCCCCTGTGCTCTGCCTATTCATCCTTCCCTTCTCCTACCCCCTGGCAACCACTGATCTTTTTACTGTCTCCGTAATTTGTCTTTTCCAGAAGCAATGCATTTTTCACACTGTGGCCAGAGTGCTTTTTCTAGGAGACAACCTTCTCTCTCATGCCCCAGGGTCTCCATTGATCTCAGGTCAGATCTAAACATGGTGCTGATCTGTCCATGATCAAGGTGTTCAGTTTCCCTCCTTTCATGGAGACTACTGCGTGTGTGTGTGTGTGTGTGTGTGTGTGTAGGGAGACCGATCTATAAACAGTGAAACTAAAAAATGATAGGGTGAGCTCATGTGGCAGTGAGTACTACAAAGATGCTAAACCAGTAATGGGATAGGGAGTGCCTAGAGCTTGGGAGACTTGGCTAAGGTGGCGTGATTTGGGCTGAGAGGTGAATGAGGAGGAGTTGCCATGAAAAGATCTTGGGGATGAGCCCCCCAAGCACAGCAAACAGCAAGTGCAAAGTACCCGGGGAATCACCATTCCAGGTAGGTAAGAAGAACAGAAAGAGGCCAGTATTCTGCAGAGCGGTTGGTAGGCACGGTGGTTTGATGAGCATTTTGAATAGCATCTATGGAAGAGGGGAAAGGCACTAGCATTTACTGAGGCTTTTTAGTGATGTAATAGACTTTAATTCTGAAGAGTTTAGAAATGATCCCTTTTTACCATATGAAAAGAAAACATCACAAAATTTATGAATAACTTGCCCAGGTTCTCACAGCCAGCAACAGCGGAAGGTGGATCTGAACTCAGTTCTGCCTGACTTTCAGATACACTCCCACCTTTATGTAATTTCCTTGGTAAGAGAATTCAGGATGTTTATCTCTCCTGAAGAGCTTATCCGTGAGTGTCCTTTATTCATTTTTATTTGTGTTGTAGTTATCTCTTTTAATATGTGTGATATGACTCTGCTTTAGAAAGTAAACTACCAGGAATCATAAACCATTTCAATCTGCCATTCCCACCTGCACTTAGCTCTGTTTAAATATAAACCCATCAGGACTGACTTTCAGGGATAAATCAAGGGATTAATGTGTCTCTCAGCAGAACCTCCCTTATGAAAAGGACTTGTGAGATAATGGCTCATTATATGTACTCCTAGAGTTTATATTCTAGTTTTCCTAGTTGATGATGCCAATGAGTTTGTCAGTATATGTCAAACAGAGCAGAAGTCCTACATTTTAAAGAGATGTCCAAGAAGGACACTACATAATGATCAAGGGGTCAACCAAGAAGAAGATATAACAATTGTAAATATTTATGCACCCAATATAGGAGCACCTCAATACATAAGGCAAATACTAACAGCCATAAAAGGGGAAATCTACAGTAACGCAATCAGAGTAGGGGACTTTAACACCCCACTTTCACCAATGGACAGATGATCCACGGTGAATATAAATAAAGAAAAACAAGCTTTAAATGATACATTCAACAAGATAGACTTAATTGATATTTATAGGACATTCCATCCAAAAACAGCAGAATACACTTTCTTCTCAAGTGCTCATGGAACATTCTCCAGGATAGATCATATCTTGGGTCACAAATCAAGCCTTGGTAAACTTAAGAAAATTGAAATCGTATCAAGTATCTTTTCTGACCACAACACTAAGAGACTAGATATCAATTACAGGAAAAAATATGTACCAAATAGAAACACATGGAGGCTAAACAATACACTACTTAATAACCAAGGGATCACTGAAGAAATCAAAGAGGAAATCAAAAAATACCTAGAAATAAATGACAATGAAAACACGACGACCCAAAACCTATGGGATGCAGCAAAAGCAGTTCTAAGAGGGAAGTTTAGAGCAATACAATCCTACCTCAAGAAACAAGAAACATCTCAAATAAACAACCTAACCTTACACCTAAAGCAATTAGAGAAAGAAGAACCAAAAAAAACCCCCAAAGTTAGCAGAAGGAAAGAAATCATAAAGATCAGATCAGAAATAAATGAAAAAGAAGGAAACAGTAGCAGAGATCAATAAAACTAAAAGCTGGTTCTTTGAGAAGATAAACAAAATTGATAAACCATTAGCCAGACTCATCAAGAAATAAAGGGAAAAGACTCAAATCAATAGAATTAGAAATGAAAAAAGAGAAGTAAAAACTGACACTGCAGAAATACAAAGGATCATGAGAGATTACTACAAGCACCTATATGCCAATAAAATGGACAACCTGGAAGAAATGGACAAATTCTTAGAAATGCACAACCTGCCGAGACTGAAACAGGAAGAAATAGAAAATATAAACAGACCAATCACAAGCACTGAAATTGAAACTGTGATTAAAAATCTTCCAACAAACAAACGCCCAGGACAGGATGGCTTCACAGGGAATTCTATCACACATTTAGAGAAGAGCTAACACCTATCCTTCTCAAACTCTTCCAAAATATAGCAGAGGCAGGAACAATCCCAAACTCACTCTACGAGGCCACCATCAGCCTGATACCAAAATCAGAAAAAGATGTCAAAAAGAAAGAAAACTACAGGCCAATATCACTGATGAATATAGATGCAAAAATCCTCAACAAAATACTAGCAAACAGGGCTTCCCTGGTGGCGCAGTGGTTGAGAGTCCGCCTGCGGATGGAGGGGACACGGGTTTGAGCCCCAGTCTGGGAAGATCCCACATGCCACGGAGTGGCTGGGCCCATGAGCCATGGTCGCTGAGCCTGTGCGTCTGGAGCCTGTGCTCCATAACGGGAGAGGCCATAACAGTGAGAGGCCCGCGTACCACAAAAAAAAAAAAAAAAAAAAAAAAAAAAAAAAAAAATACTAGCAAACAAATCCAACAGTACATTAAAAGGATCATACACCAGGATCAAGTGGGGTTTATCCCAGGAATGAAAGGATTCTTCAATATATGCAAATCAATCAATGTGATACACCATATTAACAAATTGAGGGGAAAAAAACATATGATCATCTCAATAGATGCAGAAAAAGCTTTCGACAAAATTCAACACCCATCTATGATAAAAACCCTCCAGAAAGTAGACACAGAGGGAACTAACCTCAGCATAATAAAGGCCATATATGACAAACCCACAGTCAACATCATTCTCAATGGTGAAAAACTGAAACCATTTCCACTAAGATCAGGAACAAGACAAGGTTGTCCACTCTCACTGCTATTATTCAACATAGTTTTGGATGTTTTAGCCACAGCAATCAGAGAAGAAAAAGAAATAAAAGGAATCCAAATCGGAAAAGAAGAGGTAAATCTGTCACTGTTTGCAGATGACATGATACTATACATAGAGAATCCTAAAGATGCTACGAGAAAACTACTAGAGCTAATCAATGAATTTGGTAAAGTAGCAGGATACAAAATTAATGCACAGAAATCTCTTGCATTCCTATACACTAATGATGAAAACTCTGAAAGAGAGTTTAAGGAAACACTCCCATTTACCATTGCAACAAAGAGAATAAAATACCTAAGAATAAACCTACCAAAGGAGACAAAAGAACTGTATGCAGAAAACTATAAGACACTGATGAAAGAAATTAAAGATGACATAAACAGATGGAGAGATATACCACGTTCTTGGATTGGAAGAATCAACATTGTGAAAATACTATACTACCCAAAGCAATCTACAGATTCAATGCAATCCCTATCAAACTAACAATGGCATTTTTCACAGAACTAGAACAAAAAATTTTACAATTTGTATGGAAACACAAAAGACCCCAAATAGCCAAAGCAATCTTGAGGGAAAAAAACGGATCTGGAGGAATCAGGCTCCCTGACTTCAGACTATACTACAAAGCTACAGTAATCAAGACAGTATGGTACTGGCACAAAAACAGAACTATAGATCAATGGAATAGGATAGAAAGCCCAGAGAGAAACCCACGCACATATGGTTACCCTATTTTTGATAAAGGAGGCAAGAATATACAATGGAGAAAAGACAGCCTCTTCAATAGTGGTGCTTGGAAAACTGGACAGCTACATGTAAAATAATGAAATTAGAACACTCCCTAACACCATACACAAAAATAAACTCAAAATGGATTAAAGACCTAAATGTAAGGCCAGAAACTATAAAACTCTTAGAGGAAAACATAGGCAGAACACTCTATGACATAAATCACAGCAAGATCCTTTTTGACCCACCTCCTAGAGAAATGGAAATAAAGACAAAAATAAATACATGGGACCTAATGAAACTTAAAAGCTTTTGCACAGCAAAGGAAAACATAAACAAGACAGAAAGACAATCCTTAGAATGGGAGAATATATTTGCAAATGAAGCAACTGACAAAGGATTAATCTCCAGAATTTATAAGCAGCTCATGCAGCTCAATATTAGAAAAACAAACAGCGCAATCCAGAAATGGGCAGAAGACCTAAACAGGCATTTCTCCAAAGATATACATATTGCCACAAACACATGAAAGGATGCTCAACATCATTAATCATTAGAGAAATACAAGTCAAAGCTACAGTGAGGTATCATCTCACACCAGTCAGAATGGCCATCCTCAAAAAATCTACAAACCATAAATGCTGGAGAGGGTGTGGAGAAAAGGGAACCCTCTTGCACTGTTGGTGAGAATGTAAACTGATAAGGCCACTATGGAGAACAGTATGGAGGTTCCTTAGGAAACTAAAAATAGAACTACTGTATGATAGAAAACTAAAAATAGAACTACTGTATGATAGAAAACTAAAAATAGAACTACTGTATGATAGAAAACTAAAAATAGAACTACTGTACGACCCAGCAATCCCACTACTGGGCATATACCCTGAGAAAGCCATAGTTCAAAAAGAGTCATGTACCAAAATGTTCATAGCAGCACTATTTACAATAGCCAGGACATGGAAGCAACCTAAGTGTCCATCAACAGGTGAATGGATAAAGATGATGTGGCACATTCATACAATGAAATACTACTCAGCCATAAAAAGAAATGAAATTGAGGTATTTGTAGTGAGGTGGATGGACCTAGAGTGTGTCATACAGAGTGAAGTAAGTCAGAAAGAGAAAAACAAATACCGTATGCTAACACATATATATGGAATCTAAAAAAAAAAAAAAAAAAGGTTCTGAAGAACCTAGGGGAGGAGAGGAATAAAGACACAGACATAGAGAATGGACTTGAGGACACGAGGAGGGGGAAGGGTAAGCTGGGACGAAGTGAGAGAGTGGCATGGACATATATACACTACCAAATGTAAAATAGATAGCTAGTGGGAAGCAGCCGCATAGCACAGGGAGATCAGCTCGGTGCTTTGTGATCACCTAGAGGGGTGGGATGGGGAGGGTGGGAGGGAGATGCAAGAGGGAGGGGATATGGGCATATATGTGTGCCTATAGCTGATTCACTTTGTTATAAAGCAGAAACTAACACATCATTCTAAAGCAATTATACTCCAATAAAGATGTTATAAATAAATAAATAAATAAAGAGATGTCCATGGTCCTTAGGGAAAATGACCCGGTTTACATTTTTTTAATAAAAAATTAATGCATAAGATGTAATTGAAATAGGGTGATTCAACTGTAGGGTATACAGACATGGTCGTCTGTCAGGTTATCCCAATGTAAAAGCACAAAAAAAGGATGTGATGTTGACTACACTGTCTCACAGGCTTCTGAGGTTGCACCTTGGCTGGGGAAGAATTAAAAAACAAGATTGAATCATCATATTGGCGTCTCCCATGTTTCTAAAAAAAAATCCTCTATTGAGCTCTCTCATTTCATAATGATAAATAATATAACAATTGAAATATAGTACATTAAGTCCCCTACATATGAACCATCAAGTTGCGAGCTTTCAAAGATGCGAACGTGCCCAGAGAAAGGACAAAGAGAGACAAGAAGAAGGAGAAGTAACTGAAGAACCGAAGAGATTCACGACGCAGAAAAAGGCAAGGGGGTTTTCTTTATTTGAGGAGGCCCAGGACCCAAACGTAGAACAGTACACAGAGGTCGCAGCAGGCGTTCAGAATGCAATCCACTGCTACCGTGCCATCTAGGACGAGAAAAAAAGAGCTACTACCCAGACATCGCTGGATCATTTTTTCAAGAGGTTTGATAGAATTGAATCCAGCAAGGAACCAGAATGTGTGCCACCAACGTCAGGCATGAGTGACATTGCAGCTTGCCCTCCATCTCCTATTGCTGAGGATCCTTCAGCTCTCCCATCTCCCACCTCCTCTCCCTCCTCCAGTCAGGAACTCTTCTTGCCTGTTCACTCGATGCCAGCCCCCGTATGCCAGCTGTTGTACTGTACTTTGTATTTGTCAAGGTACTGTACTGTAAGATTAAAAATATTTTCTTTATTTTTTGTGTTTGTTTTTTATATATTATTTGTGTGAAAAGTATTATAAACCTGTTACAGTACAGTACTATATAGCCAGTTGTGTTAGTTGGGTACCCAGGCTAACTTTGTTGAACCTACGAACAAACTGAGCTTACAAACACGCTCTCAGAACAGAACTCGTTTGTATGTAGGGGACTTACTGTACCTGGAACGTGCCCTTTGTTCTGGTATGAAACCCCTTATGCTTCCATTTTGTTCAATGAAAAACAATGTTTCTTACCGATGGGCAGGAATAATTTAGACTTGTTCTCTATTATGTTTAATTACTGCCTGAGCCGAGGTAGCCTGCCTTCATGCCCAAGTGTCAAGATGGCTTGTAGAAAGCAGGGGCATAAACTGACTGGGAAAATGAGCTGCGCTGTGATGAAGTGAAATTTCCGCATTGAAAGTCAGCTTGTGAACCATGGTATAAGAACATATAATTAAAGAAGAGTACTAAAGATGTAAAAAGTCGTGGAGATAATATGAGGCTTCTAAGGTGAAAGGGCCAAAGAGAAGATAGCTCGGGCAATGTGGAAGTGTAGACAGGACGAGAAGGATAAAATACATAAGCCAAGTGTAAGAAGCCAACCTAGAGGGTCAAATAGCTACGGAAACCAGTTAGAATTCATGCAGGAAGACTGAGAACAAAGCCCAGAGCCACTGAGAGGGCAGCTAGGATGTAGATTGAAGCCATGTCAACAGATTGGAGTCAAGGAAGCATTGGGTCTGAGCAGACTCCACGGCGGAGGGGCAGAGCTGGGACTGAAGCCTAGAGAAGCGAGGTGTGTGACCAGTTACTGGTTTCTCGTCTATGAACTTGTTTTGTCCTTGGTGACAGGTCTAGCAAGGGCAGCAAAACATTTCAGTGCTTCTGTTTAAAAAAATCACACAGAAAATTGACTGTTTCAAAATAGGTTGCCCTGTGAATGTTTCACCATCAGATGAATGGATAAAGAAGATGTGGCACATATATACAATGGAATATTACTCAGCCATAAAAAGAAACGAAATTGAGCTATTTGTAATGAGGTGGATAAACCTAGAGTCTGTCATACAGAGTGAAGTAAGTCAGAAAGAGAAAGACAAATACCGTATGCTAACACATATATATGGAATTTAAGGGAAAAAAATGTGATGGAGAACGTAGGGGTAAGACAGGAATAAAGACACAGACCTACTTGAGAATGGACTTGAGGATATGGGGAGGGGGAAGGGTAAGCTGTGACAAAGCGAAAGAGAGGCATGGACATATATACACTACCAAACGTAAGGTAGATAGATAGTGGGAAGCAGCCGCATAGTACAGGGAGATCAGCTCCGTGCTTTGTGACCGCCTGGAGGGGTGGGATGGGGAGGGTGTGAGGGAGGGAGACGCAACAGGGAAGAGATATGGGAACATATGTATATGTATAACTGATTCACTTTGTTATAAAGCAGAAACTAACACACCATTGTAAAGCAATTATACTCCAATAAAGATGTAAAACAAAAATGTTTCAAAATAAGTTGCCCGGTGAACCAAAACAGAATGAATATTATGTTTTGGTTTTTTCTCCTTTGCCTTTAGCGAGGCCTTTTGCATTTTGTCGGATGGTGTATTGTCAGGCTGCAAAATGCACTACAGAACAGGCCGACTTTGGATTCGAGCGCCCTAGCTTTTGTTACGTAAAGTACGAAGGCATTATGAGTCAAGTTGATAGAGCGACTTAATATTCTAAGAACTGGGAAGGGCTGAGGTGGGAAGCGTTTGGTGCTTTGAAGCTGATTGCTCTCAAAATAGTTCTTTCTTTCCTCAAGTTGTTTTGTTTTGTTTTTTTGTTTTTCCTCCGTGGTAATAACCACGAAACATGCCATCTGTTGGTCTCTCGTGTCATTGCACTGCAGATTCTAAGTGCTCCTGCAGTCTCGTATATAAATCACTTATGCTTTCGTGTGACATTTACTGTTCTCAACTCCAACATAAATTGCCGCACGACAGCATAATCGACAAGCCTGGCGTTCTTCTGGCAAATGACTGCAATCGACTCTGGCACCCTCTGCTCCACCATCCTCACACTTGCCGCCTGCCAATCACTCAGCTGCTTTGACAGGGAGGTTCCAGAAACGACGAGAGTCATCACCGTTGTTCATATCCAGGAAAAATCTTTGGGAGATTCCCGTGCTGGTCCTTGAATAGGCCAAATGCCAATCTGATGAAAGTAACTTGGCATCTTATTTAATACGGGAGAAATGATTGTATGGCACAGATGGGGTTGTATTTCAGCAAGACTGGGTTTCACACTGTTTTCTGTAGCTTTGGAATCATGTGTTTTCCAGTGTCCAGGTCTGCTTTCCCTCTCATTTTTCCACGTTTCCGTGCTCCTGGCATCACACAGAGGTGGGCGTTGCCCCATCCTCCGCCTCCGGAGCTGGATTCGCCATTGCTGTGATGGATGAAGGGCCAACGCACAGGAGGGTCAGGGTGGGAGGGTAACAAAAAGCCTTATTTTTCTACCGAAGAATGCAACCTTAGGTTTTGTAGACTTTCCCGACATTCTCTTCTTTTCCAGCTATAGCAGGATACCAACAGTGTTATTTCAATACCCAGCCCTGGGGTTGCTCTCCTTGAGGAGACCCCCAGGTATGCTTGAGGATAACACCAAGGTCGGCTACTCTGGAGGTGGAAGAGAAAGTGTCAAGGTTACGATCTGGAAGATGGGTGACAAGGAGATGATGCAGGGCTCTTCCAAAGAGGGAGGGAGGAAACAGCCCGGGAAAAGGTGAGGTCAAAACAGGATGGGCGGGGCTTCCCTGGTGGCGCAGTGGTTGAGAGTCCGCCTGCCGATGCAGGGCACACGGGTTCGTGCCCCGGTCCGGGAAGATCCCACATTCCACGGAGCGGCTGGGCCCATGAGCCATGGCCGCTGAGCCTGCGCGTCCGGAGCCTGTGCTCCACAACAGGAGAGGCCACAACAGTGAGAGGCCCGCGTACCGCAAAAAACAAAAAACAAAAAACAAAAAAATAGGATGGGCTCCTCTCAGGAAGGAAGCCTGGGAGAAAACTGGTGGAAAGGTTGTCAAATACTTCAAGAACAGGATTTCTTCTTTGATTTTAAATTATGGCCAGTGTTGTGCGGGTAAACTCCAGTATTTGACATGTTCACTCACCGTCTGCTCTATATGGAACCTTGTGCTGGTGGCATTTTGGGGAGTGAAGAGATCAGGGGTGGTGTCCCACACAAGGTGATGCAAAAAGGACGTCATGTACCACGTGGCAAAGATGCTCCAAAACAGGAAAGAATCCAAGGGGTACATAAAGTCGGAGCCAGATGGGACCCGGAGAAAAGTAAACATTTCTGGGGAGCGACTGCAGGGCCGCCATTTCCCTGAACAAGAGAAATGGGTGTTCTGGTTCATTCCTTTAAACTCAAAGGCAAGGTGACCTTGGCTGAGATCTCAGTTTTTTGGTTGTACTCCTTGATCCATTCTGTTTATTGTAGTTCAGTGCACGTAATAATCCAAGTGCTATTGAATCTTTGTTAGGGTTCAAAGGCATGTGAGGATGCAGGATCCATGAGCGCAGGAAGGGATGGTTATAAATAGGAAGTGGAGTGTAAATCTGGGTCGGCAGTACCTCCACCCAAGACGAGCCTCGTAAATAAGTTCCCTTGGTTGGTAAACCTGCCACCTACAGATCCGGAGAGGTGGAGAAGCCTGCATCTTTCTTGGTCTCTCCCTGACCTCCAGGTACGGGGGCCAGATTCAGATTTCACCCTGGGGAGGGAGGAACCACGGCAACTCTTTACGGTTCTTTGAAAACTCTGCCTATTAAACTATGAGAAGTTTACAATGTTACCTGCCTTATTTAGGGGTTTTCTTACACTGACGTAAGGTGGTTTGTGGTGAAAGCTAGGCTCTGCCTGAATAATTCCAGAAATGGAATCTTTTTTTTTCCCTGAGTAGTATGGGATGGTCAGTGTGTGTAGAAGTGCCTTCCAGGGTACTCTTTAGGTGGTTTTTTTTTTTCCCCTTGAAGAGAACAGAGTTCAGATTTAGTAAATAACAGTCATCTTAAAGTGGATAAGCAGATCTATCTGGGGGAAAGTTATTATGTAAAAACTATGCCACAAAATGGGACAATAAAATAGCCTCTATTTTCATAAATTCATTAGTGAGTTTCAGATGCCTCAGAATATAGGTACACAGATTTAAGGAAAACTGGATTCTAGGAACTATATTACTTCAGAACTCTTTGGAAGTGATAAGAAAACATTTTGTTTTCCAGTTTGTTTTTTCAGTTATTTTGAGAAATAAAAGTTTATATTTGACTGAATTTTTCAATTTTTCTTTTTTTTTTTTTTTGCGGTACGCGGGCCTCTCACTGTCGCGGCCTCTCCCGTTGCGGAGCACAGGCTCCGGACGTGCAGGCTCAGCGGCCATGGCTCACGGGCCCAGTCGCTCCGCGGCACGTGGGATCCTCCCGGACCGGGGCACGAACCCGTGTCCCCTGCATCGGCAGGCGGACCCTCAACCACTGCGCCACGAGGGAAGCCCTCAATTTTTTTTTTACTAATAAAAACAAGTATTTGTAATTTAGCTGTTAGCTAGTTACCTTAATAAACTAGTCCTGTGATGTCTTTACCTGGTGTGTAATACTTGGGCGTTAAGAAAAAGGGTATATATATATATATATACACATTTATACATATATATACATGTATGTACATATATATATATATATATGACTAGTTTAAGGCAGATTATGCTGCTAATTTTGGGTTGTTCTTTTTGTATCAAGAATAAATGAGTCAAGGGAAAATTATTCCAGTTCCCTTAGAGGTTTATTAAATACTAAGTTAAAGGTCTGTGGCATCTTTAGGAAATTAGACCTTCCAGTTGTAAACTTTCCCACCTCTACTTTGCTGTATGTGGTTAAATCAAAAGGAGTCGACTTTTCTCATCCCTTTATATATCAGGTTTTAACCATCTAGATCAGGATTGGCAAAGAAATTTCATTTCATGTGCCAACGCTGATGTACTGGCTGTGATTGCTGCTAACGATCTATTGAGGAGGATTCTGCGTCTTTGTTCCCGATCTGTGGGAGAGAGTACAGAGTGTATGAGCAACATTTCCCACGCCTGAGGCACCAGGCAAGAGGCAGGGTGCCATGCCTTTTCCAGCCCTGATTTAGATCTTCCTGAAGACTTGTGTGTTTTCAGGCTGTGACCTGTGAGTAGATTCTTATTAGGACCACTGCTGACATTTTAGAAACTACTAATGGCAATGTCTTGTCATCCATGGAGCATTGTACTGACAACAAGAAAACCTTTATTCCAGTGTTGAACTGAAGTTGTGATAGTGGGCATTTTTTTTCAGCAGTCTAAACAACGCTAACTTATTATCTTATAGTTCAGTAGTTCAGAGGTCCAACATGGGTCTCACTGTGCTTATATAAAGGTGAATGGTAACAACTTGAATTTTTATCTATTATGTATTCTGGCAACAAGATCCTCTATTAATAACATTAGTTGAAGCTGAATTTTTAAAATTGAGATATAATTGACATATAATGTTGTATTAATTTCAGGTGTACAATGTAATTATTCAACATTTGTACATATTGGGAAATGATCGCCACAGTAAGTCTAGTTAACATCCATCAATACATAGTTATAATTTTTTTTGTCCAATGGGAACTTTTAAGATTCAACTATGCAATATAGTATTATTATCTATATTCCCCATGCTGCACATTACATCCCCATGACTTACTTATTTTTATAACTGAAAGTTTATACATTTGGACCCCCTTCACCCAACTTCTCCCACATATTTATATATATATATATATATATATATATATATATATATATATATATATACACACCACATATAAGTGAGATCATGCAGTATTTGTGTTTCTCTGTCTGACTTATTTCACTTAGCATAATGCCCTCAAGGTCCATCCATGTTGTTGCAAGTGGCAAAATTATTTCTTTTTTATGGCTGAATTATATTCCAGTGTGTGTGTGTATCACATTTTCTTTATCCATTCATTCATCAATGGACATTTAGGTTGTTTCCATATTGTAAAAAATGCTGAAATGAATATGGGGGGTGCATATGTCTTTTCAAGTGAGTGTTTTCATTTCTTCAGATAAATATCCAGAAGTAGAATTTCCAGGTTATATGGTAGTGCTATTTTTAATTTTTTGAGGAACCTCCATACTGTTCTCTGTAGCAACTTTACCAATGTACATTCCCACCATCAGTGCACAAGGGTACCCTTTTCTCCACATTCTCAACAACACTTATTTTTTTCTTTTTAATGATAGCCAATCTAACAGATGTGAGGTGATATCTCATTGTGGTTTTGATTGCATTTCCCTAATAATTAGTAGTACTGAACATCTTTTCATATACCTGTTGGCTATCTGTATACCTTCTTTGGAAAAATGTCTATTCAGATCCTCTGCCCATTTTTTAATTAGATTATTTATCATTTTTGCTGTTGAGTTGTATAAGTTCTTTATATATTTTGGATATTAGCCTCATATCAGCTACATGATGTGCAAATATTTTGACCCATTTGGTAGGTTGCCTTTTAATTTTGTTGATGATTTCTTTTGCTGTGCAGAAGCTTTTTAGTTCATTGTAGTCCCATTTGTTTATTTTTTCTTTTGTTGCCTTTGCTTTTGGTGTCAAATCCAAGCAGTCATCACAAGACTGATGTCTTATTGTTTATGTTTTCTTCTAGGAGTTTTATGGTTTCAGGTCTTATGTTCAAGTCTTTGATCTACTTCGTTTTTTTAATAATTTTTACTGGAATATAGTTGATTTACAATGTTGTGTCAGTTTCTGCTGTACAGCAAAGTGAATCAGTTATACATATACAAATATCTACTTTGTTAAAGATTCTTTTCCCATATAGACCATTACAGAGTACTGAGTAGAGTTCCCTGTGCTATACAGTAGATCCTTGTTAGCTATTGATCTACTCTGAGCTCATTTTTGTGTGTGGTGTCAGATAGTGACCCAGTTTCATTCTTTTGCACGTGGCTGTCTTGGACATTCTTGTCTTCGTTTTGATTTTAAAACAAAAGCTTCTGACATTTTCTGTAAGCTTTTAAAGGTAGTGTGGTAGGCAGAAATACCGAACCCTGCCTTCCTTCCCCTCCCCCCTAAGATATCCACATCCTAATCCCTGGAACCTGTGGATATGTTAGGTTACACGGCAAAGGGGAATTAAGTTTGCTAATTAGATGACCTTGAGGGAAGGCACCATGAGAAAGATGCAATCTCTGTTGCTGGCTTTGAAGATGGATGAATGGGCCATGAGCGAGGAATGTGGGTGATCTCTAGGAGTGGGGAAAGCCAAGGAAACAGATACTCCTGTTTCCAGGAGAACATCCAGAAGAAAAAGCCCTGCTGACATCTTGGTTCTAGCCCAGTGAGACCCACATCAGACTTCCAACTGTAACATCATAAATTTGTGTTGTTTTATGCTACTAGACTTGTGGTCATTTGTTACAGTAGCAAAAGGAAACAGATGCACGCTCCTCTTCACAGATTAAGGAAGTTACCATCTAGTCTTAGTTCATTGATTTAAAAAATGTATTCAGGAGGCAGAGTCAAGACGGCAGTGTGAGAAGACACAGAGTTAGCATCTCCCCACGACTAGGGCACCTGCTGGCTGCTGGTGAGGGACTCTGATGCCCAATGAGACAGGAGGAGCCCCAAAGTGAACCAGTAGGATGTAGGGGGACTGAGTGGGGAGGAGAAGTAGAGGCCAGACAGGGTCGGCGCCCTTGAGGCCAGGAAGATCAGGAAAGGCAGGTGGGAGGGACTCTCTGGCAAGAGTGGGAGAGGAGCAGAGGGCGATCGCCTGGCCCACTCCGGCCAGGGAGCCTGCTTAGCTCCCAAGCTGCTATCCCCCTTCCAAAGCCCCATCCAGGCCACGTGGGTCCTGGGGGCATAGGAAGGAGGCGGAGGGGAGAACAGGAGATGCAGGTGGGAAAGGTCTTCTGGGAGGAGTGGAAGAGGAGTGGAGGGTGATTGCCCACGCACTCGAGCCCAGGGAGCTTGCTGGGCTCCCAGGTGAGGTCCCCTGCCCTCTGAGACTGGGCGGGGGGCACGCCTGGGCCCCTTCTGTTCCTTGAGCCTAAGCCCCACGTCCCACAGCCCCCAGGGTCTTTTCCAGCCCTGTAGGTCCTGAGCACTAGCCCTGCCCACCAACCAAACCTCGCCCATGATTAGGCCCTGCCCTCCACAGCCAAGGCATTTCTCCCCCTTTTTTTGTCTTTTCCCTCCTCCTCTTTTTACTATTGTGGTACTGATGTACATTCCTTTTTGATTCATCTATATTTTTATTTCTATTCTTCCTAACATATCTGTTAGTTTCCTAGTCTAATTTTGATTTTTACTTTGTTATTGTTTTTTTTTTTTTTTGCTGCCCAGGCAGCTTGCGGGACCCTGGTTCACAAGCCCAGGGTTGGGCGGAAGCTCCTGCGAGCAGTAGGAGCTCCAAGTCCGAACCACTGGACTAACAGAAAACCTCAGACCCCAGGGAATATTCATCAGAGTGAGGTCTCAAGGAGTTCATCACCTAAGCACCAAGACCCAGCTCTACCCAACAGTTTACAAACTCCAGTGTTGGAAGCCTCAGGCCAAACAACCAGTAAGACAGGAACACAATCCCACTCATTAAAAAAAAAAAAAAAAAAAAAAAAGAGATGGCAAAAAAATATGTCACAGATGAAGGAGTAAGGTAAAAACCTACAAAACCAAATAAATGATGATGAAATAGGCAATCTACCTGAAAAATAATTCAGAGTTACGATAGTAAAGGTGATCCAGAATCTTGGAAATAGAATGAAGGCATGGATTGAGAAAATACAAGAAATGTTTAACAAAGATCTAGAAGAACTAAAGAACAAACAAACAGAAATGAACAACACAATAACTGAAATGAAAAATACACTAGAAGGAATCAATAACAGAATAACTGAGGCAGAAGAACAGATAAGTGAGCTGGAAGACAAAATGGTGGAAATAACTGCCAAAAAGCAGAATAAAGAGAAAAGAATGAAAAGAATTGAAGACACTCTCAGAGACCTCTGGGACAACACTAAATGCAACAACATTCAAATTATAGGGGTCCCAGAAGAAGAAGAGAAAAAGAAAGGGTCTGAGAAAATATTTGAAGAGATTATAGTTGAAAACTTCCCTAACCTGGGAAAGGAAATAGTCACCCAGGTCCAGGAAGCACAGAGAGTCCCATACAGGATAAACACTAGGAAAAACACACCAAGACACATATTAATCAAACTAACAAAAACTAAATTCAAAGAAAAAATATTAAAAGCAGCAAGGGAAAAACAAAAAATAAACATACAAAGCAATCCCCACAATGTTATCAGCTGATTTTTCAGCAGAAACTCTGCAGGCCAGAAGGTAGTGGCAAGATATACTCAAAGTGATGAAAGAGAAAAACCTACAACCAAGATTACTCTACCCAGCAAGGATCTCATTCAGATTCGATGGAGAAGTCAAAAGCTTTTCAGACAAGCAAAAGCTAAGAGAATTCAGCACCACCAAAACAGCTTTACAACAAATGCTAAAGAAACTTCTCTAAGCAGGAAACACAAGAGAAGAAAAAGACTCACAAAAACAAACCCAAAACAATTAAGAAAATGGTAATAGGAACATACATATCGATAATAACCTTGAATGTAAATGGATTAAATGCCAAAACCAAAAGACACTGCCTGGCTGAATGGATATAAAAACAAGACCCATATAAATGCTGTCTACAAGAGACCCACTTCACACCTAGAGACACATACGGACTGAAAGTGAAGGGATGGAAAAAGATACTCCATGAAAGTGGAAATCAAAAGAAAGCTGGAGTAGCAACACTCATATCAGATAAAATAGACTTTAAAATAAAGACTGTTACAAGAGATAAGGAGGGATAATACATAATGATCAAAGGATTAATCCAAGAAGAAGATATAACAATTATAAATGTTTATGCACCCAACATAGGAGCACCTCAATACATAAGGCAAATGTTAACAACCATGAAAGGAGAAATTGACAGTAACACAATAATTGTAGGGGACTTTAACACCCCACTTACACCAATGGAAAGATCATCCAAACAGAAAATAAGGAAACACAAGCTTTAAATGACACAGTATAACAGATCTAATTGATTTTTATAGAACATTCCAGTCAAAAGTGGCAGAATACACTTTCTTCTCAACTGCACACGGAACATTCTCCAGGATAGATCACATCTTGGGTCACAAATCAAGCCTCAGAAAATTTAAGAAAATTAAAATCGTATCAAGCATCTTTTCTGACCACAATGCTATGAGACTGGAAATCAATTATAGGAAAAAAACTGTAAAAGACACAAATACATGGGGGCTAAACAGTGTGCTACTAAATAACCAAGAGATCACTGAAGAAATCAAAGAAGAAATTTAAAAATACATAGAAACAAATGACAACAAAAACACGACGACCCAGGCCTCCCTGGCGGCGCAGTGGTTGAGAGCCCGCCTGCTGATGCAGGGGACACGGGTTCGTGCCCCAGTCTGGGAAGATCCCACATGCCGCGGAGCAGCTAGGCCCGTGAGCCATGGCCGCTGAGCCTGCATGTCTGGAGCCTGTGCTCCGCAACGGGAGAGGCCACAACAGTGAGAGGCCCACGTACTGCAAAAAAAAAAAAAAAGAATAAAATACCTAGGAATAAACCTACCAAACGAGATAAAAGACCTGTATGCAGAAAACTATAAGACACTGATGAAACAATTTAAAGGTGATACAAACAGATGGAGAGATATATCATGTTCTTGGATTGGAAGAATCAACATTGTGAAAACGACTATACTACCCAAAGCAATCTACAGCTTCAATGCAATCCCCATCAAACTACCAATGGCATTTTTCACAGAACTAGAACAAAAAAATTGCACAATTTGTATGGAAACAAAAGACCCTGAAGAGCCAAAGAAATCTTGAGAAAGAAAAACAGGGCTGGAGGAATCAGGCTCCCCAACTTCAAACTATACTACAAAGCTACAGTAATGAAGACAGTACGGTACTGGCACAAAAACAGCAATATAGATCAATGGAACAGGTTAGGAAGTCCTGAGATAAACCTATGCACATATGCTCACCTTATCTTTGATAAAGGAGGCAAGAATATACAATGTAGAAAAGACAGCCTCTTCAATAAGTGGTGCTCGGAAAACTGGACAGCTACATGTACAAGAATGAAACTAGAATACTCCTTAACACCATACACAAAGTAAACTCAAAACAGATTAAAAACCTAAATATCAGGCCAGACACTATAAAACTCTTAGAGGAAAACTTAGGCAGAACAGTTTATGACATAAATCACAGCAAGATCCTTTTTTACCCACCTCCTAGAGAAATGGAAATAAAAACAAAAATAAACAAATGGGACCTAATGAAACTTCAAAGCTTTTGCACAGCAAAGGAAACCAGAAACAAGACCAAAAGACAACCCTCAGAATGGGAGAAAATATTTGCAAGTGAAGCAATTTACAAAGGATTAATCTCCAAAATATACAAGCAGCTCATGAAGCTCAATAACAAAAAACAAACAACCCAATCCAAAAATGGGCAGAAGACCTAAATAGACATTTCTCCAAAGAAGATATACAGATTGCCAACAAATACATGAAAAGATGCTCAACATCACTAATCATTAGAGGAATGCAACTCAAAGCTACAATGAGGTATCACCTCACACCGGTCAGAATGGCCATCCAAAAATCTACAAACCATAAATGCTGGAGAGGGTGTGGAAAAAATGGGACCCTCTTGCACTGTTGGTGGGAATGTAAATTGATACAGCCACTATGGAGAACAGTATGGAGGTTCCTGAAAAAGCTAAAAATAGAGCTACCATATGACCCAGCAATCCCACTACTGGGCATATGCCCTGAGAAAACTATAATTCAAAGAGTCATGTACCACAATGTTCATTGCAGCACTATTTACAATAGCCAGGACATGGAAGCAACCTAAGTGTCCATCAAGAGATGAATGGATAAAGAATATGTGGCATATATATATACAATGGAATATTACTCAGCCAGAAAAAGAAACAAAACTGAGTTATTTGCAGTGAGGTTGATTGACCTAGAGTCTGTCATACAGAGTGAAGTAAGTCAGAAAGAGATAAACAAATACTGTATGCTAACACACATATATGGTATCTAAAAAAAAAATTGTTCTGAAGAACCTAGGGGCAGGACAGGAGTAAAGACGCAGACATAGAAAATGGACTTGAGGACATGGGGAGGGGAAGTATAAGCTGGGACGAAGTGAGTGAGCAGCACTGACATATATACATGGCCAAATGTAGAATAGATAGCTAGTGGGAAGCAGCCACAGAGCACAGGGAGATCAGCTCGGTGCTTTGTGATCACCTAGAGGGGTGGGATAGGGAGGGTGGGAGGGAGATGCAAGAGGGAGGGGATATGGGGATATATGTACATGTATAGCTGATTCACTTTGTTATACAGCAGAAACTAACACCACATTGTAAATCAATTTTACTCCAATAAATATGTTAAAAAAATTAATAAGAACCTACTGTATAGCACAGGGAACTCTACTTGGTGCTGTGTGGTAACCTAAACGGGAAGGAAATCCAAAAAAGAGGAGATATATATATTTAGTTATGGCTGATTCACTTTGCTGTACAGCAGAAACTTACACAGCAGTGTAAAGCAACTATACTCCAATTTTTAAAATATAAATAAATAAAAAAGAAAGTCAAAGATTTTATTAAAAATCAGGTAGTGGAATTGAAGATGTAGAGAAGAAATGGATTGGAGAGGAGAGAAAGGCCTTCCACTCAGAGAACAGCAGAAGGAAAAACATGGAGCTAATGTCTTAGAATAGAAAATTATGGTAAGGCTAAGGGAATTATAATCAACCTGCTGGCATGTGAAATTGAAGTCCTTTGGTGACTGCTAGTTAATATAGTAGTTCAGTGCAAAGTATGGTAGTTAGCTCTTCCTTATTACCAATGGTTTAAAGGTTAGCGTTAACCAACCTATGCTATGCGGCCCACTGCCATACAACAGCAGATTTAAAGGATTTGCCTTGCAGACATATTTACTTGACCACAACAATCACTTAAAAACGTTTTTGAGTTTGAATATACCTACCAGTTTACAACACCTTCCACATCTCATTACCACCCTACAGATGGTAGTTCACACACTTTTAGGTTTTCTTGCTGACCCCTAAAGGTGTTTTAGTGTACCATCTTTAATCTAGGGGCTGGTTTTATGATCATTTGAAAAACATTTCCAACTATAAGATGCAGTATGAATAAATAACTGGACTAAAGTTGATTTCAGAAGTTGTATTCTTTGTGTTATTATGTTTGGGTCTGGGAAAATTCTATTAGTCTGGACAGTATAATAAACAGTGTTGGTTTTAATGGACAGATTATTAGGCATTAGTTTAAATTATCCAGCCAGAGGGTTTAAATAACAAGGGCCTAGAGATTAGTGCAGACACATGCCTCAGCAGTGACCTTGGCAATGCAGTTACTGAAGTTGGCAAAGAAATTGTTTGTTGCACAGTATGATGATTGTAAGAGGGGAAACAGAGATAACAAAGCAACAATAAACAGAGTTATTTCAAGGGAAATGTTTTCCTTGATAGAAACAGAACAAAAAGCCCTCTAAGATTTGAGTGAGGGAGATCTTGGAACAGAATCTCCAGAGGGGCAGGGTTTGCAATTCCAACAGTCTCCAGCGCTTTCTCCCAGAATTGTACCTTCCTGTTAATTTCTGTCACTTTGTGTCCTGTGTTGGTGACCTAGCTCAGCCCCAGGACTGTTCTTTCCCTAGAAAACCTATTGGGGTGGAACTTCTCTGTGTTTCCTCCTTTAGCACACCTGAGACAGAGAGAAGTATTAAAAAATAACTCTTTTACATATTAAGGGAGATAAATATATATATATATATATATATATATATATATATATATATATATATATATTAAACAGCACAGACATGTTTGAAATTTTTCAGCATAGTTTCTGATTATCAAATAACTATACTGTTCAGAATGACCAGCACCAAAAATTCTACAAACAATAAATGCTGGAGAGGGTGTGGAGAAAAGGGAACCCTCTTGCACTGTTGGTGGGAATGTAAATTGGTGCAGCCACTATGGAAAACAGTATGCAGATTCCTTAAAAAACTAGAAATAAAACTACCATATGACCCAGCAATCCCACTACTGGGCATATACCCTGAGAAAACCATAATTCAAAAAGACACATGCACCCCAATGTTCATTGCAGCATTGCTTACAATAGCCAGGACATGGAAGCAAACTAAATGTCCATCAACAGAGGAATGGATAAAGAAATGTGGTACATATATACAATGGAATATTACTCAGCCATAAAAAGGAACGAACTTGAGTCATTTGTATAACGTGGATGGACCTAGAGACTGTTATACAGAGTGAAGTAAGTCACAAAGAGAAAAGCAAATATCGTATATTAACACATATATGTGGAATCTAGAAAAATTGTATAGATGATCTTATCTGCAAAGCAGAAATAGAGACACAGATGTGGAGAACAAATATACGGTTACAAAGGGGGAAAGGGAGGTGGGATGGGAGAGATTGGGATTGACACATATACACTATTGATAATATGTATAAAATAGATAACTAATGAGAACATACTATATAGCACAGGGAACTCTACTTAATGCTCTGTGGTGACCTAAATGGGAAGGAAATCCAAGAAAGAGTGGATATATGTATACGTATAGCTGATTCATTTTGTCGTACAGTAGAAACTAACACATTGTAAAGCAAGTATACTCCAATAAAAATTAATTTTTAAAAATAGGTACACTGTTGCCTCTAAGGGCTAATACAATCCTCCTGGCTCTTGTTTTTATCGAGATCCTTGTCAGATACGCCAGTCTCTGCCCTAGCAGGGTGCCCTCTGAGGACGAATTGCTTTGTTGTACTGACCCCCAAGAATTTCTCTGATGACCCATGCAGCTGGGATCTAGACTATTGGAAAAGACTTTTCCTTTTAGATCATGAAGTCTGTTTTCTTTCAATCTTGATTCCATTTCCTCTGTTTTGACATACGAGAGTCTTCTTTTCAGTAGTTTGGCAGCCCTGATAATTGATACTTCCATCTATTGATAATGGAGCCTCTTAGGTTTAGCTGTTAGCCACACCTACGTTTGGAGCTTTCTAAGACACATTCATAGTGTAGGAGAGGGATAGGACTTGACGCATGTCAGGCTTACTGTAACATCTAATTGTTCTGCAGAGCCAGCATTCATGGAATAATAGAAAGTTCAGCTTTTGGCCACATTCACCGAGAGAAATATTTATCAGCATCTAGCACAGTTGCCGGTGTTGTATTGTCACAATGGTAGCCCAGCCGATAGAACTTGGTAAGCCAATGTGATCTCGCCCACATGCTGGCACAAAGGTCTAGACTGGTCATATGAAATAACCATCATAAACCACCATGGATGCTGTTGGCACCTGCTGGACTCTACTGCCTCTGCAGAGTCAGCTGGTGACTCTCAACCATTGATGTGCTAATGATGTGTGTGTGTGCATGTGTGTGCCCCTTTGTGTGCATGCAGGAAAGAACTGATATAAATAGTTACACTGAAAATTTATAAACAACATTTGCTAGTGTCCTTGCATGCCAGGTGTCCCATTATAAACAATTTGGCCAATATACTACATAAAAGGTGCTTCTGATCAAATGAGTTGTGTTTTTTTTAGTAAATATTATATGACTTTTACATTCAAATACATATTGTATACACTAAAACATTTTCCAACGTTGTTGCTTTTACTTAAAATATTTTGGAGATTTCTTTACAGAAATTGCCTCCAGAGAGCCTTTAGCAACGTTTTTTTTTTTGCCTATTCTCAGTAGTGGCAATTGTTTAAATGATTTATGGGTGGGTTTGAGTTTTGGAAACAGTTAAAAGTGATTTGGTGTGAGCTCTGGTAAATAAAGTGGCTGATAATGGCGGGCATTAAAATTTGGCCGAAGGAGATAAAATTGGATGCCATAACAAATAATGAGATTTTTTTAGTAACTCTAGCCGTCTTGGATCTTTCTCTTCTCATATCCGTAGCTGAAGAAGGAATGGTTGTGTGAACGTAAGTGTGATATTGGTAAGTACCTGAAACACCTCTGACAATTTGTTTTCCATCCAGAAGGTTCTAACTTTAAACTCTCTCGCAAAGATGTGAGCAGAGCCTCTTCTCTCTCCAAGATGCTTCACTGTAGCCACTTCCATGAGACATTTTGTGAAAGGAGTGACAATGTCCTTTTGGTTCACTTTTGTATCTCCCACACCTAACACTCTGCATGGCACACAGTGGTGTGTTCAATAAATATCTGTTGAGTTAACAACATGTAAACACATTGACTCCTCTCTGCAGTAAACACTGACCTCACCACTGGCGAAAGCAGTGTTTGCAAGGTAACTTTTAGAAAATTATAAATTGTGAAAGACATTTAACTAAAGTTATACTATTAAATCTATATTATTTTTGCATATATTAGTATATTTTAAAAGATAATAAAAGTTGTTTCATAATGGACACCTAAGATTATTCAGAGTTTGTTGTGGTCCCAGTAGATAATATAGGACAGGTATTCATAGAAATGATGATGATTTTCAAGGATACTTCTGCTCCTGAACCGAGCAAGCAGAATGATCCTGCTAAAAGTCAGTCAGAACTGGTCATTCTTGCCTCACAGCTTCTAGGGGCTCCACATGATCTAAGATGGGCTCACGCCAAGGGGCCTCGAACCGGCTCTTATCATTGCCCAGAATTTTCTTCCTGGGACTTCCCTGGTGGTCCAGTGGCTAAGACTCCCTGATCCCAATGCAGGGGCCCAGGTTTGACCCCTGGTCAAGGTACAGGATCCCACATGTGTGCCGCAACTAAGAGTTCGCATGCCACAACTAAGAGTTCGCATGCCACAACTAAAGACCCTGAAAGCCGCAACTAAAGATCCCGCCTGCCGCAACTAAGACCTGGCGCAGCCAAATAAATAAAATTTTTTAAAAGAATAGTGTTGAGATTTAAGCAGTTACTTTTTTAAAAAAAAAGAAGAATCTTCTTCCTACACATATCTGCTTAGCAAAATTGTTTAGTGTCTCGAGTCTTAGCTACAAACCACAGGATTCTAGAAGATATGTTTCTTTTTTTTTTTTTTTTTAATCCGGTACGTGGGCCTCTCACTGTTGTGGCCTCTCCTGTTGTGGAGCACAGCCTCTGGACGCACAGGCTCAGTGGCCATGGCTCACGGGCCCAGCCGCTCCGCGGCATGTGGGATCTTCCCGGACCGGGGCACGAACCCGCGTCCCCTGCATCGGCAGGCGGACTCTCAACCGCTGCGCCACCAGGGAAGCCCAGAAGATATGTTTCTAACTGTCTCATTGAACTTATAAGTCTTTTCAGGAAAAATTAGGTTCAGTTTTGCAGGAATATAATTTGAAACAAAACTAGGGTAAAAAACCCTCAACACCTTGGAAAAAGGAAAAAAAAAAAAAAAAAAAAAAAAAAAAAAAAAACCCTCAACACCTTGGAAATGATATAGTAGGCAGATGTTTCTGCTATTAGCCCTCATAGATAGATTCGAAAGCCTGTGTTCACTTTGCAGGATTTCACACCTTTTCAATGAAAGGAAAGCAGATGCAGCAACATGACGATTTTCTAATCTACATAATATCCACTGATTACTGAACATCTAGGTTTTTAAGTATACTATATTATGAAGTGACAGATTAATGGTCCTTCAAAATCATTGTCACTTCTCTTCCTTTGTTATCAATTAAAAATGGATTCTATTTCATATTCCTATAGCCGCATTTTCTTTTTTTTTTTTTTGGGGAACAAAATTTTATTCCAGAATGTTGGAAGAGATTTTCTTCATAGTTCTTTCTTTTTTTTCCCCTTAGTTCTTTAAAACAAATAAGGGGGAAAAACAACTTGTGTAAAAACTGCATTCCATGCCAGGCCTGAAACGTTCCAAAGCTCAGTTCTGTGAGTAAATTGCAACCAAGATTTTTGAATTAAATCCTGTAGTTCCTCTTCGGTTCTAGCATCTGTGACCTCTTCACAGGGTCTATAGGCCACAGCTATTTTACCACTTTCTAAAGCCACAATCAGCAGTTTCTGGAATGCATCTGTCATAGCCTTCTGAATAGCAAGCTTCTGGGTTACCTTCCTTTCCATAAGGAATGATAATGACCCGGGCTTCCCTGGTGGTGGAGTGGTTGAGAGGCTGCCTGCCGATGCAGGGGACACGGCCTCGTGCCCCGGTCCGGGAAGATCCCACATGCCGCGGAGCGGCTAGGCCTGTGAACCATGGCCGCTGAGGTGCGTGTCCGGAGCCTGTGCTCCACAATGGGAGAGGCCACAAGAGTGAGAGGCCCGTGTACTGCAGTTCACTGCACTGGGTATCACCCAAAGAGCCCATCGGAGCTCTTTATAATTTCTTACACATCTCACCAGCACTGTAGTTCTTTAGTCATCAATGACTTCATCCAATTCCTCTCATTACTTTCTACGCCATCTTGGATCCAATATGGCAACCCGCATTTTCTTAATAAAGTATCTTCTAAGAGCAATGCTTCAATGTTATTTTAAGGCAGATATGTAAAAGTAAATAAAAGAACATCATCATTTTAGTAGGTACAGCTGAAAAGTGGGAAACAGACGTTTGCCAAAGGACAAATATTTAGTGGAAAGAAAATTTCTTATTTTCTGATTGTGCTGGGGATATTAGGAAAATGGAAGAAATTTGCAAAAGGTCTTGTGGAAAATATATCTTGTTGACTTCTTAAGTAAATCTAAACTTTAAAATGAAAATACTGACATATATCCTGAAATATAAATTTTACTTTACAAAGGTATATGATCTTAATTAAGTGGAACGTTATAGTTTTGTTTCATTTCTCCATATACTCCTTTGTTATCACTCTATTTCCAATCAAGTTATGAGAACAGTTTCTATTATAATGATCAAAATCTGATTGTGATTTTTTACTGTTGTTCATGTGTCTAACTTGGATTATCTGTGGGAAACCTGTACCCAAGCGGCCATGTGTCCCTTTATCATTTTACAAGGGAAGATTTAACACTGGGAATTGGAAGAGGAGCTGTTTCAATATACTCTAATTTAATTTTGACCGGAAAGATCATTTTCAGCGGCTTTGGTTTGAGAATTAAACTGTAGTTTGTATTTTAGGTAGGCCAGTGATTTGTTGCTGGTGTTTTACCAGGAGGGAGATTTGTAGAGGCTTAGTGAGGTCACAGGAGTTTTATTTTTGACTTCATTGCATAGACTACATAGCACTGAGAGAAAAGGTGGGCTTCACACTGAACTTTGCAGAAGAATGGTCATTTATTAGCTTTTGTCGGAAGTGAAAATTTGTTTGTCATAACAACCGTATTGTCACAAATCAAACAGGACTCTCACAGGAACGCCTGCTTTGTTCTTTGCTTCAGAAAATTACTCTTCTATTTTTAAGCTCATAGTAAAAAGGTGATTTCAGAGTCCCAGTATTCCAATACCTGACTGTATAGTCCTTCCTGAGGCAGATAAAATGTTAGGATCAGATTTGTATCAGCTTCCACGTTACTGGTTTTCTTCTCACTTTCTTCTTTGATTTTGGAAGAACAGCTGCCGAGGTTGGTTTGAGACCTTTTATGACTTTTCTCACTCACAGATTCAACTATTTTAGTGTTGACCTTTGTCCTTCTCTCAGGGATAGAGGTGCTGCTAGTGACAGAGGAAGAAATTGAACATCAGGGAGCAAGAAAAGGAAACTAGAGAGAAGCAATATCAGTGAATTTTAAGGCAAAAAAGGATGGAAATGCCCTCCGGGTGTTTTCACACAGAATCAAGTTAGAAAAGCAGATAAAAATGTTTTATTGTTTTAGTTTTTTTGTCTGGAAGCATAAAAAGAACTGAAGAGATGGAAGGTCACAAAATCTTACTTGGAAAGGAGTTCTGATAATCTTGTTAGGCTCAGTTTAGATCGTTGCAAAATGTCTTTTTCTTTTTACTTCTTCTACTTGTAAATACATTTCTAAGTTCTTTTCTGAGCATCTGT
Source organism: Mesoplodon densirostris (assembly GCF_025265405.1). NCBI lineage: Eukaryota > Metazoa > Chordata > Mammalia > Artiodactyla > Ziphiidae > Mesoplodon > Mesoplodon densirostris. The sequence goes on along the minus strand of NC_082662.1, from coordinate 184,777,034 downwards.
GTTTCACCTGAAAGCCCACACCAGATAACTGAACACATGGCCAATTCTTTCATTGCTAAAACATTTGTCCTTCTCCCATACCTCCCCAAATATGGATGCCCAAATTAAGGTCTATTCACATAAAAGAACTATGCTTATAAAGCGATCATCATGAGTCTTATGACCATGATTTGTTTTTATCATGACATTTATCACTATCTGGTATAGTCTTGTTTGTTTGTTTATTTGTGTCCTCCCATTAGACGGTAACTTTTATAAGACGAAGTGTTCATCTTATAAACCTATATTCCTGTCACCCAGAGCAGCGTCGGGCACATAGTAGGTGTTAAATGTTGAATAAATGGACAAATGAGTCACCCTAGGCAGATATGTTCCACAGTGAAATAGTGCCCCAACCTGACCTTGGACATTTCTAACCACCATTTGGAGATCCACACCTGTCTGACCATCTGCCGGTTTGACTTTTACACTTGAATGTCTAACAGGAATCCCACAATTAACATGTCCTAATTTCTCAAACCAAACCCATTCTTTGCCAAATCCATGTCATGTCATCTCAAGTAAATTGTTACTTGATTCCTTACTTTCCTTCCCTGTTTGCTGTGCATTGGCAAGTTCAGGCAGTTCTATCTCCAAAAAATTCTCAAATCAATCTACTTTTCTTCACCTTTCCATTTTCCACTTGGACAGCCCCCCACTGTCTCTCCTGTGGAATCTGCCACAGCCTCTCAGTGGTTTCTCTGTTTCCTTTCTTGCCCTCATCATCCCTTCTCCACAGAGCAGCACCCTGCTAACCCAGGGACTTCCCTGGCGGTCCAGTGGTTAAGATTTCGCCTTCCAATGCAGGGGTTGCGGGTTCGATCCCTGGTCGGGGAGCTAAGATCCCATATGCCTCGCAGCCAAAAAACCAAAACATAAAACAGAAGCAATATTGTAACAAATTCAATGAAGACTTTAAGAATGGTCCACATCAAAAAAAATCTTAAAAAAAATAAATAAAAATCATAACCCACTTCAGAAGGCCTTCCCTCAACCATTAGAATAAAACCCAAAACCTTTACAATGGTTTTAAGGGCTTCCATGTTTTGATTTCTCCCTCCTCTTGTACCTGATCTTGATCTGCTTTTCTCACTAAGCTCCAGCCATAATGACCCTCTTCCTGTTCATCAACCAGGCCACGGATGCGCCTGAGCCCAGGGCCTGTTGACCTTGACATACCCTCTGTCTAGAATATTCTGCTCCCAGACTTGTCATTGCTAGTTCATCTGGTCATTCGGCTATCAGCTCCAATCCACAAAAATGGCCCTCAGTCTGTGCCATCACATTCCCTAATTTATTTTCTTTATAAAACTTAAAGGATATAAAAGTATTATATGAAATTTTTTCTGAAACAAGAACTCCATGAGAGCTGAGAACATGAGCTTTGTCTTTCTTATTCCTTAGTATATGACCAGAGCCCTAGAACACTGCCTGGTGTAGACAGGTGCTTGATAAAATACAGTAAACATGGATATTCACATGAACATGTAGAGACATGTATTCACAAGAGTTGAAAAGATAGCTAATGACTGTAGACAATGATACTGTATTGTGTATTTGAATGTTGCCAAGGGGGTAAATCTTAAAAATCATCATCACAAGGAAAAAATGTGTAACTATATGAGGTGACGGATGTGCCCTAAATTTATTGTGGTGATCATTTTGCAATGTATATATTAAAATATATATTAGGGGCTTCCCTGGTGGCGCAGTGGTTGAGAGTCCGCCTGCCGATGCAGGGGACACAGGTTCGTGCCCCGGTCCGGGAGGATCCCACATGCCGCTGAGCGGCTGGGCCCGTGAGCCATGGCCGCTGAGCCTGTGCGTCCAGAGCCTGTGCTCCGCAAAGGGAGAAGCCACAACAGTGAGAGGCCCACGTACCGCAAAAAAAAAAAAAAAAAATATATATATATATATATATATATATATAATCATTATGGTATATACTTCAAAATAATACACTGTTATATGCCAATTATATCTCAATAAAACTGGAAGAAATACTCTATTTTTAAGTTGGAAAATACAAATAACTAAAATATCCTTACCTCTCATCCCTTGGATGTGGAAAAGTTTCAGACTTGCTGAAACTCCCAACTGACAGCCAAGAAGCAAAAGAGAGTTTTTTGAGCTCTAGGCTTATTGGGAGTAAGGCAGGAGCAGAGAAAAGCCTACGTGTTCAAGGGACTGAAAAGAATTCCTGAGCCCGTGTGAGTGGTTTTGTTATCATTGTGAACGTGTGTCTCCGTATCACTGTGCCTTCACGCCAGCTGTCACTTCTCTGAGACATGAGGACGTCCACTTGAAAAGACTGCTTTCTGTAAATCATCCTTCAGCAGCAATCAGCGCGTTTTCTTTTAAAAAGTGGAAGTTTCAATTAAGTTTTAGAAAGGAAGGTTATCTCTGAGATGTAAATAATATGTTAACATTGTGTGAGTCTCCAAAGCCAAGTACATTAACTTGGAATGTGCTGACTGTGTGGAAAATTGATGCCCAGCCTGCAGTTGCCAGGAGGAGGATTTTTACCTTGTCTTCGTGCAGAAGAGAAAATGCAGGGGAGTCTGGGTCAATTAATGGCCTGCCAAGGTAGGTCCCTATCTATTTCGGGCAGGGAAAACTGGAGAGGGCTGACTGATTTACTCTGAGTAGCTTCTTGACAAGAGAACTCAGTTTCAAAATCCTAGAAACCATATGTGTTAGTTTAATCAGAGTTTGGCCCCGAGGAGAATTAAAATGAAAGGAAATTCCACAGTTAGAAGGTGTGGAAGTGGAAAGCCGACTAAATCAAGCCCTTAGAGAGGCAGCGTGGGTTGGTGAGATTACATTCTTAGGATATATAATCAGGCCAAGGTTTTAATTTCCAGATTCTTTCACTTAAGAGCTTCTATGTCTGAATTCCAGTGGAATGGAGGCCTGTCTCAGGCTTCTCTCTCCTCCATGGTAAGGACTCATCTTTGTAGTTCTCACCTACAGCTGAAAAAGGGGAGAACCCCAAGTTTGCAAGAGGTCTGCACAGAGGTTTCTAGCAAAGACCTGGATGAGGAGCCTAGCTTTAAAATAGGCTTCTTTCTCCTTCTTTTCCACTATTCATTTTCTATCCTGTTGGGTTGGCTTCTTCCTAAAAAAGCAGAATAATGCAGAGAAGATAATCTCATGGAGGGTCACAGGTGGCACTGTTTGCAGTTATTCTGTGGGGACCTTTGGGGGTAACATCTGCTAAAATAACCTGGTTACAAGTTATGAATTGTTCATCGAAAATTAGCATTGACACGTAGCTGTGCACAGGGCAGCAGTCCAATCAGATGGAAGGGGGCAGAGCCTGGCTGCACTCCCAATAGTGATGGAGAGATTGAAATTGAGTTTAGAAGTTCTGAGAGATAAATTGGTCTCTAGTCTTAAAAAACCTAGCACTAACATATGGTAGTTCTATTTTTAATTTTTTGAGGAACCGCCGTACTGTTTTCCATCCTAGCCATACCAGTTCACATTCTCACCAACAGTGTACAAGGGTTCTCTTTTCTCCCCATTCTTGCCAACACTTGTTATCTTTTGTCTTTCTTGATAAAAGCTGCTTGAGCAGGTGTGAGGTGATATCTCATTGCGGTTTCGATTTGCATTTTTCTGACAATTAGTGATGTTGAGCACCCTTTCATGTACCTGTTGGTCATGTGTGTGTCTTCTTATGAGAAATGTCCATGCAAATCCTTTGCCCATTGTTAAATCAGATGATTGTTATTAATATTATTATGATTTTGCTATTGAGTTGTTTGAGTTCCTTATATATTTTGGATATTAACTCCTTACCAGATCTATGGTTTACAAATATTTTCTCCCATTCCATGGGTTGCTTTTTCATTCTGTGGATTGTGTCCTTTGATGAGCAGAAGTGCTTTAGTTTGATGCAATCCCATTTGTCTATTTTTGCTTATGTTGCTCACACTTCTGGTATCATATCCAAAAAGTTATTGCCAAGACCAAAGTCAAGAAGTATATTAATGCATATATGTGGAATCTAGAAAAATGGTATAAATGATCTTATCTGCAAAGCAGAAATAGAGATCAGACAGACGTAAAGATAAAACGTATGGATACCAAGGGGGAAGAGGCGGGTGGGATGAATTGGGAGATTGGGATTGACATATATACACTGTTGATACTATGTATAGAATAGATAACTAATGAGGACCTACTGTATAGCACAGGGAACTCTATTCAATGCCCTGTGGTGACCTAAATAGAAAGGAAATCAAAAAAAGAGGGGATATATGTATACGTATGACTGATTCACTTTTCTGTTCAGCAGAAACTAACACAGCATTGTAAAGCAACTATACTCCAATAAAAATTAATTTAAAAATAAATAAATTTAAATTTAAGGTTTTTTCCCTATTTCCTTCCAGAGTTTTATGCTTTGGGGTCTTACATTTAAGTCTATAATCTATTTTGAGTTGACTTTTACATATGGTGTGAGGTGAAGGTCTAATTTCATTCTTCTGCCTTTGGCTATCCAGTTTTCCCAGCGCCACTTATTAAAGAGACTATCCTTTCCCTATTGCTGTTCTTGACACACTTGTCAAAGATCAGTTGTCCATAAGTACCAGTGTTCTATCTGTCTGTTTTTATGCCAGTGCTATCATCTTGATCCCCCTTCTGAGTATATATTCAAGGGAAATTAAATCAGGATCTCAAAAAGCTATCTGCCCTCTGTTCATTACAACATTATTCACAATAGCCAACATATGGAAACAGCCTAAATGTCTGTCAACAGATGGATGGATAAAGAAAATGTAATATATGTAGTGGCATATTATTCAGCCTTAAAGAAGAAGGAAATCCTGCCATGGTGACAACGTGGATGATCCTGGAGGACATTAGGCTAAGAGAAATTACCCAAACACGGAAAGACAAATACTGCATGATCTCACTTATATGTGGAATCTAAAATAGTCTTACACAGGAGACACAGAGTAGGATGGTGGTTGCCAGAGGGTGAGGGTTGGGAGAAAGAAGGAGATGTTGGTCGAAGGGTACAAAGTTTTAGTTACGCAAGATGAGTAAATCCTGGAGAGCTGATAGACAGCATGGTGATGATAGCAAACAATGCTGTATTATATACTTAAAATTTGCTAAGAGAGTAGGTTTTAAGTATTTTCACCAAAAAAAAGTGGTAACTACATGATATGATGGATGTGTTAAATAGCTTGGCCGTGGTGATCATTTCACAATAGATAGACATATCAAAACGTCAAGTTGCACACCTTAAATATATACAATTTTTATTTGCCAGTTATACCTCAATATGGCTGAAAAAAATTAGAAAAAAAAAAAGAAACCCAGCACTAACAACCTCAATGTGGGAGGAAGACATGATAAAAAAAATAAAACAGCACAGATGAAAAACAGCAGCCTGCTAATAAACAACTAGTAGATGATCTAGAAATGATTTTTGTCCTTCACGACATATATGGTGGCTGCTTCTACCTTTCTCGGGAATTCTATTCCAGTGCTCATTCCCTTCACCACCCCTTCCCCATCCTCCTACAAATATAGGAATTGCTCTTCAAGTTACAGATGATTTTCAGTGTCCAGTTTGCTAGGTACTGGGGATGGAGATGAATAAAACAGTCTGTATCTCAAGGCATTTACGTAATCTAGGTTGGCAAATATACGCGTAAACAAATTCAGCAGTATTTGTGCAGTATTTTAAGTATAATAATGTAAGAATGTTCGAGGGGTCAAGCTAGCATTGATTAAAAAAAAACTCAAACTCATGTGAGGTATGTGAGGTGTTAAGGATTAGATGTTTCAGTGCATTTAGAATGAAGACTGTTAGCTGACTGATTGCTGTATTATTTGGGGCATGATTTTCTTTCTTTATCAGAGGGTAGAAAGTCTACTGTAGCCTAGCTCTGTTCTATTCATTTCTTAGACATAGGCCTGTTAGACAAAATTTGAAATCAGTGATAATGTAATTATGTAACTCCACGATATTAATTAGAACACAAGCTTTTAAATGAGAATGTCAGTGGCATAAAAGAGGCTCTTTTTGACACAACAAACATGATAGCCTGTTGGTTTTTTGCATGGTTTTTGTCAGCTTTAATTCTTGTTGGTACTTAAGTCTTCTCTTTTGATCTAGAATAAGAATGTATTTTAGAAAAGAAATGCACCAATGCATGATAAAACTCATTTTATAAATGGACTTAAACCAGGACTTGGCTTAGCTTCGTTTATTCAAGCTAAGCTCTTTTGAACTTGAACTTCTCTGCAGTACTTTGGCTGCATAAGCAGGGATTTATTTGAGACTGGTGCAATGAACTAAAATGGTTATTAGATTACCTTAAATCAAAACTATGTGTTAACATGCTGAAATTTGAAGAATGTGAAGTGAGTTCTTCCTTTTCCTTTTATTCAAGAACAACTTCAGTTTAAGTTATGTTATTCAAAGGGTACTGGAGCTTTCATAAATTATTCATCTGCAAAGATCTAGCTATTTCAAGCCACATCCCCTGAAACAGAATGGGTTGAGTAAAATGGTTTCATTTTGCCGAAGCATTCATAAATATCTCTTTGCCTTACTTCTGCAACCAATTTGGATGTCTGTTAGCTTACGGGACACATTTCCCGCTATTAGGTTATCTCATCTAATAGTTCCCTTTCCAGAACAATTTGGGCATGAACGTTTCTCATTCTGATGATCATACTAACTTCAAAACTGAGAGAAAAAATTAACTGCATCTCTGGGGATTTCAGCAACTCTTGAATCTTCCTGTGCAAGCTAGCCTTTTCCTTAACATTTGGGATCTTAAGTCTTTCAGAGAGGCAATACCTGTTTTCTTTTTCTGTGTCTTTCTACTTATACAGATTTCTATGGTAACATGCTTATTCCCCGAGATACTCTTGCCTATGCATTTTTGTTACAGGTAGTTTGACTACACATTAATTAGGAGTATTTATAAGCATGATATTTTCTGGGTGGATTCACCTTAGACTGGACCAACCCTCTCCATTGTCATCAGACACAGATGCTCAGCTGGTAATCAATCATCTATAATTATGCTTTGGTAATACCCCACATGCAAAGATGCTCAATTAGTGGTCAGAGCTGCAATTTGTAAGTAATTCTATAAAATTTATATTCTGTAATCTGGTTGAAATATTAACTCAGTGACTGCAAGATTGTTTCTCTTCCTGAAAGCAAGTATATCTAGTGCAAATGGTGTTATTTAGTGCAGTATTATTAAACTCTGGTTTCAAGTTCTGGGTCATTTATCCTTTTCCTCTCCTTCCCCTTCCATTCAAAATCCCTTGACGGCAGCCTCTGCCATTGACTGACTTTGTGGTAAATGAGAATTGGAGACTGGTGGCCCTGGAAGATTATTCTATGGAATAGCACTTTCTTAAGAATGGGGTAAGAGCAGCCCAACAGAAAGAGGTAGCAAGTTCAAAATTCATGGGAACTGAAGCCAGAGAGCAAAGTAAGGAGGAGTGAATAGGTGGTAAGTACAGTAAAAGCAACGAGTGCAGATTGATTAATTTTGCCAGAAATTCGATAATGAAGTTAAGGTGACCAAATGTTAGTAGCCAGAGAGTGGATTAGAATGAGGAAAGTTTATTTAAAGGTAGAACAGACTTGAGCATGTTTACCTAGAGGAAGAAGCCAGTAAGAATGGAGAGATTGATGATAAAAAAAAAGAGAATGAATTATTATTAAAACTTCTTGACAGAGATAGATGGGGGGAGATGGAGAGCTCGTGTGGAGGGATTAGCAAAATCAAAGAAGCAGAACACATCTTGAGAGCCTAAAATGAGGTCAGAAAGAATTATGAACGTAGAGACTGTGATGGTTACTTTTATGTGCCCATATGGCCAAGCACCAATGTAGATTTTGCTGTGAAAGTATTCTCTTAGCTTTGATCACATTTAAGTCAACTGACCCTGAGTAAAACAGATTACCCTCCATAATGTGGATGGGCCTCATCTAATCAGTTGCAGGGCTTAAGAGCAAAGACTTAGTTTCCCTGAGAAAAAAAAGAATTCTGCCTCCAGACTGCTTTTGGACTTGACCTGCAACGTCAGTTCTTCCCTGGGTCTCCAGCCTATCAGCCTGCCTGGCAAAATTTGGACTTGCCAGCCCTACAATTTTGTAAACAAATTCCTTAAAATAAGTCTCTTTCTCTCTCTCTGCACATATCCTATTGGTTCTGTTTCTCTGGAGATCTCTGACTAACACAGACATTCAGGATGGAGGGGAAGGGTTTTGAAGATACTTAGGTTAGTGTTGTCTATCTTTTTTTTTCTTTTTTTGGTCCATGGGAGACTAAGATATGTAATAGAAGTGAGGAATAGGCTTGAAGGTGGAAAAGTTTCCAAAGGATTTTTAGGTAGGTACATGGGACTATGAATTCTTCCAGAACAAGGAGGCTGTCTTATTCCTTTTGTGTCTTAAACTCACAGCACAATAGCTGGCATTAGGAAAGTGGTCAGCAAATGACTGTTGTTTGTCAAATAAGCCGAACAAAAGGACTGTGGCGAGTCAAGTTAAGCTGTGACAAAGTGAGTGACATGGACATATATACACTACCAAACGTAAAACAGATAGCTAGTGGGAAGCAGCCCGCATAGCACAGGGAGATCAGCTCGGTGCTTTGTGACCACCTAGAGGGGTGGGATAGGGAGGGTGGGAGGGAGGGAGATGCAAGAGGGAAGAGGTATGGGGATATATGTATATGTATAGCTGATTCACTTTGTTATAAAGCAGAAACTAACGCACCATTGTAAAGCAATTATACTCCAATAAAGATGTTAAAAAAAAAGAATATATATCAATAGACTGAAAAAAAAAGATTAGCTACGATGAACTCAAGGTGAATAAACTGTCACCACTCTGTTACCTTTTGCAGTACTGCTGGTTCTCCAGAAGTTGGATCAGCAATATTAGAACTACTCAGAGTCAAGAGATTAAGAACAACTAGTAAGACAGTGAATGAACTACACACTATGAAGACAGCTGGCTGTGAGGCCCACGGTAGAAAAGGACCAGGAGCTAGGCTGGGGTTATGGGTCTGAGAGACCTGGGGGAGCCAAGGGATTAATGACTGAGTGAGGACAGGGCAGATGTTTAGTGGGAGAAGTAAAACAGAGAGATAGGAAGAAGGGAGGCATTTGTTTATGTTTCATAATTGGTGGTGGCATGACAGCTTTGAGTGGCCACAGTGGGGGGAGATAAAGATTGGGATTAAAGAATACAATATCTTGGGCTTTCCTGGTGGCACAGTGGTTGAGAGTCCGCCTGCCAATGCAGGGGACGCGGGTTTGTGCCCCGGTCCAGGAAGATCCCATATGCAGCGGAGCGGCTGGGCCCGAGAGCCATGGCTGCTGAGCCTGCGCGTCCAGAGCCTGTGCTCCCAACGGGAGAGGCCACAACAGTGAGAGGCCCGCGTACTGCAAAAAAAAAAAAATCGTTTTTATTTTTCAATTTTTTTTATTGACGTGTGGTAGATTCACAACGTTATGCCAATCTCTGCTGTACAGCAAAGTGACTCAGTTCTACACATATAGACATTCTTTTTTTAACATCCTTTTCCACTGTGGTTTATCCCAGGATATTGAGTATAGTTCCCTATGCTATAGAGTAGGACCTTGTTGTTTATCCATCCTGTATACAATAGTTTACATCTGCTAATCCCAAACACTTCCTTTTGCTATATATATTTTTAAATTCCTTATTATATAATTTAAGATTTTAACAAATGGAAAATATAGTCAATGACTGCATAGTATTCCCCTACTTTAATTACAAAAAATTATCAAGGGTCAAGAGACTTCATTAGGTCCTGGGTGTTTCTAGATGCTCAGCAGGGTGTTGAGTATTTAGAGCAGGGAACTTGAAACTGGAAGATCTTGGTATAAGCCCAGGCTTTTGTATTTGCTAGATGGGTAAACTTGGGCAATTCATATAAGCTCATTGAGCTTTTATCTTATAAAAGGTGAATGATAATAGTACCTTTAGGATTAGATGAAATATACAAGGATTCAACTATAAATTTAAACATTTGGTAATATTTTACAAGTATTAATTAGTCATGGTACTATCCTTTGAGGAACGTTCTGCTTGAAAAAGGTATTTAAGGTTTCATTTTTAGTTAGACATGGGCATAATTAAATGAAAACATCTTAATTATATTTATTAATTTTATATTTAATAATTACAAATATTTGACTGAACCTCATCTATTTAAACAAATGCAAACCAAAATACAATTTTAAATGCACATTTAAATGCACATTTTAAATGTGCCTCAAATGTGATTTTCCTTGTTTTCAAAAAGATAATTCTTATCATTCTTATTTGTTCCCATCCCTAGAAGCAGAGATGGAGTGGATATGTGTGTGGGTTTAATTTACTTTCAATAAAATAAGATCCTAGATATAGAAGGGTAAATATAACTTGTATATACTCTGCATACAGCTGAAGTTAACCAAAAGGATTCATTCCATGTTAAGAGTTTAAGCCAAGAATAAAGAAAAAATAAGTATGCAATTACATAATTTACACACTTTCTTTCACTAAATGTTTATTTTTTACTGTTAATGTTTTAAGTTCTGAGATCCAAGCTTTTAACAGAATTCCTAAGCAGATGTTAAATATCTACCCCTCATTTACAAATCTTAACTTGAACATTATGCCCCTGTGTAACCAACACACTATTAGTATAAAATACTTGAACAGCTAACACTCATACTTTCCTGCACCTGACGTGATAGTTAATCCATTGTGTAGGATATGTCGTGTCACTGTGAAACAGAATTCCTTTGACTTTGGACTGAAGGAAGGAAGGAACTCTTCCCGTCAACATGGCTTTAAATGATCCCCTCTGCCCCAGCCCTCACTGTCACAGAGAGCAGCGGAATCCATGTCTTGGTAGGAGGCAAGAAAGAGAGCAGATGCACAGGACGTTCAGATAAGAGAAAAGGAGAGTTTGGGATTCCTGCAGCTATTCCCAAGAGTATTAGTTAGGTTACAAGCTGAGCTGCTGCAACAAACAACACCCGAAGTGTAGGGGTTTAAATGGGATAGTATCTTATTTCTCTCTCACATAACAGTGTCCAGGGCAGGTTACATACCCTGATCAGTGAGACCATCCAAGTTCCTGGATGGTGGGACAGCTTTGCCATCATCAACATGTGACTTCTTTCTCTAGATCCAAGGAGGCTGCCTTAAGTGTCCCATTTCTCAGCCATCAAGAGGAGAAAAAGAGGAAATGAAAAACAAGCCATTTTGGTCCATTTTGTGGGTGTGACCCAGAGGTTGCTTTTATCTCTTCATTCACTTGCCCTTGTCCAGAACTTACATGGTCACACTTAACTGTAAGAAAGGCTGGGTTTCTACCTGGGAAGACCCACGCCATAGAACGGGTGGTGTCACCCTTTACTTTTCTCTCTCCCACCGTCAGCCTGTAATGTGCAAGTGAGTTCTGACCATTTGACTTCCGAATGATCTCTGCTATTCTCCATATTCTCACAACACTCTGCATCCCTTTCCTGGACACTACAATGACCATCTAATGGGTCTGTTTGCCTCCACTCTCGCCTGGCTAAGTCATTCCTCACAGAGTAGCAACTGAATTTTAAATATATAAACCAAATCTCATTGCCCTTCTTTTTAAGCCCTTTGGTGTCTTTTCTTTTCCACAGAATAAAGTACAAACTCCCCACCACAAGCCACGAGACCTGGCAATGACCAGCCCCATTCTTTTTTTTTTTTTTTTTTTTTTGCGGTACGCAGGCCTCTCACTGTTGTGGCCTCTCCCACTGCGGAGCACAGGCCCCGGACACGCAGGCTCAGCGGCCATGGCTCACGGGCCCAGCCGCTCAGCAGCATGTGGGATCCTCCCGGACCGGGGCACGAACCCGTGTCCCTTGCATCGGCAGGCGGACTCTCAACCACTGCACCACCAGGGAAGCCCCAGCCCCATTCTTGAACCACAATTTTGCTATGTTCTGGCCACTGTGGTCTCCACCTTTTTCTAGAACACGGTGATTCCTTCCAAACCTCAGGCCCTTAAACCCATTATTCCTTGTTCTGGAAGGTTTTTCACTGGGATCTCTGCACGCCTGCCTCGACCCTCACCTCCTGGCATGCACCACCCCATGTCATCTTTTCTGAGAACATTTCCTGACTGCCTTTTCTAAAGCACCACGTCTTGTTCCCAGTTACTCTATCACCTCGCCTTGTTTATTTCCTTGATAGCACTTCTTGCTTTGTGTAACAGTTCTATTGTTCCCTTATTGATTGATCGATCTATTGTCTCCTCTCCTTAGCAAGGGTTACCCACCCTGTCTAGTGGGTCCTCAACAGGGGTTCCTATGCTTGGTGTCGCTCGAGCCAAGAGAACAAGACCAAGCTGAGTTCAGAAGCAAAGGAAAGCTTGGCTCTTTGATCAGAGGTGGAGAGGTGCCAGCTCAGGCTCTAGAGGACGTGCCCCCTCGGACAGGCAGGGGTCAGGGCTGCTTTAAAGGGATCTCATCAGAGGGAAGGGGGTGGGGTTCCTGTGGGCGGAGCAACTGCTCTGCTCAGACTCCAGATGGCAGTGCTGGGTGCAGCGTCTCTGCGCACGGCCCGCCATTGCCATCTTGGATGGAGTGTCGTGTGCAGCCTCTGCACATGGCCCTGAGCTGAGGTCCCGGAGCAGCCACTTCGCACCAGGAGCTCTGGTCTGAAGGGCTGGGTGCCAGGCCTCTGCACGCGGGACCCTGTGAGCCAGTGAAACTAGACTAAGCATCAAGGAAAAGAAAAAGATTCGACTTTATTTTATTCCCTGGGAATTGTTAATGGGCTTTGCCAGTGGTGACAAAAGTAATCCTGAGGAGGGGAATCTGTTTGGTTTACCCTGGATTCTCAGACTCTGGCACATACAAAGAGCTCAATGTCTCTTGAGCGAGTGACTGGATTGGGTGGATTTCATATGCTTCTTCCAAATAAGAATCTGGTGCCCATGATGGGAAAACCAGCTGAAAAAACATCTCCTACAGATTTGCCTCCTTTGGCCTCATTTCTGACCGTGAACTGCTTGTTACACTCGAGTCAGGAATTTAACCACCTCAGCTGGTGTCTGAAGTTTTAACTCTTCTCCTTTGTAGTAGGTTGAATGGTGACCCCACCCCACTCCCCCAAAAAAAGTTATGTTTATGTCCGAATACCCGGACCCTGTCAATGTCACCTTATTTGAAAAAGGGTCTCTTTTTTTTGGCTGCCCGGCATGAGGGATCTTAGTTCCTGGACCAGGGATTGAACCTGCGCCCCCTACAGTGGAAGCGTGGAGTCTTAACCACTGGACCGCCAGGGAAGTCCCAAAAAAGGGTCTTTGCAGATGTAATGAAGAATCTTGAGATGAGATCATCTTAAATTAACCCAACCTGGTGGGTCCTAAATCCAATGACTAATATCCTTATAGAGGCAGAGGGAGATCTGAGGAAGAGGAGAGGCTACATGAAGACAGAGGCAGAGATTGGAGTGGTACAGCCGCAAGCCAAGGAATGCCTGAGCCGCCAGAACCTGGAAGAGGTGAGGAGGGGTCCTCTCCTGGAGCCTCTGAAGAGAGTGGCTCTGCTATCACCTAGATTCAGACTCTGTTCTCCAGAACTGAGAGAGAATACATTTCTGTCATTTCAAATTACCCCAATAATATGTAAGTGTAAGTATGTCCCAAATAGTGCATGGGATCTACTTATACTAAAAAAAAATATTTATTGTTTATCAGAAATTCTAATTTAACTGAGCATGCTGCACCTTTATTTGCTAAATCTGGCAATCTTACTCTAATTCCAAGAATATTTGAAAGTGACGAATTGGCTGGGAATGATATATAGCTTCTGCCAAGTTAAGAACTGGCATCCATTTTTTTTTTAAGTCAACTAAATAACTAAAAGGAAAATGGTGTCATGGGAGTTTTAAATATGTTCCAAAATCCTGAAATTTTTCCCAGAAAAGTAACTCAACAAAATGCTTGGAAATATGAAAGATTTTTCATGTTTTAAATTTGATCTAAAACTATCTTAGAAGTGGCTAATTTGTTTCTTGTGACTATAAAAAACAAGAATAAAGTTCCATCTGATCCTGACTTAATTTTTTAAAATCTGTGGTGAATTACAATCGAATTGGGGACTGCTTCTTATTTCTACTACTGACGGTTTATTAGATTCAGCTTGAAAATAGGTAAATTAAAACATAGGAATTTTAAAAAATTAGACTGAAAACAGCTTTCAGTAAAGCACTTTAAAGACGTCTTCCCCAAGGGCCTGCAGGTGTTTCTAGCAATGAGCCGGAAATCTCTACCAGCCCATTTTTCCCTCACATGCCTCAGGAGCAACTAATACCACCCAAGAGGCAAAACTCTGATTTCCTCTGCTTAAATTTTATGTTCTTAACATTTATAACGACATTCTTTTTTTCCCCTTGTGAGTTTTTAAGCACAAATATCATGCAGGCTATTAAATAGGAAATTAAACTCATTTCAGGATCAGTTGAAGAAGCCAGTGAGATGGGGGTGCAGGGGTGAGAGAGAGAACAAAGAAAAACAGAGCAACAAAATCCCCAACATCTGAACTTAAATAAAAGACTAAGTGATGGGCAAACCAGGCAAAAGGAAGCTTCTGCAGAGATTTTCCTCTGTTAGCTTTATTTCTGACTTGAGTGTACTGAGTGCCTTGCAGTGGAAGAATTTAAAGTCCATAGGAAGCAAAGAGCAAGAGAGGAGAGAAATAAAGAGAAAGGCGTGTGTGTGTGTGTGTGTGTGTGTGTGCGCGTGTGTTGGGAGTGGGGTGCACGTGGGGAAAGGGGCTGGGGTATGCAGGTGGGCATGCAGCTGAAGGAAGCAGAGACTTTCCAAAGACGTTGCCACAGGAGAGAAACAGAATTTGGTAATGATTTTCTACCAAAGACAGAGCAATCGGGGGTCATGGGTCAGTTCCAAAGGAAGTTTCTGGAGGGCTTGATATTTATTCATAAACACATTCCTCAGTCATTTATTGACTGCTCAGTGTGTGTCAAGAATTGTGTCAGATATGGGGCTTCTCCAGAGAAAAAGTCTTAGTCCCTTACTTTAGAGAGTGGACCATAGAGAGGAGAAAAACATGTTAAAGAAGAAGTAAGGTTAATCCTCACAGCAACCTTATGATGTCAAGATTCTTATCCCCAATTTACAGGTGAGGGTTTGAAGATGTATCTAGGTTAGGGCCATGACTGAACCAAAAAATGAACTCTTGGTTGTCATGTTTTCCATTTTGCCTTGCTGCCTGTGTTTTAGAAAATACGTATACTAACGGTTCCTCTGGAGTGTGTCCTGTTTAAAAAAGTGTTGATTGAATAATTAAATGTCAATTGTTTTAACTGAGAGAAACCCAACTCCTGGATAAAAGCAAGAGTTGAAGTCTCGGATTTTAGTGGCTCCGCTCCCTGCTAGAGCTTCATAGTCTACTTGATATTCAAGGCCAGCTTTCACTCAAAATCCCCAAAAGGAAAGACACTTACCAGAGAATGCAATGTTTTGACTCAGCACACAAACCAAAAAACAGGATACTTAGTACTCACTAGGATAATCTGATCAGCATAATTTTTGATATTTGCCTTCTGTCATTAAGAGATGGTTCTTAGCAGCATCTTTTAGGTAGAGTGACCGAGGGTGGGTCAGGGCAGCTGCTCTGAAGTGTGCAACTTTAGTGCAGTGCTCCTCAGACTTTAACGTGATTTCCGACCCCTGGAGACCTTGTGAAGCTCTAGGTCTGAGCTGGGGCTGACATTCTGTGCGTCTCAACGTAGATGCTCCCAGGTGACACAGGGGCTGCTGATGCAGAGACCACACTTCCAATGGCAAGGGCTTAGAGTGAATGCAGACCATCCTTCTGATTTACAATCTGCCTTGATCCCATAATGTCATACGACTCAACCAACTTGTTAGAAAATAATTATTGAGCGCCTCCAATGTACAGACACTGTGCACCATACAGAAGACAAATACATGGAAAAGTACAATCTCTGTGTGGTCTAGATGTGCACTCCTGCATGTGGGCGTGCTGGGGAAAGAGAAAGCAACATTATTCTTTTTACTCTTGTTTGTATTGTGTCACACGTTGAAATGGGCACATTGATTTTTTTTGTAATTTTATATAAAAATGTTATTTTTTTTATTTTAACATCTTTGAGTATAATTGCTTTACAATGGTGTGTTAGTTTCTGCTTTTTATTGTATTGTGTTTGTATTGTGTCACACATTGAAATGGGCACATTGATTTTTTTGTAATTTTATATAAAAAATGTTATTTTATTTTAACATCTTTATTGGAGTATAATTGCTTTACAATGGTGTGTTAGTTTCTGCTATAGAACCAAGTGAATCAGTTATACATATACATATGTTCCCATATCCCCTCCCTCTTGCATCTCCCTATCCCACCCTCCCTATCCCACCCCTCTAGGTGGTCACAAAGCACCGAGCTGATCTCCCTGTGCTATGCAGCTGCTTCCCACTAGCTATCTATTTTACATTTGGTAGTGTATATATGTCCATGCCACTTAAAAATGTTATCTTTAAGGATAGTTTCCACTGTAGGGAAGAGAAACAAAGAACATGTAACATGTTTAAGGCAATATTAAGTGTTACAATGAGAGCATGGGTGGGGGAATCTCACTCTGGGACTTTTAACTTTAAAACAAATGGCAATAGGTTAAAGGTTATTTGGGGTGTGGGGAAATGTGATTACTTTTGGTTTTAAAATGGTAGTTTAGGATTCAGATGGGTTTGCAGGTAGTAAGTCTGGAGGCAGGAAGAGCAGGTGGAAGGCTATTACTATAAACTGGCAAAGCTGAGACTGAAAGAAGGGGGTGGATTTGAGAAGACCGAATTGGCTAGTAATAGGTTATATGTGGAGAAAAAAGGAAAGAAAAAAACAAGATTTCCCTTGTGGGCAGTTGAATGGACATTGATCCTATTCACTGAATAGAGAATACAGAGGAGGAAAGTTTGGAATTTGACTTGAGGATGGCGTCTCTAAGCAACGATGTCCACTGAGTCTTTGGAGATAACAGTTGTAGGACTTACGAGAGGTGCCTGGGCTGGAGATACAGACCTGGATGGTGACGGAAGCCATGAGACTAGTTAAGTTCATCTAGGGAAAATATATATTGCTGAAGCTTTTTAGCTGGAGAGCACACATAAGGGCTTCAGGGAATCCTGACCCTTCACCATTTGTAGGAAAAAATTAACTTTTATATGCATTTTTCTGGGGACAATGATTCTGAGGTTTCATGAAATTCTCAAAGGGGCCTTTTACCCTGAAAAGTTTAAGAATCACTAGGGTGGAATGTGCAGAGAGGCCAAGATGGATCTGAGACACTGACAAGAAGGTAAGTAAAAAAGACAATCAAAATTTCAGAACAGAACCCTGGGGAATGCCAACACAGGGAAACCTCAACAGGTGTTGCCAGGTCCTGAAACTTCACCTGCCTCTTATATTCTGCCACATTCTTCCTCGTGTAGATTCTGGGGAAGGAAAAGCCTGGTGTCTGGAAGATTGGGCCACAAACACTGATGAGGCTTGGGGGTAGAAATAATAAATTAGGAGAAGATGGATGAGCATTTAGTCGAATGTCAGGCCTTGGAATTTTTGGAGAGACTATGCTTAGAATTTTCTGAAACCTAAAAATTTCCAAGTACATCTCCAGTAAGTAAAATTAACAAATATAATCCCTTTGCTATAAAGAATTCCTGTCCATGGAACATGTAATTGCTTTTTATTCATTAGACTGTATGGAGTAAGATGAAAGCAGAGTCCAGCATTGGCTTCACTTGGCGAAATGAAGATAAAGGATCAAATGTCTTTTGAAGTACAAACAGAATATTCATTTTTGATTCATGTTATTTGCAAATACATTATGTTTTGGAAGGTTTTCACACCAATCGGACCAAAAACAATTCAAATTTGATACTGTATCTTTTTTTTTTCTTTTAACACTTAACACCGGGTGCACTTTAACTTTGTCCTCACAATTCAATTTGCTATTCATCTTTATAGGTTTCGGACAGCAACTCAGGGATTTTGTTAGAACGCTAAAAGATAGATGATACCACTAATCAGGAAAGAGAAGTATAGGGGTCTCTACCATCAGTAGTTTTCTGACAGGAGTATTTACTCATTGGCCAAATACCCTGGTCAGTCATCTTTTTGTTGGTAACTATTAATGTTCTAGGCTGCATAACAAATTATCTCCAAGCCAAGTGGTTTAAAACAAGCAGTTACCTCATGGTTTCTGTGGCTCGGGATTTTGAGAGGGGCTTAGCTGGGTGATTCTGGCTTGGGGGTCTCTTACGAGGTTGCGGTCATCTGAAAGCTTCGCTGATCTGAGGATCTAACTCCAAGATGGCACATTCACATGGCTTTTGGCAGGGGGCCTCAGTTCTTCATCATGTGAACTTCTCTCTCAGGTTACTTGAGTGTCCTCATGACATGACACCTGGCTTCCTCCAGACTGAGCGATCCAGGAAAGATTGGTGTCTTTCATGACCTAGCTTGGAAGTCATGCTCTGTCATTTCTGCAACATCCTATTGGTTACAAATGTCTGTTCTACGCAATGTGGGAGACTATACAAGACTACACAAGGATGTGAATACCAGGGGGCAGAGATATCTGGGGGCCCTCATGGAGGCTGGCTACCGCAGTAATGAAAACTAAATTTTTTTAAATAAGTGTCCTCCTGGAGGACTGAGATTATAAATTCCATTACAGTCATCATCACCACTTCTACCACCACCAGCCATGCTGACTTTTTTTTCCAGTTTTGAGAAATAGTTGTGATATATTGAGACATAGTTGGCATATAACATTATATAATTTTAAGGTGTACAGCATAATGATTTGATATATGTATATATTGTGAAATGATTGCCACACTAAGTTTAATTACTATCCATCACCCAAGCATGCCTCTTTAGCGGTATGTCAAAGGTCTGCACAATCACTGATTAAGATCGAGATGCAGTTAGGTCTTGGAATAAACCTATTGTCAGTAACATCACTTCAGCCATGAAGAGAAATAGCGCCTATGAGTTTTCACTTCCATTTTTAACAGAGCCAGTGCCCTCTAAATGGGGAAACTTAGACTTCATTGTGAGTCAGCTTTAATGGATGGGAGGCCAGGTAAAGCTGGGGTTCAGCAGAATAGTTAATGGATATATTTTCAGTAGATTGAACTTGGCAAGGGATGAGTTGCTTTAGTCAAGAATTTCTCCCCTGCGGGCCTCCCTGGTGGCGCAAGTGGTTGAGAGTCCGCCTGCCGATGCAGGGGATATGGGTTCGTGCCCCGGTCTGGGAGGATCCCATATGCCGCGGAGCGGCTGGGCCCGTGAGCCATGGCCGCTGAGCCTGCGCGTCCGGAGCCTGCGCGTCCGGAGCCTGCGCGTCCGGAGCCTGTGCTCCGCAACGGGGGAGGCCACAACAGTGAGAGGCCCGCATACCGCAAAAAAAAAAAAAAAAAAAAGAATTTCTCCCCTGGAAAATTGGACAGGGACATGTAAAAGTATGAGATTAGATCATTCCCTAACACCATACACAAAAATAAGCTCAAAATGGATTAAAGACCTAAATCTAAGGCCAGAAACTATCAAACTCTTAGAGCAAAACATAGGCAGAACACTCTATGACATAAATCACAGCAAGATCCTTTTGGACCCACCTCCTAGAGAAATGGAAATGAAAACAAAAATAAACAAATGGGACCTAATGAAACTTCAAAGCTTTTGCACAGCAAAGGAAACCAGAAACAAGACCAAAAGACAACCCTCAGAATGGGAGAAAATATTTGCAAATGAAGCAACTGACAAAGGATTAATCTCCAAAATTTACAAGCAGCTCATGCAGCTCAATATCAGAAAAACAAATAACGCAATCCAAAACTGGGCAGAGACCTAAATAGACATTTCTCAAAAGAAGATATACAGACTGCCAACAAACACATGAAAGAATGCTCAACATCATTAATCATTAGAGAAATGCAAATCAAAACTACAATGAGATATCATCTCACACCAGTCAGAATGGCCATCATCAAAAAATCTAGAAACAATAAATGCTGGAGAGGGTGTGGAGAAAAGGGAACACTCTTGCACTGCGGGTGGGAATGTGAATTGGTACAGCCACTATGGAGAACAGTATGGAGGTTCCTTAAAATCTACAAATAGAACTACCATATGACCCAGCAATCCCACTACTGGGCATATACCCTGAGAAAACCATAATTCAAAAAGAGTCATGTACCAAAATGTTCATTGCCGCTCTATTTACAATAGCCCAGAGATGGAAACAACCTAAGTGTCCATCGTCGGATGAATAGATAAAGAAGATGTGGCACATATATACATTGGAATATTACTCAGCCATAAAAAGAAATGAAATTGAGCTATTTGTAATGAGGTGGATGGACCTAGAGTCTGTCATACAGAGTGAAGTAAGTCAGAAAGAGAAAGACAAATACTGTATGCTAACACATATATATGGAATTTAAGAAAAAAAATGTCATGAAGAACCTAGGGGTAAAGCAGGAATAAAGACGCAAACCTACTTGAGAATGGACTTGAGGATATGGGGAGGGGAAAGGGTAAGCTGGGACGAAGCGAGAGAGAGGCATGGACATATATACACTACCAAACGTAAGGTAGATAGCTAGTGGGAAGCAGGCGCACAGCACAGGGAGATCAGCTCGGTGCTCTGTGACCACCTAGAGGGGTGGGATAGGGAGGGTGGGAGGGAGGGAGACGCAAGAGAGAAGGGATATGGGAACGGATGTATATGTATAACTGATTCACTTTGTTATAAAGCAGAAACTAACACACCATTGTAAAGCAATTATACTTCAATAAAGTTGTAAAAAAAAAAAAAACAGAATTTCTCCCCTGGAAGATTAAGCCATTGTTTCATGGAGAATAATTACTCCATCTGTTCCTAGTCCATACAATCTATAAAAGGCTAGTCTATGAAATGTACCAGGAGTTTCATAACCCTTTAAAAAGGCTTCCCTGTTTCCCTTCCTTTTTTGGGGGGGCCTCCAAAAATGCCATTTCTTATTTAAATAGGATTAAATTCTAAGACAATTGGTGCCAAATTTTGAACTTAAAATTAATGTAGGTTGTGAACTTAAGATGCCTTTTAAATGTTCCACTAGCAGTTAATACAGATATGAAGTACGTAAGGGAAACTGAAGACAGGATGTGGTCCAGGTAAGGGTTAGACCTCATTCTGTGGTCTCTCACCAGCAGCTACTTTCTGTAGCTGTGTTGGGCCACGTGATAGGGAGTCACTCCATTCTGTAATCATGAGAGTCCTGCCAAGAACTGTGGGTACATATGTATGGAGATCTTTCCATGGGGTGGGTGCCATGCTTCTGGACCTACAAAAAGAAGTGTGTGAGGAGAGAAGATGTTTTCTGGAGGACATTGCTAGCGTCTATGATACTGGAGATTAAGGAGTGCTCTTTTGAAATTTAGAAAGAAATCTTAGTTAAGGTCTTAACTGTAGCTTTTTTGTTCTGTCAGAGTATTTAAGTGCTAGTTATATTTTAGAACGGTTTGATTCTACTACCTGAGGATCAAGAAGAGGGGGAATGGGCTTCCCTGGTGGTGCAGTGGTTGAGAGTCCGCCTGCCGATGCAGGGGACACGGGTTCGTGCCCCGGTCCGGGAAGATCCCACATGCCGCAGATCGGCTGGGCCCGTGAGCCATGGCCGCTGAGCCTGCGCGTCCGGAGCCTGTGCTCCGCAACGGGGGAGGCCACAACAGTGAGAGGCCCTCGTACCGCGCAAAAAAAAAAAAAAGAAGAGGGGGAATTTTTAAACGGGCTATATGGGGGGTGGGGGGTGGACAGCAAGCGTAACTAAATCACTGACACTCCAGTGACACTGGTTGTATTTATTCCTGAAGGTAGAAATGCAACTAAATTCTCTTTAACTTCAAATCATGACACAGCAATTCATACCCATTTTTATCCCTTTATTGATAAAATAATGCAAATATGCCTCTTAAATTTTCATGGGAACCCAACTGCTTCTTTGAAGAATTTGCTTCCCATTTTGTGGGTAGGATATCTGTATAATTCTCAGAAAAACATTACCTTGGTGATTCTTAGAACATATTGATAAAGTAGAAAAGTGGGAAGCAGGGGCTCTCCCATCTGTTCCTGCAGGTAATTTAATCAAGGTCACACACATACTAATAGACAAGGAACTGTAGGAGTTGAATATTAGTTGAATAGTTGTTGAATGAATGGATAAGGCAGTAGTTTTGAGGAGACTGTTGTCTAAAAATGCAGATATGTGCAAAAATACTTATCAGTGCTGAAAGAGAATTAGAAAACCTTATGCTAATTCCCCAGAAGATATAATTTTTTTCAGTTGGAGAAATCTGGGAATGATTCAGATAGCTTGGGCAGGCTGACCCTTTCTCCAGCAATGCTCAATAACTAAAAAGTGGCCATAGACGTGTCATTGCCTATTGCTTAGAGAGGCTTATACATCCCTGCCCTTGAACCCAGGGTATTTTCCAGGGCTCAATAAGGCCAGTTAGGCAAAAGAGGTCTGCAGATTCCAGAGGGCTAGTGACAACATCACTGAAATGACTGGAATCCACAGTGGTAGGTGGTAGGTGGGAAATGAGAGGACACAGATTCAGTAAGCTCCTGAGCCTCTCTGCAGACCCTTGTCTGTCAAAGGGGTCTGATGAAGATGCTCCGCGTGAAAGCACCTGGCATGATGTTGGTGCTTAATGATGGAATAGTGCGTAAGTAAATAAATAATAGACTCTCAGTCAACGTTGGGTGAATGTGAATCTGGAAGGGGGCAATGGAGTGGACTAACAAAGAAGGACCAAAGGAACAAATACCATTCTGTGTGGGAACAGGGCTCACAGACAGAAGCTAATGGAAGGGATCAACTGAAGGTTGTGGTCATTTCAGACATTTTTCCCTTATATATAAGGGAACGCAGTTCCTCCTGTTTCACTAATGCTTCTCATTCTCTCCATAATTCTTACAGTACATAAATCCAGTGCCTGGACACGCCACACACTCACGGTTAGACCCCACTCTAGCGAACTGTGATACGTCTGCTTTCCTTATTTGAACTGTCTGCTTACAGAGAGCACTGTGTTTTTCCCCAAATCTGTTTGTGCCTGTTGCATCTGAAATTATGTAATTTATTTAAATATTACATAAATGGATGAAATATAAATGCAAAAAGAATATTGTTTCTATGAAAATTTAACTTGAATGATGTACAGAGATGTAGTAACACTTAATTGCTGAAAAAGATCGCTCTCTAAGCAGATGTGGTTGAGAGAAGCAAAGAGAATTGAAAAAAAAAAAAAAAACCATGGAAAGTTTCTGGACTTGGTTTTTGTTCGATTTGTTTTGTTTTGTTTAGGCTGGTGCAGTATCATGGTGAGGATAAAACTGTGGGTTCTGGACCCAAGCCTGCCTCGGCTGAAACCTGCTTCACCCACTAGGCAGCTGGGTGCCTCAGTGCTACAATGTCCTCATCTGTCAAGTAGGGATAATAAATAGCCCCAATCTCAGTAGGTTTATGTGGCTGCAATGATACTCGCTACCCAGAGTTAGGGTAGACTTCACAGGTTAATGGCACAGTCTTTTGTAAGATGCCTCTCCCTTCAGACACCAGCCACACGTTTGGAGTCCCCAGGTCATCCTCACTTCTGAGCAGGCGGCTACGAATTGAGGGCTTTTCACTACCCTCTCAAGTTTGACAGTTCACTGGAATGGCTCACAGAACTCAGAAAAGTGCCATTCTTATGACTACAGTTTTATTACAGCGAAAGGCTAGAGCCGAAGGCAGAGATGCACAAGTGAGATCTGGGAGGAGCCCCAGTGCAAGGCTGCCTGTCGTCCTCTCCCCGTGGAGCCCTGATCACTGTTACCTCTGCCGGGCACTTTGATAGGTGACAGTGCTCAACAGTATGGCCAAGCAGGGAAGCTAACCTGAGCTGTTTTGATGTTCAGAGTTTTAATTGGGGTCTCATTTCATAGGCGTGATTGCTTGAATAACTGGCCACACAGTTGAACTCAATCTCCAGCCCCTCTCTGTTTCCTGGACGTTGGACTGATACCACCTGGCCCAAAGCCCCAACCCTCTATTCACATGGCTGGTCCTTGGGACATGCCCAGCCCCCATCCGGAGTCATTTCCTTGATCTAAATTATCTAGGGGGTCCACCATGAGTCACCTCATTAGCATAAACCATCAAGGTCCACCATAAATAATAAAGGTACTCCTCTCACATGGGAAATATCAAGGATTTAGAGGCTTCCTCCCAGGAGCCAGGGACAAAGGCCACTGGAACTCTGTATTATACAGTACCTGAATGAGTTAATGTCTGAGAAGCACTTAGAACAGTGCCGACACATAGGAAACACTGTATAAATATTTGCTAAATAAGTAATACCTTCTCACTTCACTTTGAAGATGCCAAAATGAAATTAATATATTTACTGAATATTGATATATTTTTTAAATGACTAATTATTGGATATAATAGCATCAGACCAGAGGGCTCTTGCTGTACTCTTTGTGCTGTTTTTCTTTTCGGGCCTTCTTTTAGAACCTAGAAAACATAATGAACTATAATTTTATGCTAATAAACCATCACGGAAACTAGATAGTGTAAAACATATCAATAGATCTGGGTTCTAGCCCTGACGTTGTTCTTTATTAGTTGTTTGACTTTAGGAAATTCCTAACTTCCTTGACCATGTTTTTTTAATCTGGCATTGGTCTACCTGCTTAGGGATCATTTGGCACTAGAACCTTTCTTGGATGAAGGATATATTTCTTCCTTATCTCCCCTTCCCCCTCCTGCCCCCTGTCTACTGTGTTATTTTAATTTTAATTTTTTTTTAATTATTCAGATCAGATTCAGATCTAAACAGCTGTTTTGTGAGAAAGTCAATACTCTGATTCATTTGGTGTTATTACCATTATTATTATTATTATTCAGGTCACTGAGACCTGCAGTAATAGTACCACAGCATTGTTATGATAATGGTGAATGTTTAAAGAGACAGTGGATATGCTGTGAGCTGGTAAAATTTGATGGCTAGAAAACGTTTTCATCCTGTTTTCACTGTTTTTTAAAAAATGGTTTGTCTAAATATCTGTTGTTCGGTGGTGATTTATTATAAATTCATACTAGCATTTATTGACTGTAAGATATGTGTAAGACTATTCCCAAGGTAGAGTAAGACAGAAACCCTAGTATCTATAACTGTATCCGTATCTGTCATCTATGTAGCTATAGACAGGTAGCTACAGAGTTATAAACAATTATATATAAAGATGAGTAGAATGAACAAAGTGTGATAAAATCTTATAAAACTCATTGATTATGATAATGAAAATTGTTGTGTGAGTATGGAAGACATTTTTATGGTCTCATGAACGTTTTTAATGGTATTGGTAGTGAAGTTTGCTTTTTTCCTCAGAAAGAACATGCATTAAAACTATTCCTTATTGTTTGAACTTCTTATATTCTTCATATCCAGAGACTGGTCTTGCAACAATCCCATACTTGTAGAAGAGCATTTCCCACATAATTCTTGTGAGATAGGAAAGGGTCTGGCAGTCAAGTGTGCTTGGGAAATACTGGGGTATTTTTAACAATTAAAAAAAAAAAGCTAAAATGTCTTGTGAATATTCAAGACTAAGGAATAGCACGCAGTATTTTCCAAATGTATTTGTTTCTTTCTTAGTGGAATACCCATTAATGTCCCCAAGGAATACCAAAAAGGGTAAAAAGTCCCCCAAAATGAAGACATTTAAAAATCTTCCCCAACCTAGAAAAACGTGTCTCAAAGTAGCTCCTAACCAAAGACAAAGTACTCCTGACATTCTGACACAGAAAGGATTTGACTTATGTTTTCCAAGTTGTTCTTAGTACTTAGTCTATTTTATTTCCTAGTTAATAGTTTTTGAAAGACCAAGGTACATCAGATATAGTATGAAATAGTTATAAAAAGCCAAAATATCAGCAGGACTTAACAAGTGTCTAATGCTGAAAAAGGAAGCAGAAATTTTTTTAAATGGACAAAGAACTTTATTTTTCCACAGAATATACCAATAGATATTCATAGTAAGACTGTGCATTAGGATTTCCCTGGTGGTGCAGTGGTTGAGAGTCCACCTGCCAATGCAGGGGACACGGGTTCGAGCCCTGGTCCGGGAAGATTCCACATGTCAAGGAGCAACTGAGCCCGTGTGCCACAACTACTGAGCCTGCGCTCTAGAGCCCACGAGCCACAACTACTGAAGCCCGCGTGCCTAGAGCCCGTGCTCTGCAACAAGAGAAGCCACCGACCGCAATGAGAAGCCCGCGCACCGCAACGAAGAGCAGCCCCCGCTCGCCGCAACTAGAGAGAAAAGCCGGCACACAGCGACAAAGACCCAACACAGGCCAAAAATAAATAAATAAATTTATTTTTTAAAAAAAGACTGCGCATTAAGGAGAAGTTAAATTATGTTTATGATCTTTGTATAAGAACACATTTTTGGAAAGGTGTCTGTACAAAATGATTTTAAAACCCTTTAAAATTTCTGTTTTGCTGGTAAACTTCAGTTATCTGGAAAATTAATTAATACAAAGCATCTCATTCCCCAACAGTGCCAGGTTATGCAATGGAGATGTAGCTGTCATGTAGAGGAGAAAACACTATGATCAGGAAACTGGGGCCTCTTAACGACTCTGTTACAGCTGTACAGTCTGGATACAGCTTCTTCATTTCTCTGAATCTACATTTTCTCAGGTGTAAGATAGAGATGGCAATGTCTGTTTCACAGGATTATTGTGCAAATAAAATGAGATCAAATATACGAAACCATCTAACACTCACTTAGAAAACAGAAAGCTATAATAAATGTTCTTTAAAGACAGTTTACTATTGTCATTCGAAGTCTAAAAAGGGCCCGAATCACTGAACTTTCCTAAGGCTTTATCTGCTGATGATCCTGCAGGTTTTGAGTTTTTGGTTAACAGGGCCAAACGCTGAAGGATGGTGGTAAGATGAGCTCTGAGAAAGGTAAATGGATTTAGTAATTACTGGTGATTTTCAAACGAGCATGTCATGAGTGGTAAGGATAGAGGCTAGCCTGAAGAAATGTGAATGTCACCAGGGATTCCTTTAAGAATCTGGGTGGAGAAGAAGAAAGGGAGATATGACAGAAGGCTGAAGGACATTAGATGAGGGACTGAGAGAAGATGACATCCTTACATTTCTTGAAGTTCAGCAAGAATAAAGAAGACAGTGGAAAGGGCACAGATGCAAGAATCAGATCTGTCTCGGGTTCAGGCTTAATCACTAATTTACAGTATAACCTTGGGCTTCATCCTCAGCCTCTCCAAGTCCTTGTAACATGGAGATGCTCACACCAGCCTTGTTTTCTGCATGACTTTGGGGCAAAGATCACTTGAAATAAAGCCTGTAAGAACACCTTGAAAATGACAGAGTATGTATCACACAAAATAAGTATAAAACAATCTTTTTGGAAGATGGTCTCACTGTGTCCAAACTGCTTACCTTTATGGCTGGGGCTATGAAAATTTTCTTTGCCCCTTTATGAAGGGGGAGTCTGCCTCTTGGAGAAGTGTTTATTGAACTGAATAACTGAATAGATATGGCACTAACGTGGCAAATACACTTTTAGATTAGAAGGCAAATCACTCCTCTCCATCTATAAGCTAAGAGCCCTTCCCAGCTCTCTTTGGACATTCGACTTTGGTTCTTGTTTTCATTGCTTACCAACTGCTGTGAGGCCTGTCAGTTCTGTACTCTTCAGCTCACACAGTTCAACCATATCTCTCAGCAATTTTCTGACTGAAGAAATTGCCTGCTCTTTGTTTTCACAGAGGTAAAATGGTACCCACTTAAGGCCCATTTACACAAGGAGGAAAAAAGCCTGTTTAGTAACCTAGTGTCAGATACGGCTTTTCAAACCATGTTGTGTTTTGAACACTGTGGTATCAACAGAGTCAAAAGTTAAATTTTTTTATTTTGAGTAGAGGGACTGTAAAAGATCGCTGGAGGCTGAGCTTTCAATATAACCCCTTAAATTCTGATTTAGTTTATCCTTCAGCTTTCGAATTTATTTTTGGCACAGTTTGTATTATGTGAGGCAAAGACAAAAAAAGGCATTTTCCAAGAATCATAAATTCTCCAACCAGAATGTAAGCACTTTAAGAAGGCAAAACTCTGCAAAGATTCTACTGGTTTGTTCTCTAATTGAGAGATTCATTCCTCAACCAGGCACCAGGCTAGTCCTGCATTGATAAAGACGAACAGGGCATTATATTGCTCTCAGTGAACTTTGGCATGTAGGAAAATAATTGCAGTTCAGAGTGATGAACTGTATGGCAGAGCTGTGAATACAATCTAGTGGTGGCACAAAGGAGTGTCAGGGAAACCTTGTAGGGGAGCAGAGAAGGCCAGTGCGAGGCTTAAATGGCAGCATCTCACACACCGCTTGCCAGATTGGAGGCTTTTAACCAGTTGGTAGCTACTGCTACTGCTACCAATATAAGTGGGGGGCCCAGAAGGGCAGTGGAACCAACATGACTTTTTGGGGGGCTTTAATCTTAATTGTTTTTTTACAACTTGATTGGGATAAAATTGATGTACAATAAATGGCACATAGCTAGAGACATTTTGACACATTTATGTACCTGTCAAATCATCACAATTAAGATAAGGACCAAAAGCAACACCCCAAACATTTCCTGTGTCCCTTCGTAATCCTTCCCTTTTGCTCCTTTTTTCTCCCCTTCCCAAGTAAGCACAGATCTGCTTTCGGTCACCTCAGGTTAGTTTGCATTTTCTAGAATTTCACATACATGGAATCACACAGTATGCAACCACTGTTCATCTGGCCTCTTTCACTCACCGTAATTATTCTGATACTCATCCATGTTGTGTGTATCAATAATTCATTTCACCTCTTTCTTTCCCCTTAGTTCCTCTCTCCCTCCTTCCTTCCCTCCTTCTCTCCCTCTCTCCCTCTCTCTTTCTCTCATCCTCCCTTTCTCCCTTTCTTTTTCTCTCTTTCTCTGTTTCTTTCTTTTTGCTTTATTGTATGGATATGCCACACTGTTTATCCATTTACCTGTTGATAGACATTTGGGTTGTTTCCAGTTTTTGGCTATTGAACCTAAAGTGGTTGTGAATATTCCTGTACATGCTTTTATAAGGGCATATGCCTTCATCTTTCTTGGGTAAATACCTAGCAGTGACTAGACAAGATCATGTGGAATGGATAGGCTTAATTTTTTAAGAAGCTGTCAGGTTGCTTCCCAAAGTGGCTGCATCATTTTCCATTCCTGCTAGCATTGTATGAAGGTTCCAGTGCCTCCATGCCCTTGCCAACACTTGCTATGGTTAGTCTTGTAAAAAAAATGTAGCCCTTCTAGTAGATGTGTAGTGCTACTTCACTGGGGTTCTATTTTGCATTTCCTTAATGACTAATGATGCTGAACATCTTTTTTATGTGTAATAGCCATTCACATATCTTCTTTGCTGAAGCGTCTGTTCAAATCTTTTGCCCATTAAAAAAATTAGGTTGTTTCTTATTATTGTGTTTTAAGAGGTCTTTATGTATTCTGGGTATAGATCTTTTATCAGACATGATTTGCAAATAGTTTTTCCTGGCTGGTGACTTTTCATTGTCTTCATGATGTCTTTCAAAGAGCAGAAGTTTGTAACTTTCACCAAATTGAATTTATCGGTTTGTTCTTTTTCTAAAAGACAGGGGTCCCCAACCTCTGGGCCGCGGACCGTTTCTGGTCCTCGGCCCGTTTCTGGTCCTCGGCCTGTTAGGAACCAGGCTGCACAGCAGGAGGTGAGCGGCGGGCCAGCGAGCGAAGCTTCATCTGCTGCTCCCCATCGCTCACGTTACCGCCTGAACCACCATCCCTCCCCCACGCATCCCCAGTCCATGGAAAAATTACCTTCCACGAAACCAGTCCCTGATGCCAAAAAGGTTGGGGACCGCTACTTTATCACATATGTGTTTTGCAAATATTTTCTCCCAGCCTGTGCCTTGTCTTTTCATTCTCTTGATAATGTCTTTTGCAGAGCATACATTTTTAATTTTAATAAAGTCCAGGTTATTAATTCTTTCTTTCATGGATTATGCCTTTAGTATTATATCTAAAACAATCATTGCCAAACTCAAGGTCATCTAAGTTTTCTCCTGTGTTATCTTCTAGGAGTTTTAGAGTTTTGCATTTTTCACTTAGATCTATCATCCATTTTGAGTTAATAGTCATGAATTGTGTGAGGTCTGTGTCTATATTCATTTTGTACATATGGATATCCAGTTGTTCCAGTACCATTTGTTGAAAAGACTGTCTTTCCTCCACTGTATGGCCTTTGCTCCTTTGTTAAAAGTCAGTTGACTATGTTTGTGTGGGTCTATTTCTGGACTCTCTATTTTGTTCCAATGATCTGTTTGTCTATTATTTTGCCAATACCACAGTGTCTTGATTTCTGTAGCTTTATAGTAAGTCATAAAGTGGGGTAGTGTCAGTCCTCTGATTTTGTTCTTCTCCTTTAATATTGTGTTGGTTATTCTGGGTCTTTTGTCTCTCCACATAAACTTTAAAATCAGTTTGTCAACATCCACAAAATAACTTGCTGGGATTTTGACTAGGATGGCAGTGAATTCATAGATCAAGTTGAGAAAAATTGACATCTTGACATTATTAAGTCTTCTTATCTATAAACATGGACTATCTCTTCATTTACTTAGTTCTTCTTTAATTTCCTTCAGAGTTTTGTAGTTTTCTTTATATAGATTTGTACATATTTTGTTAGATTTCTACCTCCGTGCTTCATTTTGGTGGATGCTAATGTAAATGGTACTGCATTTTAATTTCAAATTCCATTTGTTCATCGCTGGTGTATAGGAAAGTAATTGACTTTTGTATATTAACCTTGCATCTTGCAACCTTGCTATAATTGCTTATTAGTTCCAGGATTTTTTTAGGTCAGTTATTTTGGTTCTCTACATAGATGATCATGTCATCTGTGAACAAAGACAGTTTTATTTCTTCCTTCCCAGACTGTTTGCCTTTCCTTGACTTATTGCATTAGTCAGGACTTCCAGTATGATGTTAAAAAGAGAGGGGAAAATTCTTGCTTTGTTCTTGATCTTAGTAGAAAAGCTTCTAGGTTCTCACCATTAAGTATGATGTTAGCTGCAGTTTTTTTGTAGATGTTCTTTAACACGTTGAGGAAGTTACCTCTGTTCATAATCTGAGAGTTTTTATCATAAATGGATGTAGGATTTGTCAACTGCTCTTTCTGCACCTATTGATATGATCTTGTGATTTTTCTTATTTAGCATGTTGATGTGATGGATTACATTAATTTATTTTCTTTTCTTTATTTCCCCCAGCTTTATTGAGGTATGATTGGTAAATAAAAATTGTATGTATTTAGGTTGTATAAATTTTTAAGGGTGTACAACATAATGAGTTAATGTACATACACATTTTGAAATGGTTGCTACAACCAAATTAATGAACACATCCATCACCTCACGCAGTTATATTATTATTACTATTATTGTTTTGTGGTGAGAACACTTAAGATCTCACTTGGCAGATTTCAAGTATATAATACAGTATTTTTATTTTATTTTTTATTGAAGTATAATTGATTTACAATGTTGTGTTAATTTCAGGTGTACAGCAAAGTATTCAGGTTTATATATATGTCTGTGTGTGTG
This sequence comes from Mesoplodon densirostris, assembly GCF_025265405.1. Lineage (NCBI taxonomy): Eukaryota > Metazoa > Chordata > Mammalia > Artiodactyla > Ziphiidae > Mesoplodon > Mesoplodon densirostris. The sequence continues at coordinate 184,745,167 of NC_082662.1, read as the reverse complement.
TATATATATATATAGTTATACATATATAATATATATTCTTTTTCAGATTCTTTTCCCTTATAGGTTATTACAAAATATTGAGTACAGGGCCTCCCTGGTGGCGCAAGTGGTTGAGAGTCCGCCTGCCGATGCAGGGGATACGGGTTCGTGCCCCGGTCTGGGAGGATCCCATATGCCACGGAGCGGCTGGGCCCGTGAGCCATGGCCGCTGAGCCTGCGCGTCCGGAGCCTGCGCGTCCGGAGCCTGTGCTCTGCAACGGGGGAGGCCACGACAGTGAGAGGCCCGCATACCGAAAAAAAAAAAAAAAAATATTGAGTACAGTTCCCTGTGCTATACAGTAGGTCCTTGTTGGTTATCTATTTTATATATAGTAGAGTGTATATATTAATCCCAAACTCCTAATTTATCCCTCCCTGCCTTTCCTGTTCGGTAACCATAAGTTTGTTTTCTATGTCTCTGGGTCTATTTCTATGTTGTATATAAGTTCATTTGTATCATTCTTTTTAGATTCCACATATAAGCAATATCATATGATATTTGTCTTTCTCTGTCTGGCTTACCTCACTTAGTATGATAATTTCTAGGTCCATCCATGTTGCTGCCAATGGCATTATTTCATTCTTTTTATGGCTAAGTAATATTCCATTGTATATACATACCACATCTTCTTTATCCATTCATCTGTCGATGGACATTTAGATTGCTTCCATGTCTTGGCTATTGTAAATAGTGTTGTAGTGAACACTGAGGTGAATGTATCTTTTCGAATTATTATTTTCTCCAGATATATTCCCAAGTGTGAGATTGCAGGATCATATGGTAGCTCTATTCTTAGTTTTTAAAGAAATCTCCAGAGAGGGCAGAGGGCAGAAGCAAGAAGAACTACAATCCTGCAGCCTGTGAAACGAAAACCACATTCACAGAAAGATAGACAAAATGAAAAGGCAGAGGGCTATGCACCAGATGAAGGAACAAGATAAAACCCCAGAAAAACAACTAAATGAAGTGGAGATAGGAAAACTTCCAGAAAAAGAATTTAGCATAATGATAGTGAAGATGATCCAGGACCTCAGAAAAAGAATGGAGGCAAAGATCGAGAAGATGCAAGAAATGTTTAACAAACACCTAGAAGAATTAAAGAACAAACACCCAGAAGAATAAAAGAACAAACAAACAAAGATGAACAATACAATAACTGAAATGAAAAATACACTAGAAGGAATCAATAGTAGAATAACTGAGGCAGAAGAATGGGTCAGTGACCTGGAAGACAGAATGGTGGAATTCACTGCTGCGGAACAGAATAAAGAAAAAAGAATGAAAAGAAATGAAGACAGCTTAAGAGACCTCTGGGACTACATTAAATGCACCAACATTCGGATTATAGGGTCCCAGAAGGAGAAGAGAGAGAGAAAGGGCCTGAGAAAATATTTGAAGAGATTATAGTCAAAACTTCCCTAACATGGGAAAGGAAAAATTCACCCAAGTCCAGGAAGCACAGAGAGTCCCATACAGGATAAACCCAAGGAGAAACATGCCAAGACACATAGTAATCAAACAGACAAAAATTAAGGCAAAGAAAAATTATTAAAAGCAACAAGGGAAAACCAACAAATAACATACAAAGGAACTCCCCTAAGGTTAACAGCTGATTTCTCAGCAGAAACTCTACAAGCCAGAAGGGAGTGGCATGATATATTTACGATGACAGGGAAGAACCTACAACCAAGATTACTCTACCCAGCAAGGATCTCATTCAGATTCGATGGACAAATTAAAGCCTTTACAGACAAGGAAAAGCTAAGACAATTCAGCACCACCAAACCAGCTCTACAGCAAATGCTAAAGACTTCTCTAAGTGGGAAACACAAGAGAAGAAAAGAACCTACAGAAACAAACGCAAAACTATTAAGAAAATGGTAATAGCAACATACATATTGATAATTACCTTAAATGTGAATGGATTAAATGTTTCAACCAAAAGACACAGGTTTGCTGAATGGACACAAAAACAAGACTCATATATATGCTGTCTACAAGAGACCCACTTCAGACCTAGGGACACATACAGACTGAAAGTGAGGGGATGGAAAAAGATATTTCATGCAAATGGAAATCAAAAGAAAGCTGGAGTAGCAATTCTCATATCAGACAAAATAGACTTCAAAATGAAGAATGTTACAAGATACAAGGAAGGACACTATATAATGATCAAGGGATCAATCCTAGAAGAAGACATAACAATTATAAATATACATACACCCAACATAGGAGCACCGCAATACTTAAGGCAAATGCTAACAGCTATAAAAGAGGAAAACAACAGTAACACAGTAATAGTGGGGGACTTTAACACCTCACTTACACCAATGGACAGACCATCCAAAATGAAAATAAATAAGGAAATACAAGCTTTAAATGACACATTAAACAAGATGGACTTAATTGATATTTATAGGACATTCCATCCACAAACAACAGAATACACTTTCTTCTCAAGTGCTCATAGAACATTCTCCAGGATAGATCATATCTTGGACCACAAATCAAGCCTTGGTAAATTTAAGAAAATTGAAATTGTATCAAGTATCTTTCCGAACACAACGCTATGAGACTAGATACCAATTACAGGAAAAAACCTGTAAAAAATACAAATACATGGAGGCTAAACAATATGCTACTAAATAACTAAGAAATCACTGAAGAAATCAGAGAGGAAATCAAAAAATATCTAGAAATAAATGACAATGAAAACATGAGGACCCAAAACCTATGGGACGCAGCAAAAGCAGTTCTAAGAGGGAAGTTTAGTGCAATACAATCCTACATCAAGAAACAAGAAACACCTCAAATAAACAACCTAACCTTACACATAAAGCAATTAGAGAAAGAAGAACAACAAAAAAAACCCCAAAGTTAGCAGAAGGAAACAAATCAAAAAGAACAGATCAAAAAGAAATGAAAAAGAAATGAAGGAAACAATAGCAGAGACAAATAAAAGTAAAAGTTTTATCTTTGAGAAGATAAACAAAATTGATAAACCATTAACCAGACTCATCAAGAAAAACAAGGAAAAGACTCAAATCAACAGAATTAGAAATGAAAAGGGAGAAGTAACAACTGACACTACAGAAATACAAAGGATCATGAGAGATTACTACAAGGAACTATATGCCAATAAAATGGACAACTTGGAAGAAATGGACAAATTCTTAGAAAAGCACAACCTTCTGAGACTGAACCAGGAAAAAATAGAAAATATAAACAGACCAATCACCAACACTGAAATTGAAACTGTGATTAAAAAAATCTTCCGACAAACAAAAGCCCAGGACCAGATGGCTTCACAGGAGAATTCTATCACACATTTAGAGAAGAGCTAACACCTATCCTTCTCAAACTTTTCTAAAATATAGCAGATGGAGGAACACTCCCAAACTCATTCTACGAGACCACCATCACCCTGATACCCAAACCAGAAAAAGACGTCACAAAAAAAGAAAACTACTGATCAATATCACTGATGAGCATAGATGCAAAAATCCTCAATAAAATCCTAGCGAACAGAAAAAACAGCATATTTAAAGGATCACAAACCATGCTCAAGTGGGGTTTAACCCAGGAATTCAAGGATTCTTCAGTATATGCAAATCAATCAATGTGATACACCATATTAACAACTTGAAGGATAAAAACCATATGATCATCTCAACAGATGCAGAAAAAGCCTTCAACACATTTCAACAGCCATTTAAGATAAAAACTCTCCAGAAAGTAGGCATAGAGGGAACCTACCTCAACATAATAAAGGCCATATATGACAAACCCACAGCCAACCTCATTCTCACTGGTGAAAAACTGAAACCATTTCCTCTAAGATCAGGAACAAGACAATGTTGCCCACTCTCACCACTATTATTCAACATAATTTTGGAAGTTTTAGCCACAGCAAGCAGAGAAGAAAAATGAATCCAAATTGGAAGAAAAGAAGTAAAACTGTCACTGTTTGCAGATGGCATGATACTATACTTAGAGAATCCTAAAGATGCTACCAGAAAACTACTGGAGCTAATCAATGAATTTGGTAAAGTAGCAGGATACAAAATTAATGCACAGAAATCTCTTACATTCCTATACACTAATGATGAAAAATATGAAAGAGAAATTAAGGAAACACTCCCATTTACCACTGCAACAAAGAGAATAAAATACCTAGGAATAAACCTACCTAAGGAGACAAAAGACCTTATGCAGAAAAGTATAAGACACTGATGAAAGAAATTAAAGATGATACAAACAGATGCAGAGATAGACCATATTCTTGGATTGGGAGAATCAACATTGCAAAAATGACTATAGTACCCAAAACAATCTACAGATTCAATGCAATCCCTACCAAACTACCAATGGCATTTTTCACAGAACTAGGACAAAAAGTTTCACAATTTGTATGGAAACACAAAAGACCCCAAATAGCCAAAGCAATCTTGAGAAAGAAAAACGGAGCTGGAGGAATCAGGCTCCCTGACTTCAGACTATACTACAAAGCTACAGTAATCAAGACAGTATGCTACTGGCACAAAAACAGAAATATAGGTCAATGGAACAGGATAGAAAGCCCAGAGATAAACCCATGCACATATGGTCACCTAAGCTTTGATAAAGGAGCCAAAAATGGAGAAAAGACAGCCTCTTCAATAAGTGGTGCTGGGAAAACTGGACAGCTACATGTAAAAGAATGAAATAAGAACACTCCCTAACACCATACACAAAAATAAACTCAAAATGGATTAAAGGGGCTTCCCTGGTGGCACAGTGGTTGGGAATCCACCTGCCAATGCAGGGGACATGGGTTCTATCCCTGTTCCGGGATGATCCCACATGCTGCAGAGCAACTAAGCCCAGGCACCACAGCTACTGAGCCTGTGCTCTAGAGCCCGTGAGCCACAATGCTGAGCCCATGTGCCACAACTACTGGAACCTGCACACCTGGAGCCCATGCTCTGTAGCAGGAGAGGCCGTCACAATGGGAAGCCCACGCACCGCAACAAAGATCCAACGCAGCCAAATATAAACAAATAAATAAATAAATTTAAAGTTCAAGACCATCTACAAGGTGCCAATAATATTTTTTTAAAATGGATTAAAGACCTAAATGTAAGACCAGACACTATAAAACTCTTAGAGGAAAACATAGGAAGGACACTCTTTTTTTTTTTTTTGCAGTACGCGGCCTCTCACTGCTGTGGCCTCTCCCATTGCAGAGCACAGGCTCCAGATGCGCATGCTCAGCAGCCATGGCTCACAGGCCCAGCCGCTCTGTGGCATGTGGAATCCTCCTGGACCGGGGCATGAACCCACGTCCCCTGCATCGGCAGGCAGACTCCCAACCACTGCGCCACCAGGGAAGCCCAAAGAACACTCTTTGACATAAATCACAGCACAATCTTTTTTGACCCACCTCCCAGAGTAATGGAAAGAAAAACAAAACTAAACAAATAGGACCTAATGAAACTTAGAAGCTTTTGCACAGCAAAGGAAACTATAAACAAGATGAAAAGACAACCCTCAGGGGCTTCCCTGGTGGCGCAGTGGTTGAGAGTCCGCCTGCCGATGCAGGGGACACGGGTTCGTGCCCCGGTCCAGGAAGATCCCACATGCCGCAGAGCGGCTGGGCCCGTGAGCCACGGCCGCACCTGCGCGTTTGGAGCCTGTGCTCCGCAACAGGAGAGGCCTCAACAGTGAGAGACCCGCGTAATGCAAAAAAAAAAAAAGAAAAAGACAACCCTCAGAATGGGAGAAAATATTTGCAAATGAATCAACAGACAAAGGATTAATCTCCAAAATATATAAAGAGCTCATGCAGTTCAATATTTAAAAACAAACAACCCAATTAAAAAATGGGCAGAAGACCTAAATAGAGATTTCTCCAAAGAAGACATACAGATGGCCAAGAGGCACATGAAAAGCTGCTCAACATCAGTAATTATTAGAGAAATTCAAATCAGACCTACAATGAGGTATCACCTCACACCAGTCAGAATGGGCATCATCAGAAAATCTACAAACAACAAATGTTGGAGAGGGTGTGGAGAAAAGGGAACCCTCTTGCACTGCTGGTGGGAATGTAAACTGATACAGCCACTATGGAGAACAGTATGGAGCTTCCTTAAAAAACTAAAAATAGAACTACCATATGACCCAGCAATCCCACTACTGGCCATATAGCCTGAGAAAACCATAATTCAAAGAGAGACTTGCACCCCAGCGTTCATTGCAGCACTATTTACAATAGCCAGGTCATGGAAGCAACCTAAATGCCCATCGACAGACAAATGGATAAAGAAGATGTGGTACATATATACAATGGAATATTACTCAGCCATAAAAAGGAACGAAATTGGGTGATTTGTAGAGACATGGATGGACCTAGAGACTGTCATACTGAGTGAAGTAAGTCAGAAAGAGAAAAACAAATATCATATATTAATGCATATATATGTGGGATCTAGAAAAACGGTACAGATGAACCAGTTTGCAAGGCAGAAATAGAGACACAGATGTAGGGAACAAACGTATGGACACCAAGGGGGGAAAGCGGCTGGCAGGGGGGGCGATGGGATGAATTGGGAGATTGGGATTGACATATATACACTAATATATATAAAATAGATAACTAATAAGAACCTACTGTATAAAAAATTAAATTAATTTTTTTTAAAAAAAAGGTATAACCCCTGACTAACCATGAGAAGGACATCAGACAAATACCAGTTGAGACTCACTCTACAAAAAATTTGACCAGTACTCAGCAAACTGTCAAGGTCTTCAAGTATAGGGAACATCTGACAAACTGCCACAGCTGCGAGAGGCCAAAGAGACGTGACTCCCAAAATGTAGTGTGGGGTGCTGGATGGGATCCTGGAACAGGAAAAGGACACTGGGTAAAAACTGAAAAGATGGGAATCAGGTATGAACTTACAATAATGTATCCATATTGATTCACTAATTGTAATAAACATACCGTGGTAATGTAAAGTGTCTGGGTGTGGGTATATGAGAACTCTTTGTACTATCGTCACTTTTTTTCTGTAAGTGTAAAGTTTTTAAAAGATAAAGTTTATTTAAAAAAAAAAAAAGAAGAAGAAAAAAAAAGAAACCTCCATACTGCTCTCCATAGTGGTTGCACCAATTTATATTCCCACCAACAGTGTAGGAGGGTTCTTTGGTTCTTTTTTTCTCCACACCCTCTCCAGCATTTATTATTTGTAGAGTTTTTTGATGATGCCCATTCTGACCTGTGCGAGGTGATACCTCATTGTAGTTTCAATTTGCACTTCTCTAATAATGAGCAATGTTGAGCATTTTTTCATGTGCTTTTTAACCGTCTGTGTGTATTCTTTAGAGAAATGTCTATTTAGATCTTCTGCCCAATATAATACACTATTATTTTTTTAATTAACAGACGTTATTTTTTAAGAGTACTTTTAGATTTACACAGAAATTAAACAGATAATAGAGTTCCCACATCCCCTCACCCCCAGTTTTCCCTATTAACATCCCACATAGAAAAGACACATCTGTTACAATCAATGAATGTATCTTGATACACTATCATCAACTATAATCCATATGACTCAAATTTCCCTACTTTTCACCTGATGTCTTTTTCTTTTTTTTTTTTTTTTTGGCCACTCTGCGTGGCACGTTGGATCTTAGTTCCCAGACCAGGGATTGAACCCGCGTCCTCTGCATTGGAAGCGCGGAGTCTTAACCACTGGACCGCCAGGGAAGTCTCCTTAATGTCCTTTTTCTGTTCCAGGATCTTCTCCAGAAACCCCACACCACATTCAGCAGTCATGTTTCTTCTTGGCTATGACAGTTTCCCAGACCCATCCTGCTTGTTTGTTTTTCTGTTTGTTTTTTTCTTTAAGATTTATTGAGATAGGACTTATCCTGTTTTCAAGGATAACAAAACCTTGTATGTATGCTAACACATATATATGGAATCTAAAAAAAAAAGGTCATGAAGAACCTAGGGGCAGGACAGGAATAAAGACGCAGACCTACTAGAGAATGGACTTGAGGATATGGGGAGGGGGAAGGGTAAGCTGGGACAAAGTGAGAGAGTGGCATGGACATATATACACTACCAAACGTAAACTAGATAGCTAGTGGGAAGGAGCCGCACAGCACAGGGAGATCAGCTCGGTGCTTTGTGACCACCTAGAGGGGTGGGATAGGGAGGGTGGGAGTGAGGGAGATGCAAGATGGAAGAGATATGGGGACATATGTATATGTATAGCATTCTGTTATAAAGCAGAAAGTAACACACCACTGTAAAGCAATTATACTCCAATAAAGATGTTTTAAAAAAAATTTTTAAAAGAGTCCAATGTACTAATTAGTTAAATGAACAAATGTGTGTATTGATCACTAATTATTCAAATACAACTTTGCTAGTGAAATTCAGGATCCACTTTTCAGTTTTTACTAACTAGCCATAGTCTATTTCCTCTGAAATGGAATTTTTCTTTGGAGTCAAGAAGATAAAACCCAAAAAAGGATGAATTGAAAATTAAAGCATAAGGCACTTCTCAAAGATTTTCCATCACACTCTGAGTAATTCTTGCTTTTCCCATTCAAAAAGTGAATATGGAAAAAGGATAGTTAGCTCCTAGTTTGAGAGAGAGAACCTTTAGGAAGATTTGGATAGACATTGACAGAATTACCATCAGCATTTTAAAGTTTATTCATAATTTACAATTGGTACCTCTGCCCATTTTCCAAGCAAGGTTTAAACTAAGGGGGAAATATTTTTCTTCCTATTTTCTCTTATTGTATGTGGATTGAAACAGTTGCCTTATAAAACTGAAAAGTACAGAGCATAGCTGGATCTTTATTTTCTATGGGGACTGCTTATATATCCAAGGGAATGTTGTGAAGTAGGCTATAGGAAAGATGTACTGCAGAAGAAAAATCATATTGATATTTTTTCCAAATTTTTGACTGTATAGTTTGGCGAAAAAAAATGATCTAGAAAAATAATGAAGACTATTGAACTCAATACTGCTTTTCTAATCTGCTGACTTCTGAATGCAAGAGATTTTATTTTAGAACAAACCCTTCTCTGACAAATTTTCTTTCCTGATACATTTTGGTGTGTGGTTAATTTTATAGATTCCTTAAAATATAACATCTTTCTGTTTTGGTAACTCATTGAATCAATTTCATAACAACTGAATCAAGGCCTTAAGTAAAAGGATAATAAAGATAGGGTAGATTAAGAACATGTACCTCAATCAATGGAAATGGGTTATTTCAACATGTTCTTTTCCTGCCCCAACACACTCAAATGGGCATATCCGGATGGTGACCCTCTGAAAGAGTTATAGCAAAATAAAGGAACAAGCACTGTACACAGTTATACCACTGTACCTTTGACCAGCATCTCCCCATTTCCTCCTCCAGCCCCCTGCTGCTGCAACCACCCTCCACTCTCTGCTTTTAGGAGTTCGAAGTTTTTAGATTCCTCATGAGATTGTGCAGTATTTGTCTTTCTTTGTCTGGCTTATTTCACTTAGCATAACGTCTTCTAGGAACATCCATGTTGTTCCATATGGCAGCTGTCCTTCTTCTTAAAGGCTTTTTCATTGTGTGTATATATATATATGTATATATATATATATATATATCCTTCTTTTTAAAGGCTTTTTCATTGTGTATATATATATATATATCTCACATTGTATATATATCACATTGTGTATATATATATCACATTGTGAGTATATATATACATCACATTTTCTTTATTCATTCATCTGTTGATGGGCATTAAAGTGCTTTCAGTATTAAGCTACTGTGGATAATACTGCAAAAAAAATATGGGAGTACAGATATCTCATTAAGAAGGTGCTATGATTTTGATTTTGATTTTTTGGCCACGCCATGCGGCACGTGGTATCTTAGTTCCCCTACCAGGGATCAAATCCGTGCTCCCTACAATGGAAGCATAGAGTGTTAACCACTGCACAGCCAGTGAAGTCCCAAGAAGGTGCTATTATAATATAATTCTTCTTGCCAGTTAAAAATATTTATGGATTTTTAACGCATCACATGAAGCGTATCATGGCTAATATCACCAGATTATTATTGGTCTTCATTTGATTTGGTAATTTGGACTTTCAATGTCCATGGTATCATTGGGCTCATGGATCAGGTCAATGGTGATCACTGGCTTTCAGATGATGGTCAGTGGAATCTTGGGGTTCTGTGGATGTGCCTCAGGCATCACCAAAGGCGGGCAGGTAGACGCTAAGTGGGAAGCCTGGTCTCCTTCCCATGTTTGAACCAGAGCAATTCCACATTTATTTGTTTTGTATATTGGGGTTGTACAAAAGGCTTCCTTTGAAAAAAGCTTTTCTTTTTCCTTTACAAAGAAGATATTTGAAAACCCATGATATAGATGCACTGCTAAGCCCTCTTTATCTCTCCTTTCTTTTTTTTTTTTTTTTTTTTGCGGTATGCGGGCCTCTCACTGCTGTGGCCTCCCCCGTCGCGGAGCACAGGCTCCGGACGCGCAGGCTCAGCGGCCATGGCTCACGGGCCCAGCCACTCCGCGGCATATGGGATCCTCCCAGACCGGGGCACGAACCCGTATCCCCTGCATCGGCAGGCGGACTCTCAACCACTTGCGCCACCAGGGAGGCCCTATCTCTCCTTTCTTAATAAAAATTCATCCATGGGTAAAACTAAGATGAAAATGGAAGCAAATACAAAATCAGCACCAAAGCACTATAATGATTCATAACTGCTATAGTTATTAACGGCGTATCATTAATGACGGCTCACTAAAGGATGTGGCAGAGGAGAAATAAATCGCAGGTTATGTCTTATTCTTTCTGCCTGAAACTTCAACTATTTCTTCTAATTTTAGAAAGCAGATAGGAAAGCAAGTGAGTGAGGGTGGTACCATTCAGGGAATAACCTTGAATCTATTCTAATTTGTAGGAGAAAGTAAATCATTGGTATGATTGACATTCTAGTTATTACTATTAAAATTATTTCAACACACCTCATTACTAACGACATCACACTGGTTATGGATTTTCTAGGGTATGGAGCTGAGAGCTGGAAGTCACTGCACTGATTTTAAAATATGAAACTTGGGGGTTGCAAGGATACAGTCTGTTGAAAACACCTAGATTTTTGAGGTATAATGGCTCTTATTTTGTTTTTATTTTTTTAATCATAATCCCAACAGGAGACAGCTTACATAGTGAGAGAGAACATATCCTGGGAGGATGCCTAGTGATTCTGCCTCACAGGCTTGGAGTGAGACTCCCATGAGGTCCCCTGGGTTTGCTGCCCTCAAGGAAGCTGCAGCGAACGGGAGGAGGCTTAGCTCAGAGGACTAGTCTGGCCAGAAAGAGTGAGGGAGCGAGGCCTGTTAATAAATTAATTGAGGTGAAAGCAAACAGCTTGTTTGTAGTAACATAATCCTCTGAGTAGAGTTTTGTGGGAGATTTAGATCTGCAGAAAATCAGGATGTATGATGGAGATATAATCAAGAAGACAAGAGCTTGTACTATTGCTAGAACTTGGTAGGCCAAGACTGTTCATCGTCTCTTCAGGAATAATTCCTGGAGTCATGAGTGACTTAAACTAAAACTGTTGGGAATTCCCTGGCAGTCCAATGGTTAGGACTCCACGATTCCACTGCAGGGGCACAGGTTCCATCCCTGGTCAGGGAACTATGATCCTTCTGGTGTGCAGTGAAGCCAAAAGTAAAATATTTCTGCAATAAAATTCACCCACAGGATCTTCGAAAGCTATTTATTTTCTCTTAATTCTATATTCTCTACAAACATCTTTAACTTCTCTGGAGAATCATTTCTCTTCATTGTCTGAAATGTTCTTTTCTGTTTTTGTCCTTTAAGGTGGAAGCCTCCCTTCAAAGTCATATAAGCAGTCACATCTGTTACACTGTATCTCCAAGTATTTCAATGAGAGGAGCAGGAAAACACTGATTATTCCCTCACTAAAGAAGAATTTATAATTTCTGTAATTTGGAAACTACTGGAAAGGTTGAATACAGTAATATATATTTTTGTATTTTTGCAAAAGAAAGCAGAGGTAGAAATTATGTTCTGTATAAACATAGATGGTGTTCAGAGTAAAATGGTTCCATTTATGAAGGAAAAAACATATGCACAATACAATCAATTATGAATGGCAGGAGAAAAAGTGATGCTATGACTAGGTAACAAATCTCTAGCCAGCTAATCTTTAAGGCAAGTGGTAAGATAATGCCTTTTTAAGCTTCCCTATTAGAAGACTCAGTAATCTACAAGAGGCTAACTTTTGTTTTTCTTATAGCATTGCTATTTTAAAAAATCAACACATGAACTTATCAGTATTAAACTTTTCAACAGTGTACAACTTTTAAAAATAGAAAAATTTAAAGCACATTTTAGCATTAGTAGGGCACCTTAAATGTAGTAGGCATTCAATTAACATTTAGAACTAATGATTATAGCATTTATCTTACTTTTTTTAAAGTTTTTAAAAAATATTATAATACACATTAGAGTATATGTTATATCATATCAATATACATTTTGTACCAGAAAAAGTAAATGAAAAAACATTCTACAAGAATGCATCTATGGGGCTTCCCTGGTGCTCAGGGGTTGAGAATCCACCTGCCAATACAGAGGACACGGGTTCGAGCCCTGGTCCGGGAAGATCCCACACGCCAAGGAGGAACTAAGCCCATGCGCCACAACTACTGAACCTGCACTCTAGAGCCTGAGATCCACAACTACTGAGCCCGCGTGCCACAACTACTGAAGCCCACACGCCTAGAGCCCGTGCTCCACAACAAGAGAAGCCACCGCAATGAGAAGCCCGCGCACCACAACGAAGAATAGCCCCTGCTTGCCGAAACTAGAGAGAGCCCGTGTGCAGCAACGAAGACCCAACGCAGCCAAAACAGAAAATAAATAAATAAATAAATATATTAAGAAAAAAGAATGCATCTATGTATTGATAGGAGGACAAAAACAAATAACCTCCGAGTTAAAAAAAAACAATTCTGGGAATTTAAAAATAATTTCCTTTAGCAGAAATAAAATAACCAACACTCCAGGCATACTGTTTTTTTCTCTTCAAAGAGGCAAATTCACAATATGTATAAACCAGTCTAGTTGAGTACAAGGTAGGCAGAGTCACTTTATACTTAATTCTTTCTGACATCTTTTATCACTTAGTGGGTCTCAGTGCTGATTGAAGAGGAATGATAGAAATTGTAGGCTTTGAGAAAGCTGAGTAATTTTAATCTAATTGCACTAAAAATACACTATAAATACATCAATAATGTTAATCAATTAAGGTGGTTTCTTGAGTTTACATGTGGATATCCATACATTAGTATGTATGTAGATACATGTGTTAAGTAGATAAGTGATTTAGAACAGTGGCTCATAGTAAGGACTCAATATTAATTGGTTATTATTATATGGACATATTGGTGTTGTATCTATTATTTAACTGTACATTTATTAAATAAGTAGAGGAAAATCCAGCTCTATTAGTTATACATGGAAGTAGCTGGTTGTCAATCTGAGCTTTTGACTCTGGTACTGCACATGCATGTGAATGACAACCATCAAACGCTGAAAGGTCACCCATTCTTTCAGCACTGAATGTTAATTTTGACATCGTCTTGCCAGGGAAAGGAAGAAAAGTGACATAAATGATTGAGGTAAAAGAAACCAAAAGAATGACCTTTGAGAGTGATACCTATTTTATGTTACCGGCTGCTAACTTTACTTTCTCCCTTAACATGAGTTCAGACTCTTTGCTGATTACATCAGTTGGACTTATTGTAAAACAAATCATTTTCCTTTTAAATGTGACTGTCTAGCGAGGGGTCATGATTTAATATGTGTTAATTACAGGGACAGAAAATATTCACTGGCCTATTCATTTTTATAACCAAGGTGTGAGTGTATGTGCTGGGCAGCTTCTGACATGACCCCAGTGAAGCCGACCTTCTGGGAGTCACACAGCTGTGTAAGGTCCTCCCCTCGAGTGTGAGTCACTTCTATGTTTATGTTGCTAGCTTTCTCTTTCTTGCCCTCTCTTCTGCTTACTGCTGCGTGGTGAGATGCTCTGAAGCCTGGGTCCAACAGCCTGCTGAGGTCTGAGTCCTGCCAACAAGCGCATAAGTGAGCCTGGAAGTGAATCCTTTCCAAGTGGGCCTTAAGCTGACCAAAGCCTCGAGTGATGCTCAGAGCCAGAGTACTCAGCTAAGCGGTGCCTGGATTCCTGATCCAGAGAAACTATGAGATAATACATGTTCTAAGCCAACATTTTGGAGTAATTTGTTACGCAGAAATAGGTAACTGAAACAATGGATAAACTGAAGAGCTAAATATGAGCTTGATAAATTTGGGTTGTGGGTACATACAATTAGGTTAATTGACTCCAATTATCTGAGATATTATACAAAATGTCTCTGAAGAGTTAAAAAAAACTATACAATATTTTTCTAATAATTTTCCCTCTCCCAACTCCACGCCCAGCCTGAGCTTCATGATCTACTTATTTTGCACACAGTGCTAGAAATATATTAGAATATTTCTTTATACATAATTACTCACTAGCAAAAAGACAAAAGTAAAATAATTTGAAAAAAATGATTTGCATGTCATAGCTCTAGGCTATACCATGTCAAGGAACATGAAATATAGCATATATTTCTAATACTTTCATTACCCATGAAAAAGTTACTTCCCATGGGGTGTTCTCCTTTGAGATGATTTGCCTGGATTACGCCAGTCACAGGGCATTACATCACACAAGAGAATGCTGATGGCCACTGTCAAATGCAACGTGCCAGATGGAAACTGTCACAGAAAATTGTTTTTGAACTTACATGATATAAAATTTTTCACTGCTTCCCCTCACCCTAAGCAATTTGTAATTCAAATGGCATATTGTGGGCAGGTAGAATTCTGGAGAAGTGATTAAAGTTGTATTGGTTACATGTGTATGGTTAGGAGTTTGCCATATTTCCTTTCTACAACTTTGGGCTCATGTATTCAAGTGAGAAATTGTGTAAGCAAAGTAAGGCTGAAGTTTATCGAGTTAACTCACTTTGTCAGAGAAAAGAAATGAAATTTAGCAGTGTTTCTGGCCTCAAGTTTATTCCAGGTCTAATAATGGTTTTGTGCAAGTTGGATAGTTTTGGTTTGAAGTTATCCTGTTAACGTGTTGTGGTTTTTATCTTCTGATGAATATAGCAGATTCTAAAGAATTTAGCTGTTAGCTTAAGGGCAGGTTTTGTATGGTACAGCTTCTCTTCTGCGTCTGTATTTAGGGCACACCAATTAAGCACTTCGACCAGCTGCAGGAGGCAAGTGCAGGTTATTCTGGGTTTGGCTTATTGCCTGTTCTGATAAAGAGGGTCAGTGGAGGAGGGGGTTGGATTTAAGAGAAAACAGCTAATTTCAATGATCCATGTTAGTTTGGGTCCTATTAACAAAGGAATCAAGTGGCAACTGGTTTTAAATTTCAGCTCATGCTGGATCAATACAACTGGTCAAGATACAACAGTGAAAAGAAATTAATTTATGGGGGCCAGAATTGGACCTAATAATAACTGGTTTGTGTTTCTACAGATGAATGTTATAAATACTCTTGACATTATTGCTATAAACAATGGGCTAAACACAGCCTATTAAACCATGAGTCAAATTTACTTACTTTCTTGGGCTTCCCTGGTGGCGCAGGGCTTGAGAGTCCGCCTGCCGATGCAGGGAACATGGGTTCGTGCCTCGGTCCGGGAGGATCCCACATGCCGCGGAGCGGCTAGGCCCGTGATCCATGGCTGCTGAGCCTGCGTGTCCAGAGCCTGTGCTCCGCAACGGGAGAGGCCACAGCAGTGAGAGGCCCGCGTACCGCCAAAAAAAAAAAAAATTCATTAAGGGCTTCCCTGGTGGCGCAGTGGTTGAGAGTCCGCCTGCCGATGCAGGAGACACAGATTGCTGCCCTGGTCCGGGAAGATCCCACATGCCGCGGAGCGGATAGGCCCGTGAACCATGGCCGCTGAGTAAGCTCGTCCGGAGCCGCTGAGCAAGCTCGTCCGGAGCCGCTGAGCATGCGCATCCGGAGCCGCTGAGCATGCGCGTCCGGAGCCTGTGCTCCGCAAGGGGAGAGTCCACAGCAGTGAGAGGCCCGCGTACCGCAAAAAAAAAAAAAAAAAAAAAAAAAAAAAAAATTTACTTACTTTCTTGTCTGTTTAGAGAAACATTGGTCCTGATCATCTGTTACTTGCTCAGATTACTTATAATCGGTCAGTTGTAGCAAGTTTTTCTGCATCCAGACACATATAATCCTGACAAAGTCTGCTTTTTTCACAGAGGCTTCTGCTGGTTGCTGCTTTCAGGTACCTTCAAGAAACCATTCTTTCCAACATTACATAAAAGATGAAACACATGTTCTAAGTAATTTGACAGTGGTGGAAAAAAATGGTCAATTATTCTGGTGTATTTAAATTTAGATTTATTACTCTATTATAAAATCACCTAGATAAGAACCTTTATTCTTTCAAGAATAAAAAAATAAATCTCTGACATGCTTTCTTGTTTTGGTAAATTAAGGTGCACTTGAAAAATAAAGCTCTAAGAAAAAAAGTGCGTACAGGATACTGCTTTGTCTTTCAACTTACCAGAGAGAAAGAAAAAATATGTCAGTGAGTCAGAAAGATTGTCCTGAGATATTTGCATAATCTATTATAGACAAAATTGGTTGGATAAGGAAAAAAATTTTTAGTAACTTCTGGGTGAAGTTGGCTATAATCTCATGGATCAATATCCCTTTATGTAAAATTTTATTAAAATGTATTCATTATTACAAAGCATACTTATTTATTATAGAATTAAGTAGAAAATTAATTCGTTTAAGAAATCTATAATTTCACCACCTAAAGGTTAACCTCTAATCCTTTGATTATTTATTACATACCTTCCACATAATTTTTTAGCCAAGATAGTATCAAGAGTTATACTATTTTACCCTGATTTTAACTTGCTTTTTAATTCAACAGTATTTTGCTAGCATATTTCTTTTCGATAAATGTGTCATCATATTATTCTTGGTGGCTGCATTAGTATTTCACTCCATGGATGTACCGTACTTTGTTTTACCACTAGGCATTGTTGGCCATTATACTCTGTTGTTAAGCAATCCTGAAATAAACGTCCCTATTTGTAACATTTTTGAGTCCTTGCCAAATTCTTTCTTTAGGATACATTCCTAAAATTAGAATTTCAGGATTAATGATATACAGTTTAATTGTTTTGATACACTCTAAATTTATCAAGTGAGAATTTCTTTCACCTTAAAGTAAAGGACATTTTCAGGATCCTTCTTGTTATTTGATCATTTTGTACTTTGTAATATAGACGGCTCTTATTTCCCATGCCAATGCGTGTCTTGGATGACCACTAGAGGCCATCTAGGAAATTAAATATCCTACCTGCGACTCAAATTTTTCAGTCAGAGGTTGACCTTTATGTAAATCAAAGAGAAAAATAGTCTTAATGCTTGCTAACTAGAGTAATATTATTAAAGTCTAATCTCTTTTCTTCCGCCATACCACCACCTGCTTTAAAAAAAAAAATGACTATGTTTGTGGAAGACTCAGCAGCGTCAGATTGTATTTTCTTTGTGGTTGAGAGGTAGTTTATGGCCTTATGCTTAGCACGTTTCTTTTTCACAGACTTCCCTGTTCCTTTCACGTATTTTGCTCTTTTATACTTATTTGAATTCATTTATGTTAAATAGTGAATCTAAGAAATCTTGGAATCAAAATGCCTGGTATAAAGTATTTTGATCCTGTTTTATTAAGGTGGCAGATATTTTTGCTACTCTATTCTTCCTACCCCCATGCCATGATGTAGATTATGCATGGATGTGCCAGAGTTTGCTTAGCAATTGGTATTGTTCTGTTAATATACTTTCATCTTGATGGCTATGTCATCATCATTTTCATTTTTGAAGGCTGTGTTAATTATACTTTTTAAACCATTTAGCATATAAATAAAAAAATTGTAAACAAATTTTGTTCTAATAATCTTCTACGATTACTTTGAAGATAGACTAGAGATGGCAAACTCCACTTAAATATACATGTTATATACAGGGTATTAGTCTGTATTCTGAACATTTAGGTAGCTACTTATGTATCAAGAACGTTGCCACACTGATCAAGTGAACCTCTTAATTTTTCTTCTCTGTCAGACTTAACTTTATTAGATTTATCTATATATTATCTATATCTATCTCTATCTCATAGAATGTAACATATCCTGATATAATATAAATTACATAAAGATTTCATCATGGTTACATTTTTATTATACACATACACGTACAATTTTTTTTAAGTTAAAGGCTATCACAGTTCGTGGTAAGCTACGTGCTTCATCCTCTTTCAGTGCACTCTGTGGAAGGGCTTCTTTGACAATCTTTTCCAATAGGGACTCATTAAAACACAGGCAATAAAACGTGATAAATGCATTCAGCTTCTCACATTCTAATTCATACTTCACTCCAACACAATTAAAAAAAAAAACACATGGTATCACCTGACAATAATCCCTTGGAAGGTCCTTCTTCATGGAAAAGTGGCTTCAGTTTGGGTGGATTCAGGGATGAAAATGACACTGAATTTCAGGGTACCCAGAGAACTGTCAGGCTAAATTAGGTGCTCACTGAAAACCACTGTGGCAACATGGATGGACCTATTGATTGTCGGCCTGAGTCAAGTGGGTCAGACACAGAAAGACAGGTGGCATGTGATGTTGCTTATATGTGGAATCTTAAAAAAAAAGAGTACGGATGGACTTATTTGTAAAACAGAGGTAGAGTCACGGATATAGAGAACAGACTTGTGGTGGCCAGGGGCTGGTGGTGGGAGGATAAACTGGGAGATTGGGATTGACATATGCATACTACTTTATATGAAATAGATAACTAATAAGAACCTGCTGTATAGCACAGGGAACTCTAATCAATGGTCTGTGGTGGCCTATATGGGAAAAGAATCTTTAAAAAAAAGTGGATATGTCTATGTGTGTAGGTGATGCACTTTGCTGTGCACCTGAGGTTAATACAGCATCGTAAGTCAACTATACTCCATAAAAATTAAAAACAAAACACACACTTCTTGTATGATCTTGTTTTCTCCCCTATGCTCTTCTACTGACAGTGGCATAATATTATGAATGTTCTTCAAAGTTCTCAAAATTTTTTTCTTAGGATCTCTCTAGACTCTTAAAAATTATTGAGGCCCCCCAAAAGTTTTTGTTTATGTGTATATTATATCTAGAGATTTTTAGTGTATTCAAACTTATATCTGAGAAAATGTTTTAAATATAAGGATAATTTATTTAAAATAACAAACCCATTACATGTTAATGTAAATAACATTTTAACGAAAAATAATTCTGGGAATATTCTGGCGGTCCAGCGGTTAGGACTCTGAGCTGTCACTGCTGAGGTCCCAGGTTCAATCCCTGCTTGGTCGGGAACTAAAATCCCACAGGCCGCACAGTGCAGCAAAAAATAATAATAATCTTATTTTCTAAAACTAAAAAGTAACTTTAGTGAGAAGAGTAACATTTTTTTTGCAAGTTTCTTTAAAGTCTGACTTAATAGAAGACAGCTGGATTCTTATATCTGCTTCTGTATTCAGTCTGTTGTGACATCACAGGTCACGCAGCCTCTGGAAAACTTTACTGTGGGCTCATGAGGGAATGAGAAGAAGAAGACAAGGAATGCCTTTTTGTTATTATGAAAATAGTTTTGACCTCGTGGTCTCCCCGAAAAGATCTTGAGCACCCCCAGGAGTTCCCAGATCACACTTTGTGAACCACTGTGCCAAATTATAAAAATACGGGTATCCTTATACGTACATCTTTCTTGTGGAATAAGAACACGTATGGGAACCGTTATCGTGGGGCGGTATTGGAAAGTTACAGACTAGGGTTTGAAGGGTAGCTCTGCCATTCAGTTGCTTTGCTGTCACAGGAGAGTCACACTTCTGAACCTTAGTTTCCTCGTGTGAAAAATGAATATCGTAATGTTTACTTCATGGAGTTGCTTTCAAGGACAGGCATCTAAGCTACCTACTATCGCCTGTGTTTTTTGCTATGACTGAGAACCTGGTGGGCTCTGGGTTCATTGATAAAGACCCCTTTCTGGTTCTGCAAAGTGGAAAACCTGGCTCTTTATTGTGGTAAATTCAGAGAACAATTGACTGGCTGGACGTGTGACATTGGGACATCTGCCTATAAAGCGAGCGCTGCTGCTACATGCGTTATCCCCGTGTTGGCGGGAAGACGCGCAGGGGTCACATCGCTGGGGCAGGGCCAGCGGCAGCAGAGGTGGGATGAGAATCTGCAGCTCACCACCAGATTGTGCATCCCTACCCTGTACCCTGCATAGCTTCTCTAGCTAGCATTTTGATGCCATACTTCAAATTATGGAATCTGAATCTAGAGTTTGATTCTTGTCATTTTCTGAGTACATTTTACATTATGGAAAAATTATTAAAATTGTCATCAATCACTACTTTGTGTACTCATGGATATTGCTGTATTAACTTTCACTGTAATTGCTTTTTTTTTTGCATCTGGTTTGATTTTGTCATAAGACAGAATTTTATGTTACTGATTGTGTAGCTATCTTCTCAAGATGTTCTTTCTATAGAATGTCTCGCCCTTGATTGTGTAAGGAAAACTTTTCAGCGTGATTATTGTCCAACCAAGATGCGCGTTTTTTAATTTTTAAAAATTTATTTTATTTTTCTTCCATTTTTATTAAGATATAATTGACATTCAACACTATAAGTTTAAGGTGTACAGCATAATGATTTGATTTATATACATCAGGGAACGATTACCATTTTTAAAATTTTTTAAATTAATTTTTATTGGAGTATAGCTGCTTTACAATGTTGTATTAGTTTCTACTGTACAGCAAAATGAATCAGCTATACATATACATATATCCCCTCTTTTTTGGATTTCCTGCCCATTTAGGTCACCATGAGCATTACGTAGAGTTCCCTGTGCTATACAGTATGTTCTCATCAGTTATCTATTTTATACATAGTATTAATAGTGTTTATGTGTCAATCCCAAATGGCTTTATTACTTAACTAAAGAGAATTTTTTTCATTTGTTGGATTTCACGAATGAAATATCTCAAACATGTTTTCATTCATTTAAATTAATTTTTAACTGTACTGGACCACCCTATGGTATCAGTGACATCATTCTCCAAAGCAATTGACATTAGGGCAATAGGTTTAGTTTGGTTACCTCCAACATATATTCTATACAAAATTATATTTTTACATTTATGTAGCAATTACACGGCTAATTCAGATCTCAGTGTTAAGAGAAAGTCAGATTAATCTTTTCTGATGTAGCTGTCTTCTTTTCTTTCATCAGAGAAGAAACTTCTGTGTACAGCTGGACTGTTAATATTCATTGTTTTTCTTGGATAAAACTATGTGGCACCATTTAGGTGATAGGTGCAATTTAATTTGCGTTAATAAGGGTCAGCATTGCCATCTGGACCATAAGAGAAGGCCACCTCTTGAGGAAAGAAATGATCTAGTTTCTAAGCTCATTTTAAGAGTTTCCTTTTAACCACATTTATTTAATTATGATATTGAAGGGAAATTTCATTCTTTGAGAGGCAGTTTTAAAAATACTTCATAGTTAAAGTTGGCACAGACGCTATGAAATCACATCACTTCAGCAGTTTTAAGAAAGCACTGAACAAAGTGTGAGAAGTTAGAGATTGATCATGGTTCCTGTGACTTAGAGAATTTCTGGCTCTCTTTGTCACCCCATCTCCTCTAAGCATTTTGCTTTTACTTTCTTTTTAACCCTGAACTTTCTAAGTCTCACCTCTCCAAGGTTTCTCATTGATCAAAGGCATCAACTTCTTTCTTCCTCTTTTACTAATCCTCTCTAAAACAGACAGACCCCTACCAGGCTGAGTCCAGAAGGTTTCCGGATCATCTGTTGCATGTTTCCCTTTCTCAATGCCGCGCCCTCTCCTTCCCTGCTCCCAGTCAATCTCCATCCATATTTGCTATAAGGAAGCATCCCCTTTTTGTGTTAAAATTAAAACCCCATTTTATAATGTAGTTTTTTTAAAAATTGCAGTTTGAAGTATAATTCTTTGTTGTTGTAAACAGGAATCCTTCTGATGGCCCCCCAGTGAGATGACATAAAATCTTATCTATCAGCCTCCATAACTGGTAGAATAATTATATATCATTTGTATATTTCTGGGGATTAATAAATCAAACGTGATTTTAAACAATTTCAAATATAAGTGATTTTGAGTAGGGCAGATCTAAACATTCAGCTTAAAGAAATATTGAAAAATCTCCCTCTGATGATTTGGTTTACATATTGGTGATTGGTTTTAATTTTAATAAGTTATTTCAGCCCCAGACTAGACAGTAAGAAAGACAACACAGATGGCAGGAGACAGGAGACTGTGCAGATGAACAATATTTTTCATGTCCTGAAAGGATTACTCATTTTACACCTGGGAAAATGACTAAGGATTTTAAAGATCTCTTTTCCCAGGAATAGCAAGAAGAATTGCCTTTGAAAGAGCCATGCGGAAGGCAGGGATTTTAGGATTTCTCCACTGAAATCCCAAGGGGAAAAAGGACACTAGGCACAGTCTTCTAAAAGTTATAATGCAGGTACAAAAATCACGTCTTAGATTAACACAGCCTCCCATGAGTGGGAGTCAATGTCTTTAGTGATTACAATTGCAAACAGTTTATTCTGTCAGATAAATGCATTTTGACAGGGTGAGGTGCACAACGCATTTTTCCTTTGGGTGGCTCCTTAACTTGTCCTGATAGGTCTGAAATAGGAAGGAAATGAGGATTTTCACATAAAGACTGAATGGCTCAAATGTAGTCAGTATATTTCCTCCTAAAATACGTCCAGATTCATAAACTCTTTTGAAGTACGAGAATATTCCAAAGGGTCCTTTCTTCATCTCCAATCCAGACTGAATTGAGAACATCCTAGAAGGAAACACTGATTCTTTCTTGGGAGGAAAAAGACATCTATGGTTGATTCATCAGTTAATCTATTCTTTCAATCAACAGCTATCTAGTGAAAACTTACTATCTACCAGCCATTTTTCTAGTGCTGGAAGATACAGTAGTGGGTAATAGACAACACCTCTGCCTTCTTTTGGCTTAGTTGAGGCGACTGGATGCTTGATGGGAGAAAGACAATTGGGTTGTTGCCAGTTTCTGACTTTAATAAATTTTGTTGC